>NC_081848.1:79837335-80137335 GCF_963259705.1 Myotis daubentonii
GTCTCTGAGGAGGGGCCCGCTGAGGCTGGACGACCCCAGCTCTTACCACATGGTCTGGATGGAGATCGGCTTGAAGATTCGACTCTGCCCACCGGACGTCACACTGAAGCCCCTGAGGGAGAGAAGGGAGGAGTGGAACCCCACCCCGGGCCCCGGGACAGAGCCCCTGAGAGGCGCACCCACTAGACGCCTCATGAGGCTGGTCCTCAGAATATGTACACATTTGAGCTTCAAAATAAGCCCCCTTTGCCAGATCTGGGGCAGCTGAGGCCCAGAGAAGTTAGGTGACTTGCCCAGGACCACACAGTAAATCTGAGGTCGAGCTGAGAGTAGGCCCAGGCCTCAGACACCCAGCCCAGAGTTCCGCAGCAGCTCCCCAGGGCCCCACCTCTCCCTCATGTGCATCACCCCCTCTGCCTCTCTCCTTTCGCCGCCCTCCAGCTGCCATCTCTTACCCATCTCCATCTAGGTACACCTGGGTGTCACTCCAGAGAGGCAGGACCAGGCCCAGGGTGCAGCTGTAGGAGCTGGCAGGACAGAGGGAAAGCCGTTGTCCCCCAGCACCTCACTTCCTCGCCCCCCTCCCTTCCTCTCCCTGCTCCCACCTGCTCTCGGGGAAGTCCACTCCCAGGAGGACTGTCTCATCCTGGCTCGCGGGGTCTCTTGTGGAAACTACCAGCAGGTAGCGGAGCCGAGGGGGTCGCGCTGCCTCCAGCTGGGCTGCCTGGGGGAGGCGGGAAGAGAGAATCCCAGGTCATAGGCCCCGCGGACCCTGCCCGCCTCACCAGGACACACACCTGGGCCCAGAACAGACCGCTGTCTGCTCCCTCCACGCCACCCCCTTCTTCCCAGACCTCAGGTCAGTGGTTACATTCCAGGGGTTCCCAACTTTTGAATTTCATGGTCTAACAAAATGTTTTAAAAGATTTTCCTTCAAGGGTGTGTGTGTGGGAAAAGGGGAGAAGGAACCTGACAAAGATTGCCCATTTTTTTATTTTTGCCCGGGAAGGAGGTTTAAAATAAACCCTTTCACTTGCCATTACCATCATTTCATTCAAGAGATAGTCCTTAACAAAGAAATAGGAAGGACACAGTCTCACCATAAAAGACGGTGTTTCCGTGGAGTAAATTCAGATCTACACAAGGCTGGCTGCACCTTCTCTTTCTCCTTTTGCTGCAGTGAGATGTCCCACAGGCACCTGGGGACTAGTCCTCGCACTCCCACCTGTGTCCCACCGCCCACGGGCCCTCCAGCTCCTGGTGGGCGCTCCGCAGGCTCCCTGAGCACCAGTCCACTACGGGCAGCTCCCACTGTTAGGACGGCCTTGCTGTGGTTGCACAGAAGCCTGTCCCTGTGTGATCCCAGCTCCTGGGCCTAACGGGGCCCTGCAGGCACATGCAGAACAAACCTCCCTGTCCTTTCCCAGCCCTTCCGACACCTGCAGATAGGACCTCTCCCTGTTAAACAACCCGGCTGTCAGGGATTAGTAAACCCTTCACTCCCCAGAGTGCCCCTCACACCACTGCTCCCGGAGACACACCGGCTCCATCCTGCCCTCCCCTCCTCCCACCCCAGGGAGGACTCTCGTCCCCCTCCAAGAGGGCCCCTCACCAGGCGAATGTCGTCCTGCGGCCTCAGCAGCTCCACCATGAGGAGGAGGTGCTGACTCTGCTCCTGCTTCTGGGGACTCTGGGGCCCATGCCCATCATCCGTCTGGTCCCCGTGGAGCTGCTCTTCGCCCGAGGCTTCCTCCGCCGGCCGAGGGCCGGGCTCAGCTGCATCTCCACCGTCCCCTCCGTCCTGCAGTCCCAGGACGGCCCCATGGAGCACTGCAAAGCTCTGCCTGGCAGGGCAGGGGGAGTCGTTTTGGCCTGTTGTACCTCTTAGGACAGGGGCACATCAGAATCACCATTAAAACGGGCGTTGGGCCCCACCGGCGCCGCGTCAGCAGGTAGGGAGTGTGGAGGCCTGAGAACGTGAATTTCCAACCAGTGCCCAGGGGGTGTGGCCCCCACACTCTGTACCTGAGCGTCGGTCGCTCCCTTTTTCTTTCCACCCGCCTAACTCGAAGGACACTGTGAACTTGACGGGAACCCAGGATCCTCAGGCCCTGTCGTCCCATCTTGCCCTTGGGCTTGTGGCCACTAGTCTGGCATAATGGGTGAAGGAACGCCGCACGATCCGGGAAAGATGAAAGCAAAGGCGGAGCGCCAGCCAGCCATGCCCGCGGCAGCCAGCGCTGCCCCACAGATCCGGTGGTCGGCTTGGGCTGCGGGCCCTCCAGGACGGCAGCGGCTGGCGCCCATACAGACCCGCTGCCCATCACATCCATCCCCTGAGCTCGGGATGGAGGCGTCTGTGCTGCGGGAGGCGCTCACCTTCGCTGGAGCCGGCTCCGCCGCCTGGAGGCCTGGTCCTGCGGGAAAGCAGCAGTCCCCAGGGCGGAGTTAGGGGGTGCTGGGCTGGGGGGAACCCGCCCCCCCACCGACCCCCCAACCCTACGGGGAGCGGAACCAGAAAAGGTGTCAGATACCCCTCCTGCCCCAGTCTACCCCCCACCGGAGGACTGGGGGAGTCCGGCCAGGCCAGGTAGGGCAGCAGGGGGTACAGGTGGGCGGGGTGCTAGCGTTTGGCCCACATCGGGGCCACGGAGATGGGCCTCCACCGGCTGGTCTGGCGCTCAGAGCTCCGTCTTGCCGGGGTCGCAGTTCCGGGGGCCTCCAGCCCCCCCCACCCCAACTGAGACCTCGGGTCCCCCTCCCACACCTCCAGCCCCGTCGGCAGGACGCGCTCCCCGGGCCCCGCTGGCAGCCAGCTCCGCGGGCGGGACCGCAGCAAAGCCAGACTCACCGAGGGCCCCACCGGCGTGGAGTGGCCGCTGGCCGGGGGCGAGCGGCTCACTGTGACCAGCGCCATGGGGTCAGGCGGGGGCACTGGGCCGGCACCGGGCACGGAGCCCGCCCACGGCCACACGGACAGTCCCTGCCCAGCAGGACCAGGAAGGAGAGACCAGAGCCACCCGGCCTGGCACCTCCTCGGGGGCGGCCCTTAAAGGGCCAGGCGCCCGTCCAGCCCGGCCTGCGCAGCCGGCACCGCCGGGCCGCCGCCCCACCCCGCCCCGCCGGCCTCCCGGTGCGGCCCGCCTCGCCCCCGCCTCCCGAACCCGGTGGAGGCGGAGCCGGGGGCGGAGCGCAGGTGAGGAGCCGGCGGCCCCTCCTCCCGGGAAGCGCCCCAGCCCGGTCCGCCCCGCCCCGCCCAGTTAGGGCACCTGGACTCTGCTTTGGGCCTCAAAGGTTCTGTTACGCAGCCAAGGTGGGTCCCGGGGAAGGCCGGACTGGGGGGCACAGGTCTCAGAGAGGATCGGACACCGCGGGTCTTAAGTTGGGGGCCCCCCAAACATCTTCCTCCTGCCGGCTGGCCCTCATGCTCCCACCCTGCGAGAATCGCTGGAGACAGGCTCGTGGGGGTCCTCAGACCCCCCCCACCCCCAGGTGAGCGGGGTGGGGCTGAGCGGGTGCAGAGGGAAGTGACTTGTCCATAGAATGTGCCGGGGTCAGAGCAGGAGCCCCGGCCTGGGGTGCAGGGGGCTCTGGCCGGGAGTGGAGTCTGCAGGCTCCGTGTTGCCCCCTCAACAGGAGCACGAGTGGGTCCTGGGGAAGCCAGGCTGGTGGCAGGAGGAGCCTGGGTCTTCGGGAGGGGGCACAGGGCTCAGGGAATTTCTGAGGCACCTACTCTGGATGGGCACGTGGCACACGCTGGCTCCCTTCGCCCTCCCTCCCGCCCGCGGCCCTGGCGGTAGAACGTGGTCTCACTTTACAGCCGAGCAAAGGGAGGCTCAGAGAGGCTAACGGCCACGGCCAAGATCTGGACCCAGGTCTGACGCCATCACCCAGTGTCTCCCCTCAGCACCCGCCCAACTGAGCACAGCAAGCCTGCCGCTGAAGGTCTCTTTATTTCCATCTTGGTCTCCCAGGCAAGCCCATCCCCGGGGCTCCAGGCCCCAAATCAGCAGCAGACAGTTTATAAATAAATAAGTTACAAAAGCGGGTGGGGGGTGGCCCGGACAGCCCTCCCGGGGGCTGGGCAGCCAGCGCTCAGTGTTCTGTGAGCGAGAGCCGCAGGATCCGCTGCAAGTCTTCCTCCTCCTGCTGCCCTCGCCGCTCCCGCTCCTCCTGCTCCCGCGAGGACAACTCCAGGGCCAGACGAAGCTGCTCCTCAAAGCTTGCGGGGGTCGGGGCCAGGGGTGTCCTGTGAGGGGATCCCGGGCCCCTGGGCTCTGTGGACATCTGCAGGCTTTCCTGGAGGGCCCTTCAAGGACAGGTGTGAGGGGGAGCAGGCAGGTGAGCACCAAGGCTGGGGGTGGAGGCCAAGGGCTGGGACATGGCTTTGAAGGACAAGGACCAGGACAGGGTGGCTGGGTCCCGGGAGATCAGAGAGAAGAGACACGGCGGGGCCCGGTCTTCCCATCCCACATGCCGCCTTCGGTGCTGGGGAGTGATGCTCATGGCAGGTGGTCCTGGGACAAGCACCTCCCTGCTACCACCCCCACCAGCCAAGGACCGCATGGCCCAGAGGCAGGGCAGGGCTGAGACGTGGACTGGTAGGTCCCAGAGCACTCACCGCTCCAGCTGAAGCTGCTCCTCATAGGCCATGGCTCGGGGCGGAGGGTGGGTGCCAGGCCTGGTGTTGGTCAGGGCTTCCCAGACAGTCACCTGCAGCAGCCAGAGCCCAGAGCTGTCATCTCTGCCACCCCTGCCCAGACCCAGGCCCTGCCCTGCCCGCACCCCACCTGCTCCGCCTCTGTGCCTGCCTCAAGCAGGCTCTGCTGGATGGCGAACTGCAGCAGGTCGTCGTCCTCGTCGCGAAGGGGCTCGCTGCGCTCTGCGCCCAGCACGCTGTACCCCTCAGGCACCTCGAACACCGAGGGGTCCACCTCGCATGGGAAAGGGCTCCCTGGGGTGACAGAGGGGCCACACTCAGCCCCCAGGACTCACACCCCAGCAAGTCGTGCGGCCCCCTCCTTCCAGAGCAGTACCTGAAGCTGGGACAGCAGAGCCAGGGGCTGGCACCCACACCGAGCTCAGAGGCTCGTCACAGCCGCACAGGTTGCTGAAGGTGATGCGGGCATTGAGCACATGGAAAAGGGGAATCTCTGTGAGGAGACAGCCAAGCCTGAGCCACTGTGGCCATAGACCCACCTGTGCCTGGCCCCTGTGGCCACATCCACCCCACTCCCTGCAGCTGCCTGAGGCCTCCCTGCTTCCCCACCACCCTCTCACCTATCTTGACCGGGAAGCCAGGTGGGAGGCGAAGGGTGATGAAGTCCCGCAGCTTGGCAAAGTGAGCGTTGCTGATGGCCATCAGGTCAATGATGGGTGTCACCTGGTCACCCAGGGAGAGCGGGTGCTCCTCGCTCAGCCACAGTGTTGCCTTGAATCTGCCCAGCCGACCACAGGACGTGGGTCTAGGAACCTCTGGTGGCCCCTCTCCTAAAGCCCACCCGCTGCGGACACCTGCCTGTGCCCTGGCCTTCTGCCTGGCCTGGGTTCCCCCTTCTCTCCTCAGCGGCCCCTGCCTGCGTCCTCCAGGAGCTTGTGACCTTCTGGTCCTACGGCCCGAGCTGCCCCCAGACCCCGGGCCCAGGCTGGAGCCTATGGTAGTTTGTGCCAGCTCAGCTCGTCTAGGTGAGGGCAAGGCTGGGCTGCTGGCTTCAGTCTGAGCCTGGTCTACAGCCCCGACCACCTCCTCAGCCCACAGGTGGCCAGCACAGCCCACAGGTCAGGACTGCTGGGGTCCAAAGGCACTGGGCGGCTGAGAGAGGTTCCTGGGACAGTGCTGGGCCTGTCATAAGCTCTATGTCACGTGCATCAGACCCTCATAGTGCCCAAGTGTGACTTCTCAGCTACTGAGAAGACCAGACTCCGGGAGAGGACGATGGTTCCCTGGGCATGCAGCCAGGAGGTGGTAGAGCTCTGGGCCCTTTCCACTCTGCTCTGAAGCTGGCCCCAGCAAGGGCCATTACATTTCATAGAGAACCATACATGGGTGGTGCTGCCCGCTCATTCACTTGCTCATTCACCCAAGAAGAGCGACCAGTCCTCTGGGCCAAGCCCCAGGCGGGAGGCGAGGGAGGGGACCCCCTCCTCTGGCAGCCCGTGTGCGACAGGAGCCTGAGAGCTCGGGGACCGGGCAGGGTCCCCGTCACCGACAGAAGCCCGGTCAGCCCCGGCCTCACCTCTGGACTTTGCTGGACATCTCGATGGGGCGGCCGATGTTCCGTGACTCCAGGCTGAAGTTGGGGTCAAAGTATTCATCGGGGGAGATGGCTGTGGGGTTGGTGGGGCTGGCTGCCTGCTGCACAGGAACCTGGTGGGCCCAGGACCCCGCTTAGCGCTCAGGACAGCACCTGCCTGGCCCTGCCCAGCGGTCGGTCCCAGCCCCTGCCCCCAGCCCTGGCTCACCCCGTTGTGGGAGGAGTGCTGCTGGGCCATCCCCAGGAAGGACTGGAACGGAGTCTTCCCCCCTAAGGAGACGGGTGGGACCATGAAGGGACTTCAGGCCACTGCCCCCAGGTTGCCCCCACCCACCGTCCACCCTGGGAGCCTCCTGTCAAGTGGAAGACAGAGCAGACGGAAGTGGGGTGACCCCTCAGCTTGTCCCGGATACTCTGGCCCCCCTAGACCAGGGTGACCCCACCACATGGTGTGACTGGGCAGCAGCAGGCGCACCTGGGTTTACCTTTGCTCCTCGACTTGTCCTGATCAGAGAGGTGCTCCGTGCGTGTGCGTGTCACCAGCTCCACATTCATGGCGCTGTACACCTGGGGAGCAGGGGGGTTACGGGGGAGCTGGGGGCTCAGAGCCTGTTCCCCACACTCAGCCTCACCAGCACGGGACCCAAGTCCTATCCCCAGGACAGATGAGAGCTCACTCCCCACAGTGGAGGAGATGGCAGGGGCGAAACCCTGGGAAGTCACTAATGACAGGAAAATGATCTGCTTTCGTCTCAGTAACTTGGGTGGGGGGCGCGTGATGTGGGTGACCTCTCTGTGTCAGCAGGGGGCCGGGTGGTTGGGCCCCATTGAGCTCCCAGGGCTGCGCAGGCTTCCAGAGCCCACCGGCTCCTCTGTCTCTCCCTCCATATGGGTGGATGAGGAGAAGGAGTGGAGTCCCGGGCCGTGTCCTACCCCAGCCCCCACCACTAGCCTCTCCTGCCTTGGCCTCGTAGCCGCTAACGGTTTCCATCTTCTCAGACCGCCAGCCCCAGATACCACATTTGTTCCTGAAACAGACCAAACAGGAGTTCATGAGGCGCCACCCCCCCCCCCGCAACCCTGGCCAAAGACTCCCTCCAATCAGCTCTCACTGTGAAACATGCAGGGACCTGGAAGAGGCTGCCTGGACAGCTGGGACAACTGAACAAGGACTGGGAACTGGAAAGTACTGAGGAATTACTGTTAATTTTTTAGGTCTGATAATAGTATTGGGCTGGGTTTAAAAACATCCTTATGTGTTAGAGTCAGGTGCAAAGGCCTTTACTGCTGAAATGATATGCCATCTGGGATGTACTTTAAAACAGCCCGGGGGGCGGGGAGGGGGAAGGTGAGGGAGGATAGATTCAACAAGATTGGCAAAATGTTTAATAAATGTTGAACTTGGGTGATGAGCATATCATACTATTCTCTCTTCTTTCATAAATATTTGAAATTTTCCATAATAAAAAGTTGAAAATGAAAGTATATCTGATTCAACAATAATAGTTGGGACTTCAATATCTCCCTTTCGATAATGGAGAGAATGAGCAGGCAGAAGGTCAACGAGGAAATAGAAGACTTGAACAACACCATAAACTAGACTAAACAGACTTCCTTAGAACACTCCACCCAACAACAGAACACACATTCTTCTGCACATGGGATATGCTTCAGGACAGACCACATGCCAGGCCATAAAAGAAGCCGCAATAAAATGTAAAGGGCAGAAATCACAGTGTGTGTCCTCCCATCACAATGGAATGAAACTAGAATTCAATAACAGAAAAAAAGATTTGGGAAACTCACAAATATATGGAAAGCAAACAACACACCCCTCAATAACCAAAGGATCAAAGAATAAATCAAAAGGGAAATCAGGGAATACTTTGAGATGGATGGAAATGAAAGTTTTGACACAACATATCAAAACTTATGGGACACAGTTAAAGTAGAGCTTAGAGGGAAATTCTTAACTGTGAATGACTATATTAAGCAAGAAGAAATCTCAAATCAATAATCTAACCTTCCATATTAAGATACTGGAGAAAGAGCCCAGTAAACCCACAACAAGCGGACGGAAGGAAATAATAAACATTAGAGTGAAAATTAATGAAATACAGAATAGAAAAACAATAGAGAAAGTAAACCAAAAGATAGTTCTTTGAAAAGATCAACAAAATTGACAAACCTTTAGCTAGATTGGCCAAGAAAACAGACAAGACTCAAATTACTCAAATCAGAAATAAAAAAGGGGCCATTGTTACTGACATTACAGAAGTAAGGATTATAAAAGCATACAAATGAATAACTGTTCCCAAACAAATTATATAATTTAGATGAAATGGACAAAGCCTAAAGGGACGAAAACTATCAAAACAAATTTTTCAAAAATCTAATAGACTTGTAACAAGTAAAGAGATTGAAGTGGCAATACAATAACTACCCACAGAAAAGTCCAGGCCCAGATGGCTTCACTAATGAATTCCCACCAAACATTTAAAGAATTAATACCGCCTGGCTGGCGCAGCTCAGTGGCTGAGCGTCGAGGCTACGGTTCAATTCCCGCGTTGTGGGCTCGATCCCCAGCGTGGCCCCTGCAGAAGGCAGTCAATCAATGATTCTATCATTGATGTTTCTATCTCTCTTTCCCTCTCCCTTCATCTCTGAAATCACCCGAGGATATTTTTCCATTGATTTTTTAGAGAGAGTGGAAGACAGAGAAATATCGATGTGAAAGAAACACATCGATTGGTTGCATCCTGACCAGGGCCCAGGCCAGGGAGGATCCTGCCACCGAGGTGCGTGCCTTTGACCGGAATCAAACCCAGGACCCTTCAGTCCGCAGGCTGACACTCTATCCACTGAGCCAAACCGGCCAGGTAACACTGCCTAACTTATCCTATGAGGAATTTTTCACCCAGATACTAAAATCAGACAAAGACATCACAAGAAAAAACTACAGACCAATATTCTTTATTAATATGAATATAAAATACTAGCCAACCAAATCTAGCAACATATGAAAAGAATCATACACCATGACCAAGTGCACTGTACCAGAGCAGCGGTTCTCAACCTGTAGGTCGCGACCCCTTTGGCGGTCGAACGACCCTTTCACAGGGGTCACCTAAGACCATCCTGCATATCAGATATTTACATTATGATTCATAACAGTAACAACATTACAGTTATGAAGTAGCAACGAAAATAATTTTATGGTTGGGTCACAACATGAGGAACTGTATTTAAAGGGCCAGAAGGTTGAGAACCACTGGTACCAGAGGAATATAAGGTTGATTCAACATCTAAAAATCAATTGATGTAACATATATCAATAGAATTTTTTAAAGTTATATGATCATATCAATAGACACAGAAAAAAGCATCTGACAAAATTCAAACCCTTTCATAATAAAAAACACTTAACAAAGTAGAAATAAAAGGAAACTTCCTCAAATTGATAAAGGGCACCCACAACTAACATCACTCTTAATGGTGGAAGACTGAATACTTTTTCCCCAAGGTCAGAAACAAGACAAAGATGTCTGCTCCTGCCACTTCTGTTCAACATTTTACTGGAGATTCTAGCCAAAGCAATTACACAAGAAAAATAAATTAAAAATAAACAGGTTGGATAAAAAGAAATAATACTAACTCTATTAAATGATGACATGATCTTACATATAAAAATCATAAGAAATCCACTAAAAGTCCACTACAACTAAAAAACGAGTTCAAGATGAGCAAGGTTGCAGAATACATGATCAATACACATGATCAGTATCTACATAATAAAAGCATAATATGCTAGTTAGACCGATGTCCTTCTGGACATCCTTCCTTCCAGACAAAGCCACAGCGGGCAGGGGCCACGGCAGAGGCGGCAAAGGCCCCCAGCTGCGGTGGTGGCAGGTGGGGGCCAGGGCCAAGGCCCTTGACGAATTTCATGCATCGAGCCTCTAGTGTTTATATATTTGCAATTAAAAAATGTAATAAAGAAAACAATTCCATTTATAATAGCATCAAAAAGAATAAAATACTTAAATTTATCAAAAGAAGTGCAAAAGGTATACAGTTGATCCTTGAACAATGTGGGGGTTAGTGGTGCCTACTCCCATGCAATTGAAAATCTGTGTAACTTCCAACTCCCCCCAAAATTAACTACAGTTGGCCCTTTGCATCCATGGAGTCAACCAACTGCGGGTGGGAATTCGCAGTTGGGAAACCATGGTTGAAATTCAAATCAGAATCCCATCTGACTTCTTTGTAGAAACTGACAAGCTGAATTGGGAATTCATATGAAATTACAAGGGAACCAGAATACCCAAAGTAATCCCAAGAGAGAAGAACAGTCAGAAGACTCACACTTTCCAATTTTAAAACTTACTACGAAGCAATACCAACTAAGACAGGGTGGCACTGGAACAAAGACACATCTATAGGTCAATGGAATAGTGGAGAGAGTCTAGAAATAGACCCATACATCTATGGTCAATTGATTTTCCACAGGGGATGTCACACCATTCAATGGAGGGAAATAACAGTCTTTTTAGCAAATCATGCTGGCACAACTGAATCGTCACAGGCAAAAGAATGGAATTGAACCCACCATATATAAATATTAACTCAAAATGGATCAAAGACCGCTTGTAAGAGCAAAAACTATAAAACTTTAAAAAGAAAATATAGGGGGAAATCTTCATGACCTTGGTTGGATTTGGCAAAGTATTGTTTGATATGAAACAAAAAGTACAAGCAACAAAAGGAAAAATAGGTAAACTAGGCTTCATAAAAATTAAAAACTTTTGTGCTTCACCCTGGCCGGTGTGGCTCGGTTGGGTGTCATCCTGTGCAACAAAGCGTTGCTGGTTCAATTCCCAGTCTGGGCCAATGACCAGGTTCCAGGCTCAGTCCCGGTGGGGGCGTACAGGAGGCAGCCAATTGATGTTGCGCTCACACATCTATGTTTCTCTTCCTTCCTCTCTCTCTAAAAATCAATAAGCTATTCTTTAAAAACAAACAAACAGCCCTGGCTGGTTTGGCTCAGTGGATAGAGCGTCACGTTGGCCTGTGGACTGAAGGGTCCTGGATTCAATTCTGGTCAAGGGCACATGCCCAGGTTGCGAGCTTGATACCCAGTAGGGGCATGCAGGAGGCAACCGATCAATGATACTCTGTCATCATTGATGCTTCTCTCTCTCTTTCCATCTCCCTTCCTCTCTGAAATCAATAAAAATATATTTTAAAAAATAAAATAAAAATGCTGCCACTGATACCATCTTTATAGGTTTTTAAAAATAAAAACAAACAAATATAAAACTTTTGTGCTTCAAAGTACACCATCAAGAAAGTGAAAAGAAACCACAGGATAGGAGAAAATATTTGCAAATCATGTATCTGATAAGGGACTTATAACTAGAATTTATAAAAAGAACTCTTACAACTAAATAATAAAAAGATAACCCAATTTTTTAAATGTGCAAAGAATCTAAAGAGACACTTCTCCAAAGAAGATATACAAATGGCCAAAAAGCACATGAAATGATGCTCAACACCATTAGTCACTAGGGAAATGCAAATCAAACCACAGTGAGATACTACTTCACACCCAATGGGATGGTTAAAATCCAAAAATAAATAAGTGAACAGTAAGTGTTAAGTGAGGATGTGGAGAAATTGGAGTCCTCATACACCACTGGCAGGAACAGAAAATGCTAGTCCCTTCGGTAAACGGCCTGGCAGTTCTCCAATCACACATCCAGCTACCACATGACCCAGCAATTCTACCCTAGGTGCATATACCCAACAAAAATAAAAACACATGTCCAGACAAATATTTGTACACTACTGTTTAGAGCAGCATTTTTCGTAAGAGTCAAAAGGTAGAAATAATCAGAATGTCAATGGACGAATGACTAAACAAAATGTGGTATATTCCTACAACCTATTCAGCCATAAAAAATGAGGCAGCTTTATGCTACAACTTGGATGAGCCTTGAGGACATTATGCTACGTGAAAAAAGCCAGTTACAAAAGTCTACATATCGCCCTGGCTGGTTTGGCTCAGTGGATAGAGCATCAGCCTGCGGACTGAAGGGTCCCAGGTTCAATTCCGGTCAAGGGCAGATGCCGGGGTTGTGGGCTCGGTCCCCAGCGTGGGGTGTGCAGGAGGCAGCTGATCGATGATTCTCTCTCATCATTGATGTTTCTCTCTCTCCCTCTCCCTTCCTCTTTGAAGTCAATAAAAATTTATTTTTAAAAAAATCAACATATCATAGGAAATGTCCAGAATAGGCAAATCTATAAAGATCAGTAGTTGCTTAGTGCTGGGGGAGGGAATAAGGGGGTGGGAATTAATAGGTAAAAGATATAGGGTTTCTTCTGAGATGATAAAATGTCCTAAAATTAACTGTGGTGATGGTTGCATATCTGTGAATGCACTAAAAACCATTGAATTGCTGTACACTTGAAATAGGTGAACTGGATGGTATATGAAAATTATATCTCAATGAAACAGTTTGGTTTTTCTTTTAGGTGTTTCTGAAGTCTGTTGTTGGAACTGGGGCATGTGTTGTCACAGAAATACACTCTGGCCGGAAGAGTCAGGTTCCTAGGCTGCCCACAGAGGCCTCTGGCCCAGACACAGCTATACTACTGAGGAGCCAACTTCGGTGCAAACAGCTGTCCTGAACCACAGCCCAAATCCTTGTTTTTATGGGAAAATATGTGAGGTCAGGAGTCAAGAAACTGGGGACACCCTGACCTAGCCTCTTCCCCAGGAAGTCAGCTGCCAGTATAGACAGGTGCAGGCTTAAAGGTTGCCACAGGATGCTTAGGTGACCAATCTTTGGGGGACACTGGGTCTGCAGTGACAGCCCCCCCCTCATCTGAGTAGCCTCTGCAAGTGGCTCAGCCTCCCAGAGACCTGCACCAGGAGCCTCAAGGGCACTGCCCGCGGTGTGGCCAGACCCCAACTCACCTCTCAAAAGCCACATTTCGAGTGTCCAGGTGGGTGGAGACGATGGGAGAGGTGAGGCGACTGGCCACATGCTCCTCACTGGGCCGCATGGCGGCCAGCAGCACTTCCGGCTCAGGAGGGACCAGCCCCAGCGTCTCCGTGTGCACCACCTGCCGGTCATGGTCCACTTCCATCACCAGGGCTCCTGCCTCTGCCAGTGGGATGCAAGAGGCGGGTAAATCAGTGCCAGGCCCGAGGCAGTGGATGGGGACCCATCATGACGCCCTCAGCCACCTGCCCCTCCGCCCCGAACCTCCATTTCCACACCTGGAGAGTGGAAAGAAAGGACAGCATTGTCTTCACAAGCCACAGGAGCATCTCTGGCGCCCGCGGCGCGCCCCCCAGAGCTCACCCTGGCCCTTGAAGATGAAGCTCCTCCGGCCACGCTGCCAGGTCATGTGCTCGAAGCCCAGGAGGCTGGTGTCCACCCGCAGGCTCTCACCCCGCTTCCACACACGGTACACGTCACTCGGGCACATCTTGGACACGAGGGGCACTGCAGGGGGCACAGAGGTCACCAGGGTTCTTTCCTTAAGGTCCCACCCCAGGCCCCTTGGAGCCGAGCAGTCCCCACTCACCCCAGCTGGTAAACTCCCACTTCATCTCCACGTAGAAATCAGGGGCCTGAGAGAGATCAGAGCTCCGGTCAGGGCCCTGCCTAGTTCTGGGGGCCAGTGGGCCTGGGCAGCTCCTTGTCTGCAGCCCCGTTCTGGGAGCCGCGCCCTTCAGCAAGTCCTGATGCATTGCCATGGCCCTGCTATGCCCCCATCACAACCAAACCCCACCCAGGAAACGGTGGGCCACGTGGTGCCCTAAAAAGGCCTTCAGCAATCGAACTATAAGATCCGAGGGCCAGTCTCAACCTGGCTGCTGGCGTGCTGGGCGGGGGTGGGGGTGGAGGGTAGGGGGACCTCTGAGGGAGCTTCTGGCTGTTGTGGATCCCAGAATCCTCATCTGTAAACGGAGCACAAGGACCCCCTCTGGGCCTGCCCCTGGGCTGGGGGAAGGAGGTAGTGCGCTCCCTCAACCCCCCTCCTCCCCGGGTGCTTGGAGAAGGGCAGACAGGTATTCTAGAAGCGCAGGCCACATCCGTCGAGTTGGATGAAATCCTCCCTCCAGAAAAATCTGCATTCACCAGGGAGCCCATGATCTAAAGCTCTGCTGAGATTTCTGGCAATAGGAGACCCTAATGCCGGTAAGGGGTTTCCTTCCAAAAGACCCGCTCTTGTCCCTGTGAGCCTGTACTCCTCTCTTTCCTCCGTGACCATGGGCTGGGGTCATAAGAGAGGGACTTCGGGGGTGAGGGCATGCGCTGGGGAGTGGGAGTGGCCGGGGAGAGGTCAATGGGGGGAAAAGGAGACATATGTAATACTTTAAACAATAAAGAATTTAAATAAAAAATAATCAGAGATCTCAATAGACACAAAAAGAGAGAGGCACTTCGTCGGCAGTGTTGGGAAAGCATGCTGCACAAGCTGGGTGCCCTTCCCAGGCCAGGCCAGGCCAGGCACGTGTGACCGGGTGACCACCACGCAGCCTGCCAGCCCCCTGCCATGGCTCTCCACCCCTCTTACTGGCCACACCTCTGTGCCCTCTGTACCTGGCGGAGTTTGTTGAGCAATTCCGGAATGCCAGCCAGCCTCTGCTTGGCCCTCTGGTAGTCCCGGTACTGGAGCACCACTTGCACCATCTCAGGGTCCCCAGTGCTGACCGCCTCCTGCAGGACTGGGGTCACCAAGCTGCTGAAGGGTGCTCTCTCCACGGCCCCAGGTCTGGTCACTCACCAACCCAATGTCACCCTCAAGGAGGCCCGTTTGCCCGCTGCAGTACCTGCCCAGCCCTGGCAGCTCTCTTTGCCCACGTTGGCATTGTGTCGGAGGAGGACTCTCACGGACTCCAGGTTCCCCAGGGAAACGGCCAGCTCCAGCGGGGTGCGCCCGCGGGGGTCCTCCTGTTCAATGTCATGCTGGGGGGGAGGGGACACTCAGCAGGGGGCAAGGGGAGAGAGGCAGGGGCAAGGGGACCACTGGGCTGGACGGCACTGGGAGCCGCTATATGGGAAATAAGTAGGCGGACAGGCGGTGGAAATGGCAGAGGGCGCACCTCGTTGTCCCTGCAGGGACCGGGAAAGGGCAGGTGGGAAGGGCCTGCCCGCCTCTCCTGTGCTTTGCCAGGGACAGAGCTGTGGGCCCAGTGGGGGGCCTGGTCAGCCAGAGGTAGAGCTGCGGCTGTCAAGAGCTTGGGCCGGCCTGGGGACCAGGACGGGGTTGCTCCATCTCAGCCTGGCTCAGGGGCGGCCGTGGCGAGAGATGAGGGGCTGGGTGCAGTGCGGAGCGGGGACACGGGCGAGGCGGGCGAGGCTCAAGCGAGAGGGGCAGGTCACCTGGGCTTCCATCGGCCCGGGGAAGGTGAGCAGGGAGGCGGCTGCGGCGCCGAGCGGGGACGGGAGGCCTCCGGGATGGAGGCCAGGGCTTTGGGTGCGGAGCCCCGAGGACAGCCCGGGTGCCCGGCGGGCCTCACCTGGCGGCTGTGCAGCGCGGCCTCCAGTTCGCGGTGCCGGTTCGCCCAGACGAGCCGGTGCAGCGGAAAGGTGGGGCCCGGGCCGGCCATGCTGGGCCTCAGCGCCGCATCCCGGGCGGGCGGCGGGCGTGGCGAGGGCGGCCCGGCCCTGCCTCTGCTCGGAGCCTGGCGCGGCCCCCTCGCCTCGCGTCCTCACGGCGCCCCGGCGACACCACCGCGGCCCCCGACCCCGCGCCTCCGCGGCAGTGGCGGCAGCGGCGGCGCAGGTGGCGGGGAGGGCGGGCCGGGGGCGGGGCTGAGCCGGGGCGGGGCGTCGGGCCGCGCGCCCCCTCGCCACCCGCAGCCATGGCAACCGCAGCCGAGCCCGCGCGCGGAGGTCTGGCGGCCGCGCTGCCCGGCGCCGGTGGCCAGTGCGCGCGCCGGGGAGAAGCCCGGTCCGGCCTCTGTGCAAAGAGGGTCTGCGGAGGGCGGTCCGGAAGGCGGGGCCTGGCTGCAGCTCCGCCCGCCGCCTGCAGGGGGCGCCCCAGCCCAGCGTAGACCCCTCCTGGCGGGTCCCGCAGGGGAAGGAGGGCGCCCGGGGGTGGGGCGTCTCGGCGAGGGGCGGGGACTGGGACCCCGGGACGTGCGCGCGCAGCGGGCTGCCCTTATGCTACGCGTGGGTTATCGTATTTCGCCGGCAGTCCTGCTGGGCCCGGTCCCCTTCCTTCCCCCACCCGAGGCCCGCCTTCCCACCCCCGGCCACTGTAGGGAGGGCAGCTGAGCGTGAAGCAGGGACCTGTGCCCGGGTCTGGAGGTGGCTGCACCGCAGGACTGGGTCCAGCCATGCAGGGGCGGCCCCCAGGCCCTGGAGCAGTAACAGGAGTGCTGGGGTGGGGAGGGCAGGCCTGAGTAGCTCTAGACCACTCCTGGTGGAGGACTGTCCACGGGGAGCGGCTTTGACCCCCCGCGTGGATCCCTTTTGCAGAGGCTGCCCTTCGTTGCCAACGTCGGGAGAGGAAGGAGAGTTTCGAAATCAGAGCGGGCCCCTTCACCCACACGGAACCAAGGTGCAGGCCTCCTGGCCTAGCGCAGGCGTTGTTGCCTTGGCCTGGCGTCTGGTCCTGGTCTGGTTGGGTGATGAGGCAGCCACCAGATCTGGCCGCATTCACCCTCTTCCCTCAGGCCTGCTGTGCTCCCCGGCTGTCATGACTCCCAGTGGCACCAGAGACCTCCCCGGGTGCCATCTTGAACTCCATCTCTCTCTCTCTCTCTCTCTCTCTCTCTCTCTCTCTCTCTCTCTCTCAAGTCCTGCCCATTCCTGATGGGCCCTGTTCTTCCCATCTGGCCTGTTTGCATCTCTTCCAGATCCAACCTCCACCACTGCCATTATGGCATCACTTCCCTGGACAGAAGCAGCCCTAAGCTGTCTCCCTGCCTCCCATCCTCTGCCTCCCTCCACTCCCCCTGCACATGGCAATCAGTGACTTGTTCTACAGCTGCTCCCAGCGCCCCAGCCCGACCACAGCCCATCCAAGTTCAGACTCCACGTCCATCCCCATCTTTGTTCTGTAGCCACTAAGTGCGCCCTGGGCTCTGAGCCAGGCTGAGCCTGGCATTCAGGGCCTCCCAGCCCTGGCTCCTTCCCACAGTGCTCCTGCCAACTGGAGCCACTCCCGCCTGCCTGGCCCATCCCTGCATCAGAAACATCCCCCACCTCCCCACCTCCACACTGGAGGCCCCGTTCAAAGGCCTTTTTCAAGTCTCAGCCTCCACCCCAGCAGCCTTCCTTCGCCGCCTGCCATGCTGTGCTTTGGTCGTGTTGCCCCTCAACCCTGCCCAGCAGGACCTTACATGGGGTGGGCAGCAACAGACATCACCCATAGGGGTTTCTGGGGAGTCCCTCAGGCCTCACAGACTGCTGCTCGGGGTGCAGCACAAGGCCAGAGGGGAGGCCAAAGCCGGAGAGGGCAAGGGCCTGGAGGCTCACTGTGGCCCTGAGGGCAGAGGTGCTTGTCTGTCCTGGTGGGCTGGGGTGTTCAGTCCAAATGTGACACCAAGAAGCGAAATTCAGATACCTCCTCCTGCTTCCCGGGGCAGGGGTGGAAGACCCTCTCTGCTCCCCCAGGGTGGGACTGGGGAGGGGCGGGGAGGCTCCTACCCCACCCTGGGGGAGGCCTTGGGCCTGGGCAGGCTGGCCCTGGATGCCTGCCGTGGTGGTGGAGGGGGCTGGCGCCACCACGCCCTCTCCCCTCATGCCTCAGCCCAAGGGTGGCTGAAAATGATCATTGGGCACAAAAGAGTCTGACACAGCCAAAGTCAGGCACCATTTTTTTATAAAAACGCATAATCTCATTTTTTCACTTTAAAATCACATTCAAAAATCGGCAAAGAAATGCCCCAGGGAGTGAGCAGATGGGAGGGGAGGTTGAGCCAACCCAGCCCTTGGGGAAGAAGGCGCGACACCACACATGGCAGCGTGACTGGCACGAGGGGGCATGCGGCGGGTGAGGTGGCGCCCTGTGGGTAGTGGCACTGACAGGACATGTGGCTGGGGGCTGGACAGCCCATGGGGCACACTGACGATCCTGGGGTGGCGAGGGCTGGCCCAAGCGGCCCCTCTCGCTGTGCAGCCCAGTCCACCCAGGCTGGCCCCTGTGGTCCTGGGCAGACAAGGCCTTGCCCAGTCCAGAGTGACGGGGCAAGGGCGAGGCCCCGGTACGGATGGGGGCAGGGGCTGGGGACCTCAGGCCCAGGCTAGGCCAGTGTGGCACAGCCCAGAGTTGCCTTTCTGTGGTCCAGGAGCCTGGGAGCTCGGGGTGGGAGGAAGGGCGGGGCTGCCATGACAGCAACAGCACCTGCTGCCAACGCCACCCTCCTGGCCAAGCCCCAGTGTCCAGGGAAGGTGGGAACGGCGGCAGCCAGTGACAGGGACGCCTCCCAAGTGAGGGTGCAGGAGTCCAGATCACTGGGCGGCGCTGGCGTCAGGGAGACCATGGGCTCCTCCTCACCAACTGGCTGGAGGCAGGACAGTACAGGGCTGTGTGTCTGTCATAGGAGGGGCCGAAGTGGAAAAATCCAGGTAGTATTCCTGTGCTGTGGCCTCCCCTGGGGTGGAGGACGCTGAGCCACCCCACCGTGCTGTTGGCACAGAGCACAGCCCAGAGCCGGAGGTGGCACTACCCCCAGGAAGGGGCGGGGCTGCTGGGGCTGCTGCTCTCCCCTCCACAGGAAGACACTGGGAGCAGGTAACCGCTGGGGCTTCAGGGCTGACAGGTGGCTGGACAGCGGCTGGGTTGGTGGCAGCAGGAGCCAAGGCAAGCGGGCCCCTCCCTGGGGGCTGGGGCCACAGGAAATCACAACAATTACAAAATAAAACCTTTTCCGCTTTGCGGGAAAACAAATAATAAAAATTCGACAAAATAAATTAGAGGTTTATAAAAGGCGGGCGGGCGGGTGGGGGGTCAGAGGCCGTTGGCACTGCCGCGCTGGACCAGCGGCACCTTGCTCAGCTCCACCACGGGCGAGCGGGCCTTGTTCTTCATCTTGGGCACCCGCTGCACCAGCTGCTGGGCCTCACGGTAGGCGTCACGCAGCTCCTTCTTCCACTGCACCAGCTCCGGGTCACTCTGCACACGCCGGGGGTCGGGCAGGTGAGGCCTGGGGGCCCCGAAGGCCACGCAGCCCCCGCCCGCCCCTGCCCGCCGGGCCCCACTCCCCACTCACGTCGCACTGCAGGACGAACTGTTTACCACCGCGGATCTTGAGGAGGAGGCACTTTCGCTCCTTGATCTGCGTTTCCTCCACCGACTGGATCTCTTCCATGGTCAGCAGGCTCTGCTGCAGGGCAGGGAGGGACGGACCGGGGCGGTGAGGGAACAGGCCGGGCCCAGCCAGCCCGGCCCCCGCCCCCGGCCCCATCCTTACCGGGGCCTCGCCCTCGCCCCGCCACTCGAGCCGGTTGGGGAACAGGTAGAAGTACCGCCGCTGCCACTGAGTCAGGAAGGGGTTGCCCATCTTGGACATGTAGCCGTGCATGATGCAGTCCTTGCCCAGGGCGTAGTCTGCCGTGAGAGAGTGAGAGAGGCCCCGCCCGGTTGGGAATACTGGTCGGCTGCGACCTTGGCTGGGATCCTGAAACCCACGCCTGTGTCTCATCTATGCAGTGGGCAGTGGGTCCCCACGGCGGCCACCGACCCTCACCTTCCTCGTGCCCCAGCTGCTTGTTTTTGGTTTTCTTGCGGGTCTCTAGCCGGTCTGTCTCGGCATTGATGGTGTCAAAGACAGTCTCTGCCACCTCTTGCTGCCACCGCTCGGAGATGGTGAGGGGGAAGTTGCGGTAGAGTTCCTGGTCGCTGTCCAGTAACTGCGCCGTGGGGACGAGGCAGGGGCATCCATCACCATGGGCATGTCCCGCCCAAGGGACTAGGGCAGGGTGCTCTGGTGCACCCCCAGGGGCATTTGGGGGAAGGAGCCTGGGGCCCACAGCTGACGGGGCTGGCCAAAGGGCCTCCCAGGGCAGGGAAGGGATGTGGATGCCCGGGGCTGGGCTCAGGCGCAAGGCCCAGTACCTTGATTCCCTTTGTGTCTTCCTCATCGAAGGAGCCAATGTCGAAGGCATCAGCAGCGTTCACCTCCCCTCGTGGGGGGATCAGCGGGGGAGGGTACTACGGCAGAAGGAGGGCTGGGCGTCAGCACGGGGCAGGGACTGCAGAGCACCACCGGCCCCGGCCCCTGCCGTTACCTTCTGCAAGAAGACCATCTGCCAGTCCAGGGAGCGGAAGAAGGGACTCTCCTTCACCTCCTGGGCCCTGTGGGGAGACGCGGGTCATCCGGGCTCTATCCGGGTGCGGGGCAGGTGGCCCCAACTAACTCCTGGTTTGGCCACTTTCTGGCTCTGCGACCTTGGGCAAGTTCCTTAAACCTGAACCTATTTCCTCATCTCCAGTGGGGAGAACAGCAGTTCCCACGTCTCGTAGGGCTGTTGTAAGTTTTAATATTGTAAGTCTTGCAACATCATGCCTGGCACTTAGTAAATGTTTAATAAACATAAAAAGCTGCTGTCATCATCATCATCTGATCTCACCGTCTTTGTTACAAGGGCCCCTCCGGAAGCCAGTCACCAGCCAGCTCCAGCAGCTGCAACCCGGGGGATACTGGACTCAGAGCTGGCTGTGCCCCAACCTCCTGCGAGTTCCCCAAAGGAGGCTGGTTCCAGTGAGGGGACACAGCCTTGTCCTCAGGGGGGAACAGGCAGAGGCCAGCAGCCCACAGCAGAGAACTGGACACCGGGCAAGCCGAGTGCTCAGGGCCTTGCTGGGAGGCAAGACCTGGGACAGAGGCCCTGGTCCCGGCACTCACCCTCGGCCCAGGCAGCCCAGTCTCCGGTGGACATCCCTCTGCAGTAGCCCCTCCAGCAAGGAACGGAGCTCGGGGGAGAAGGAGTCGGGCAGCTCCACAGCCTGCGGGGAGAGTGAGATGTCAGCAGCGGCCACAGAAGAGCCCCCGGCTCCCAGGAGAGCGAGAAACAGGCCCAGCTTCCTAACTCCCCCACCCCCAGCGGGCATGTTTGCTCTGACAATACAGGGAAGGAGCCTACAGGGCAGGAGGCCAGAGTGGGGATGAGTGGCCCAAGATCGTTGCTGGTGAGAACCAAGAGTCCATGACCCTGATACCCATGAGAGACTCCAACCCCACTGTGGCCCCATGGACTCCATACAGCACCCTGGGCTGGAACCCCACACTCACCATTGTCAATGTCATGCGGTCGATCTCATGCTTGTCTTTGGTCTTGTGCTGCCGGAAGGGACTGTGCCTGGGCAGGAAAGGACAAAGGCCGAAGTCACAGATCAGAAATGGGGAAACTGAGGCAGGGAGCATCCATGGTCCTTCTCCAAAGCCAGGGATGATGCCATACCTAACACCCAGGTGGCTGTGGGCTCCTCCCCCAGCCTCCTACCTGGACCAGGGAAGAGCTGCTCTGTCCGGTCCCACCCATCCATGTGGGATGACCCACTCACCCCCGCAGCAGCTTGAAGAGCATGCAGCCCAGGGAGAACCAGTCCGCACTGCTGTCGTAGGCCACACCCTTCTGCAGCACCTCGGGGGCCATGTACCCATGGGTGCCCCTGTGGAAGCAGAGGTCATGAGTGGGTTTGGCAGAGGGTTTGGGAAGGGCGGGTGCGGGCTGGCACTCACACACTGGCGTGGGGCTTCTTCTTGGAGAAGTCGCAGGCCAGGCCCAGGTCTGAGATGCGCACGTGGCCATGCTCGTCCAGCAGGATGTTGGCCGGCTGTGGAGGAATCCCAGTGAGCTGCCTCCCCGCAGCTCAGGACAGGGCCCAGCCAGGCAAGGTGCCAGCTGGGTCGCTGCCTTCACTCTCAAGGGTTATGGGTGTCCAGGGACCAGGCCCTGGGCGGGGTCCTCCCCTCCCCTCCTCAATCACAATCTGAATTCAGAAAATGGCTTGTTGGGCGGGAGGGCGCCTCGGGGAGGAGCCGGCTGGCCCTGTCCCGGGCACGCCACGCCTATGGCCTAGTGGGCCAGGTGCACCGAGAGGAGGGACAGGCCGGCGGCTCACCTTCAGGTCCCTGTAGACGACGAAGCGGTTGTGCATGTGCTCCAGGCCCAGAATGATCTCGGCCGCGTAGAAGCGCATGTCGGCCTCGGAGAAGACCCCGTGCTGGGACAGGTGGTAGTGCAGGTCCCCGCCTGAGGGAGGAAGTGCTCAGCTCCCTGTCCCAGTCCCCCAGCCCAGCTCCTGGTCCGCCTGGGGCCGGGCCCCGCACTCACCGTTCATGAGATCGAGGATGAAGCTGAGTTTGTCTGGCGTGTGGAAGGCATAGGACATGCAGACAATGAACGGGCAGTCCTGGGAGGGGACAGGACAGGAAGTCAGCAGAAGCCGCCCCAAGGTCCCAGAGCCCAAGGCTGCTTGGTGGCCAGCCCACCTGGCCACCCGCTCACCCCGGTGCTGACGAGGGACAGCATGATGCGCTCGTTCAGAGCCAGGGTCTCCCCCTGCTTCATCTTGATGCGCTTCTTGTCCAGACACTTCATGGCGTACCTGCGGGGAGGGGGCCACTGAGTCAGCCCAGAGGCGCTGTCGTGCAGAGTCCAGGCTGCTCTGGGGCCCAGGGTCGGGGTCGGGGAGTCCTCCGAGCCCTTTTGGGGAATTCTGGGCACCACAATAAGCTTATGACACACAGAGACAGAGAGAGGGCAAGAGAAAGTGCTGATGGGTGGGAGGCTCAGGGGGTAAGAATGTGGAGAAAAACAGAGGCATGGAGTGACTAGCAAGCCTATGTCCCCCTGCAGAGACCTGCCCATTCAGGACCCTGTCACCTGGCTCCTGGGACACTGATGCCCCCACAGCTCTCCCATGGACACCCATGCCTTCAGGGCACCCCCAGGGGCCCTCCCTTCCCTCGAGTGCGCTAACATCTTGCCCGTGTCGGCCTTCCGGCACCCATAGACCTCGCCGAAGCCTCCTCGACCAATGATGCGGTGCACGCTGAAGTCGTTCATGGTCAGCTGCAGGGGCGGCAACAACGGGGGTCACTGCAGGCTGCCTGGGCCCCTGCCCACGGCCACCCTCACATGCTACCTGCCTGAGCCACCCCCACGGGGAGCCTGGCACTGAACCCACAGCCACCACACCAGAGGCTGGCAGACTCGCTGACCTGCCTAACCTGGACCAGCCCTGGGGCCCAGCCCCCACACCCACCCAGGCCACTCACGTGGATGTTGAGCTCCACATTCTTCCACTGGCAAAACCGTGTGAATTTATCACTGTGAGAGAAGAACCGGGGCTCAGGGAACCTCAGAAAGTAAATGGGATGATGCCAGGTGTGAGCCGCCCCACCCCCCTGCCATTCCCTGGGTCCTGAGCCTCAGTGTCCTCTCCAGAACTGCCCAGGGACAGTGCCATCCTGAGCTGGGCCCCTGCCCGGAACTCCGGCCCGAGCGGGGCCTGGCCACCTACACGCAGGTTCCTGCTGCGATCAGACAGGTTAGAAGGAGGTCTTCCAGCCTGAGACTTCCTGCCGCCGTATCGCTGACAATGCTGCCTGCCTCAGTGACACAGCACTCACTCCCCGCGAGGCCCACTCCACGGCTACTCCTTCCATCAAGCTGACAGCTGCCTACAGTTCCCACCCACCAGGTGGGCTCTGGCCGTGAGGGCGGGGGCTGGGGCAGTGTGTCCTCTCGTGTCTACCCGAACCATCCCCCACGCTTCTCAGTCCAGGTAGGCCCAGCAGGATGCTCAACAGTCCGTGGGAGGAAGGGCTCACAGGTGGTCCCATGGTCCCTGGAGAATCACCTGGGACAGGCTTGGGCTGAGGGTGGCAGGAGTGTGGGCAGGCAATGACCTGGCCTGCCTAACCTCTGAGGACTCTCTTCACTGGGGTGTAGACGGGCCCAGGCACCCCCTGCCCAGGGCCTAAAGCAGGCTGGCTCCTCTCCACGCCATCCACACCCTTCGCAGGACAGCCTCTTCCTCCCTCTCCTCTCCTCTTCTGCATGCACCCACTCTCACCTCTCGATGAATTTCTGGAACACATCCCCTCGGAGGTTCTGACAAATCTCTTCGATGTACGGCTAAGGGAGGAAGGCAGAGGTTGGCGACTGGGCCCGAGTGGGAGCTGATCAGGCTCCTTGACCTGGCCGAGGGGACCCTGGCCTGGCCGGGAGGCGGGGGGATAGGTCAGCACACACCTGGAAGAGATCTGGAGGCACCTGCCTCTTCACCAGGTGGCCCTGGACATGCTCAGTGGCACTTTTCGAGAAGGGCTGGGGAAGACAGAGATGGCTGTGAACTCTCCGCAGGGCCCTTCCATCCCTTCCCAATGCCCAGGTCACTCCGGGCCGGCAGGCAGGTCCGGGCACTCACGTGCGAGCAGGCCAGCAACTCCTTCATGATGTAGGTGTCGAAGATCTCCCGGCTGCAGGCCAGGCGCTCCTCCTCCGTCTCCAGCTTCTCGTATCTCTTGATCTAGAGGACAAGATCCCCCAGGGTAACCTTTGGCTCAGGGGAGCCTAGAGGCGCCAAGCATCTTGTAAATTCAGCAAAAGCAACCCAACCTCGTCCCCTCCTCCAGGCAGTGCAGGGGCCGGCTCACCTCCTCGTAGAACTCCACCAAGGGCTTGGCCTCCTCCAGGTGTTTCAGGCAGAAGTCTCGAAAGAGCAGGTACCCTGAAAGCAAGCGTCAGGTCGCACTGAGCCACACCATCTCAGAGGCCTTCCCACCATGGAGGGTGGTGTGGGCTGGGGGCTCCCTGGGCAGAACCGGGCAAGGAAGTGGCAGAGATGGTCTCTGCCAGGCAGTGGCTGGGCAAGATGGCCTCGAAGGCTGCTGCCAATGGAAGATTCTTGGATTTGGGGCCAGGGCACCTGCATTTCTACCCTCTCAGGATCTCCTCCTCAGATGGTGGCTGGAAAGTGAGCGGCACGTTGGTGAGTCACAGGACAGGGGCTGGCTCTGGCACGTGGGCCCCTGCCCTCTCACTGCAGTCTAGGGACCTGCACCTCCTCCCACAGTGTGACCCCGGCCCCGGGCAGCTGTGCGGGTGCGGCGAGGTTCACCTGGGCCAGGCCAGAGCCGCGGCACGGGGGAGGAAGCAGCCCCCGAGGGGCCACCTGCTCTCCCTGGACCTCATAACCCTCCATCTTCTGCTGATTTATTCTCACAGCAGCCCTGAGACACAGCACACGGGAGGTGCGGTCCCACCGGGGACCCTAAGGCTCAGGGAGGTCTGCCAGGCAGGTGTCATGTGGCAGGTCCTGTGAAGGAAGGCTGGGGAGCGGGGCCTTGAAGGGCGTGGGCTACTCGGGGGGAAGAGGGGAGATGGGCTGCGGCCACGTCTCACCCTCCCAGGGAGTAGGGGCCTGAGGCCTGGCCAGACCACCTTGGAGGGCAAAGGAGAAGTATGCCCTGCACCCTCCTCCCTGCACCCTCCTCCCTGCACCCTCCTCCCTGCACCCTCCTCCCTGCACCCTCCAGCCCAACCTGGGTGAGCATCTTGCACGTGGGAGTGTTCTATGCCTCCTTGGGGGCACTGTCCCCACTGCCTCGCGCCTCTTCTGGAGCGTGCAGACTCACTTCTCGTAGGGGGGCCTGGCCCATTGGGGCCGTGCCTTTGAATAGCTCAGTGGGGCTTTCCCTGGCACTATCCCTTCCGGGCCTCCCACAGGTGGGGCTCCTGCGTTGCAGGTCCCAGGTGAGGACGCCAGCAGGCTCAGAGAGGTAAAACAACGTGCCCAAGGCCACACAGCACAGGCCAGGGTACCCAAGCTGTGTGCGGCCTGAGGAGCTGGCTCCCAAGCCTGACCTCAAAGCCTGATCCCACCAGGCCAGGCTACCGCCGTTTCAGATCCCGTTCTCTGAAGCCCCATCCGAGCTGAGTGCCTGGAGCCTGCTTCCCCGAGACCTGCCCCGACCTGCCCTCAGGCCAGGTCCCCACTCTGAGGCCAGGCACTGGAAGAGGAGGAACAGAGGACCAGGCCCGAGCGGGCTGCTCACAAAGAGGGCCCATGGGGGCGGGGTGGGCCGACCACAGCGAGGCAGGCGCCACAGGAAGAGCCCCGCCCCTTCCTGTCAGTTCTACCAACGGCCCTGAGCAGCTGTGCCTGCGCCAAGGGGAAGCTGCAACTCTCAAAAACAAAAACCCCAAAGGAGGAACTTCCCCGGTGGCCCTGGAAGACTGCTGGGCCCCCACCCCTTCACAGGGCTCCCTGGGCCGACAGCCAGGGACTGGGAGGCACAGCGGGTCACAGCTCTGCTGTCACCCAGGGGCTCCCTGGCTGCCCGGCCCCAGTGGATGGGAGGCAAAAACCCGGGGAGCCAGCCTCAGGGTCTTCCTGTTTCCACACCCCAGTCCCTGGGGCTGGCAGAGCCCCCACTGTACTCACCCAGTTTCTGGGAGAAGATCTTCTCGAAGGTCACCTCGCCCCGGTCCTCCAGGTACTTCTGCATGACGCTGCGGATGCTGAAAGACAGAGGGGCCGTGTGACCTGGGGCCCCTGTGATGCCTGTCAGCAGAGGGCACTGATGGTGGGTGTCACTGCTCCCTCTAGGAAGGTCACACCAGAGGGACCCGAGGACCCCTGGCCTGCCCCCTAAGGCTCTGTCCCCCAAAGCCAGGGTGGCCAGAAGGTGGCTGCTGAGAAGTCTGGTCCCAGCATGGCCTTGTGCTGGCTTTGGGGTCTTGGCCAACCAGAAGCAGGTGATGGATCACCAGAACGTGTCCTGTCCTCACAACGGAACGCGTACTGCTCAGCCAGATGGACCAGTAGTGACACCCACACACGTTACAATATGCTGGGCCTTGAAAGCATTCTGCGAAGCGAAGAAAGAGAATCATAAAAGACCACGACCCCATTTATATGAATGTCAAGAACAGACAAATCCACGGAGACAGAAAGCAGATTAATGGTTGCCAAGGGCTGGGGAAGGAAAAGGGGGGGTGACTGCTAAGGGTATGGGGTCTCTTTTGGGGGTGACAGAAATGTTCTGGAAGTAGAACATACACAACATAGTGAATGTACTAAAACCCACTCAACTGTACTCTTTAAAATGATAATTAAAAAAATATTTTTATTGATTTTTAGAGAGAGGAAGGGAGAAGGAGAGAAACATAGACTCGAGAGGGAAGCATCAATCAGCTGCCTCTTGCACCCCGCCACCAGGGACTGGGCATGCAACCCGGGCATGTGCCCTGACTGGAATCGAACCAGCAACCTTTAGGTGCACAGGATGATGGCCAACCAACTGGCCAGGGCTAAAATGATACATTTATGTTATTTGAATTATATTTCAATTTTTAAAAATGGTTAAAAAAGAAAAAGCCAAGCCTCAGTTCCCATGTCCCTAATACCTGTCCCTGGGTTGCAGCAGGGGAGGGGTGGCCACTCTGACACAGAAGCCAACCCCCCGCTCTACCCCTGTTCATCTCACCCCCCGACATCACGCACCGTCTGGGAGAGCGACACTGCACTTCAAGCCTCAGACACACCGTCTGTCCCCTCCGCCCCTCCTGGGCCACCTGCAGTCCATCCCTGCAGCCTGCCTGCCACGACGGCCGCTGTGGTCATGTCGGGCCCTCACTAGCCCAGGATCCCGGGGAACACGCTTCGCTGCCCGAACTGAGGGCAGTGCTAGCAGTCGCACCGAAGGCCATGCAAGGCGCACGTGACCCCTAGGGTATGTGGGGCCACCAGCAGGCCACTAATAGAGAGACTGCAGCTGGTAAGAGTTTGGGCCGCAAAGTCCAGGCTGCGCCCTCACCTCTGTGTCCTTCTTAGAGCTCAGCACGGGGCCCTGGCCACGGGGGCCTGCTGTACATCACCTACTGGAAGGCGAGGTGCCATGCACCCCTCCCAGGACACAAGCCTGGTTCTAGGACATTAGACAGAGTGTGACAACGCCTGCATGGGACCCAGCCGGTTCAAGGCGACTCGGAAAGGGAAGAGTGCTCCAGGCCTTCGGGACAGGCTGCGTGGAGAAGGCGGAACTTCAGTGGGTTCCTCAAGCGCAAACAGGATGTCAACAGGTGGTGAAGCCCAGGGCAGGTGGGTGGCCCAGGGGAAGCCAGGCCGGGGATGAGCAAGGACACTGAAAAGCTCGGTCAAGGGCAGGGAGTGAGCAGACGGACTCCACTGGGGCTCCCACTGGAGGAAGCCCAGGTGTCTGACGACGGGGCCCGGAAGGAGGGAAAGAAACAGGGTGGGGGGAAGGCTCAGGCCGTCGGACGGATGGAAGAAGGGTTGGCAAGGCCAGTGCACCGGCGGACCCTGCTCAGCCTCTGGGCCTGGGCCTGAAGGAAGGGGACTCCTGCCCTTTCCACTCGGTGTTTTCCCTCTGATGGTCTCAGGGGAAGCCCAGGCCCCAGCCTTCCTCGGCCTTTGCTCACGTTCCATCCACTCAAGGAAAAGCCATGCAAGCGAACATGGGAACACGCGGAGCTGACGGGCGCACACAGCTTGGCACCTCCTGTCCAGACACTGGGACAGCTGGGGGGAGGGTGGGGGGCGAGATGCTGGGCCGAGTGCAGTGCGAAGGGCCCAGGCGAGGCAGCGAAGGCTCGGCAGGTGGCGAGACCAGGCAGCCAGGAGTTAGGGGCAGGAGCCCAGGAACTCCGCAATGGCCAGTGCCTGGGTTTCTCCCGTGAGCGGGACCAGGAAAGCGGGGCCCTCATTCTCAGCCCCGGGCTCTTCACATCTGCACCCCATTCCTGTGGCAGAGGAAGCGAGAAAGCAATCGAGGAAAAACAAATGGAAAACATGTCCATCCTCCTTGGAGGTGGACACTGACATGGTGGTCAGGTGTGCTCAGGTGAGCGTCCAGACAGGTGATGCGGACGACACACAGGATGACCCCAGCCTGTCTGGATGACCCCAACACGGCTCCTGCAGTCATCACTGGGAAGCCCCCCAGCCCCAAGCTCCCTTTATGAGAACCAGCAAGACTGGCGCCGGTTCAGTGACGGAGACGGACGACACGGGAATGCCCAAGGGGAGCCGTCCCGCCACGTGACCCGACGGCCCTGCAGGGCAGCTGAGAACCGACACCGCGGTCCCCCGGGAATCACACCGTCGGAGCGCCGCCCACCAGAGAGGACCGGCCGCGGCCGTGGCAGCAGAGCCTCCCCACCTCGCGCTGTCACCTCAGCCGGGGACAACGAAGTGGCCCCAGCTCGGCTCGGCTGCCTCGCGGCCAGACCCCGCCCTCCCCCAGAAGCTGCACGGGAGGCCGCAGCATTCTTCCCGGCCCACAGCACTTCACTTTCTTCCTTAAAAAGAAAAAAATGTTTTCTCAATAAAACAAACACGGCCCCCAACCAAACACAAGGTCAGACTCGGGCAGAGCCCTCGAAGGGAAGGCCCCCACAGCGACAGCGTTAGGGTTTCCTGTCCATTCCCACGGGGCCGGCTGAAGGGGCTGGCAGGTTACAAAAACGTGTCACGGGGACACTCCCGCCAGGGTGGCAGGTCCAGGCTGGCACGGGAGGTGGTGATGGCCTCCTGGGCTGGGCCACCTTTGTGTCCAACCCCCGCTCCCCGATCCTGGAGGAGTCTGAGTGGCGGGGAGCCCAGGGCAGCATTCCTGCCCCTGCCCCAGTCAGCAACCCCCATATCCAGGAGCATGTGGCTCCCACCTCAACCCTGGGCTGTCAAGAGGGCCAAGTGCCTGCATCTTTCCTGCCAGCGTGTGCCTGAGGCTCCCAATCAAGGGGCGCCCAGGTCTGGGTTCCCAATGGCTCTCCCGCCGCCCTCCCCAGAGGCCAGGCCAAGTCACCCACTTCAGATGTCCAGTTTCCTCATTTGTAAAATGAGGATGTCAACAAAATGCTGAACTGTCACCACAGCACTGGCCATTTAAGAAGCCTGAGAGGCCCCGGCCGGCCGGCGTGGCGCAGTTCACTGGGCGTCTCCCCTGCACTGAAAGGTTGCTGGTTCAATTCCCAGTCAGGGGACATGCCTGGGTTACAGGCTCGATCTCCAGTAAGGGGGGCGGGGCGACAGGAGGCAGCCGATCATGTTCTTCTCTCTCTCTCTCAAAAGTAATAAAAATACAAACAAATAAATAAATGGATCCTACAGCCTGCACCTCCTTCTACTGTGACCATAAGCTGCAGCCTGGTTCAGGTCTCTGTCCCACACCTGCCATGATCTCGGAGACTGAGGCCTGTGGCCAGGCGGCCTCCTAACAGGCGAGCCCTGACCAGGAGCCCAGGCCGCTCTGCTCACAGATCAGCCTCATTCACTCGTGCTGTTCAGCCTGGGGCCTTGGGCAGAGCCCAACACCTGCCCTGCCAAAGTATTGGGGGGCCCTCAGCAAGGGGCCCACATCACCACGGCAGGGACTGCCGGCCTGGATGCATGGCACTGCCACCTGCAGCCAGGGCTGCTCACACCGGCTCCAGCTGCCCCAAGGAACAGGTCCAGTCTGACACGCATGAGGGGGCGGGAGGGGGGGAGCACTTCCTCCCTCTCAGCCCAGAGTCAGGGTTGGGGTGACAGAACAGCAGGCAGGGAGCGGGTGAGAACTTCCGGAACCTTCTGGCACCACGTGGTTCACAGGAAAAGCCGAGGCCCTCACTCTGTGGCGCAGTGGCCTGGCCCCTCATCAGTGACTCCTACTCAGGGCCACGGACAGGAGCCTCTGTGGACTGGGAGGGGCTGCAGGGTCAGAGGCACACACCCCTTCTGATGGTGAGATCAAGGCTGAAAGAAGCTGGGCAGAGTCCCACACACGTTAGTGGCAAGAGAACATCCAACCCTCCCTGAGAAAGGGCCTCCCACCAGCCGGAGCCCCCCTTAACCTCTGTGGAAGAGCGGGGTGCGGGGTCTCAGGGTCCCTGGCTCGTGGCCTGGCTGCCTTCCCCTCCACTCCCTGCCAGTGACTGCGGACAGCAGGCGGCATCTCCCCTGGGAACCCATCAGGCTGGAGGCAGCTCTGGCTGGCACCTGGCAGGCCAGGGACCATAGTTCCTGTGCCCGTGTGACAGAGCCTTGAAATCCCAGGACAATGCAAGCTGGCACGGGCGCCAGGGACTGGCAGGTCCAGTGCAGCCACGCCGGAATTGCCATGCTCTGGGAGGTGACAGTTAACAAGCCAGCAGAGCGGAGGCTAAGGCACTCCTCTGTGGCATTTCCAGGAAACCTGGCACCGCGGTGGCAGTGGTAGGAGGAAGTCCCCTGGGGCTTCTTATTAATATTTCTCAATGACTCTCCCTCAGGCTGACAATGTCCTCGGAGCCCGAGGACGGGGCACATAGGAAATGGGAAAGACTCACTGAATCGGCCAGCTGCGCAGCAAGCCCTGGCGGTGGAAGGGAAAACGATGCCCACTGGGCACCACACACACAAGCCCCCTGCAAATGTCCACAGCAACCCAGGCTCCCAAGGGCACGGTGGCCGCAAAGGGGCTCCCTGTGGGGTGTGCAGGAAGAGGCACTCTGGCGGCCTTGTCACGTCACGGCTTCTACACGAATATGACCCGAGCACCACACCCTGCGATTCACTGCCATCGAGTTAGAATGCAGCAAGAACAAACTTCCAGGGCGCTGTGCCCTGAGGTTCCCAGGAGGGGCTGACCCCTCCCGAACCCAGGATGGCTCCCCCGAGAATAAAGCTGCCCACACGTTAACACCCGATGCCCCCCCGAAACCCTGCTCTTCCGCCCGTCTTAGAAAAAGCTGCTGCTCAGCACCTCAGTGTTAGCATCTCCTGTTCGAAACAGCGCAGCAATAACGTGAGTGACTCCATCTTCTGTGATGAGGGAGCGGAGGACTCGGTCCCTCGGGGCCACAGGAGAGTGGGGAGTGGCCACAGGAAGGAAGGGCAGGTGTGATGGAGGCTGTGCATTCCCCAAAGACTGTTGGGTTCGTGGCTTCTGTTTGGTCCAAGGCAGGAGCATCATGTCCAGGAAGCATCACGTCCTACAAGCACTTGGCCCATCTGCAAAGCTGACCTGGGCGCCTGCTGGGGGTGGGGGGACGCTGGCTGCAGGGTGTGCCTACATCCGACATCACTGAGAACTTACTACTAGGAACTGATCCTGCGTTAATCGGATACATTATTCCCGGGATGACAGAGCCCAGAATCCCCCGCACGGATTCCAGCCTGTGGCTCATGTTCCCTCAGATTCCTCGGTAAACAGGCAGGCGAGCAACTTCATGGCAGACATGTGAAACCCAGTGATTGGGAAAGGAGAACAGATGGGAAAAGACAGGCCAGAGACCGATTCCTGGGGAACAAGGGCCTTCAGAGGCCCAGAGGGAGTGACTGCTACTGGAATGGAAAGTTCTGGATAAGGAATAAAGGCTGGTGGTAAAGAAGGGGAGGGATTAGGGGGGAGAAAAACCTTCCCCTGCACCCCATCCCCCACAAATCAAGGGCAGGAAGTTCTGGAGGCTAAGAGTGGTGGGTCCGGGAGACAGGGGAACCAGGAGAGGGACAGGAAGGAGGAAATCCACGGTGGGGGAGGCACCAGGAAGGAGCCGAGAAAATGGGAGGCTGCAAGAGGCACCCGGCGCTGACAATCCACTGCTGGGGCTGCTGCTGTCACCAGGGAGGGCAGGGGTCCCTCCGGGGACGGCCCAAGACGGGCTCCTCAGCAGGAGCCCAGAGATTAATTACACAAGGCCTCCATGGTCATATTAAGCAAATGACAGTAATTACAGAGCCGCTGCCGTTGCTGGAAAGGGAGACAGCAGCTCCTTCGGGGAGAGGAACAGACCATGGACCCTGAAAGGTCATTGTTCATCGTTTTACCGAGGCAGAAACTGAGGCAGGCTCGGCCAGGATAAGGGAGGTAACCTGGTCCTGCAGCAGGATTAGAGGCCGAGTCTCCTGTCTTCCAGCCACACAAGGCGACTTCCTTCAGTGAGAAGAGGAGAAATGGGTCTGTTTTCTTGGATTCTACAGGGTGACAGAGGGGAGGCCCCTATGCCAACTCAAAGTGGCCTTGTGCCCAATAGCTCCAGTTCCCCAACCCTGAGAAGCCAGAGCTGTGACGACAGACCCTCTGCCCAGCCAAGCCGCAACCTGGGCACCAGCCGCAGGGAGCCCACCGAGGTGGGAGCAACTCCAAATGGCATGTTGTCATGGGGAAAACCACAGCCTTTCTTCTGGACCCTGACCTGTGTGTGGGGGACGACGTGACCCCAGACATGGCACTGCCTCCTCCAGGCACTAGCTTTGCCAGGGCAGCCGATGGGGGGTGGGCTGGGCCTAGCGAACCAGGACAGCTGACGGTGCTGGGGGCTGCCCGGCTGCTCCCAGGCCACCCCCCCAGCCTCACGGCTCCCTGGAGAAGGGGTGCTGGCTGGCACATTCCACAAAACGTGGACGGGTGAGAGCAGAGCTGTAGAGGGGCGTGCAGAGGAACCTCAGCAGGGAGGAGCACGTGGGAGCCCAGGGGCCTGAGTTCAGGTTCCAGTTCCCCCCCGTAACCGAGTCTCCTCCTCCCTGGGAGCCTTAGTTGCTCCAACTATGAAATGGGAGGATCTCAGAACACCCCCTGCTGTGCCTGCTCCCACAGTGATGAAAAGGATAAAATGGAGTACGAAGCACTGTGCAAACTGGGAAATGCCAGACAGAGATACAGTCCTAATGACCTTCCAGGGCAGGAGGCAGCTGGCCCACTGGGTGTGGGAAGCTTCAAGCAACGGCTGGCGGGCGCTCTAATGCAGGAGGCCTGGACTCCTCGGAGCACAGAGCAGCTCCGGCCCTGCCCTGGCCTCGGCTCACCAGTGGCCCCTGCTTACAGCCTCTAGTCCGTCTCACAGATGCGGGCAACCTGCATGGCAGTGTGCTGCCGGATGGTGACCCTAGACAAGAACCAGGACACCTGGCTCTCGGCTCTGCTGTTTGCCTACAACGCCCAGCCATCCTGGTTTTGGACACGGCGCGGTGCTCACCGTTCTTGTGCAGCTACTACACGCAAGGCGTGGCCTCGTCAACTTCACAGGTTGGTTTTTGGATCAACTGAGATGACAGATGTCAAAACAAATCATAAATTATTATAATTTCCACCATTATCCCTCTCTCCACCACAGATGGTGAAGGGGCCGGGGAAAGAGGTACATCTCGTTTCTCTGGGTGCTAACACCTGCAGAGCCAACCCAAGGTGGGGCCCCATCAGGAGCAATGCATTCTGGGGAGAGATTACCCAAAGGCAGAGAATTCCAGAAAGGGCCCCGCCTCGCCATTTGCAGAACTCCAACCTGCGGGAGGGTCTTGGGGCCTTGGCCACCCAGGCGAGCCGTTGCAAGCCCCCGAGGCTGACTCCCCCATTTCCTCCCTCATGGCTTTGTCATTTCTGAACTCCTTTTTGTTCTAACTGTCACTGCTCCCCGGACAGCCCCCAGCTGACAGTCAGTCTGGTTCCTGTTTTGAGAAATCTGATTGCAAATGTCTAGAAAAAAAGGGCCCTAACGGCCTTTTCAAACTGCAGACCAATTTTCCTCTCCCGGGCCCGGTGTTCAGTCAATCCGAAACCCAGTGAGCAGGGCCCTGTGGGAGACGCCGGAGACTGCAGCATGGCAGCCCTTGCAGCGTTCGGCCCCGCTTCAAAGACTCGGGACACTGCAGTCACAGCCTCACTTCACACCATCCACATTTCACAGATGAGAAAACCGAGGCCCAGAAACCAGAAGGGACTTGCCCAGAGTCACATGATAACACCACGACAGCCAGGACAGGCCCAGGCTCCTGGGCTGGCGGTCGCCAACATGCCACCTCTCTCAGGCAGGTATGGAGGAGTTGCTGGGACTGGCCTTGCCAGGTAATTCGAGGAACGGTTGTGGGCACGCGGCTCTCACAGACTCAGAACGGCCAGGTCCTGGCTCAGGCCGGCGCGGTGGCAGAAATGTGGAACTAGAAGCCGGAAGCCCTGATCTGGTGGCAAGGCACCACCCCGATTACCTGTGACACTGGGCAGGCGCTCAGCTCCCCCACCTGTTCCATGGGGCCCAAACCACACCCGTCCTACCTGCCCATGGGCGGCCACCAGGCTCAAACAATGAAAACAGACTCTAGAAACCATAAAAAGCCCCAGCTGTCGCCCGTATCCTGTATACTCCTGCACCTACATCCTGCACGCACAGTCTAAACTTTGATACCAGGTGCAATGGCATCAGCCGTCTCACAGGGAGGTGGCAGCCGTGGTCCAGCTGCTGCAGGGGTGCTGGGAGGTCCCCCAGCAAACAGCACTGCAGGGCCCATATGCGGGGCCCACCCGAGGCGGAATGTAGGGGAAAGGGGGTGGCGGTGTCCCCTCCACCGGGATGGGGCACACACCACACCCTGCTCCCCGCCACCCCGACCCCAAAGCGCTCTCCCACCCCATCCCAAGCCAGTGGCCCCTCAGCCGGTGGGGGAGACTTTTGCCTCCCCCAAACCTCACACAGTGTTGACCAGAGGGGCTGGGAGCGGAGGCAGAGAAACCCCCGGGGGAGCCGGGCTGCAGGGGCCGCAAGGGGATGGGTCAGAGTCAGGCCAGGTGGACGGTGGGAGGCGCAGGAGGGGCCGGGGAAGGGACCAAGCGCCGCCCGGAGGAGGATGGAGGGGCTCGGGCTCCTGGCGGAGAAGGCAGAGCCGAGGGCCGGGCAGGGGCCGCGCGGGGCAGGGGCACGGAGCCGCTCGGGGAGCCCCTGCGGCTGGGGAGCCCCGGCGTGGGGCGCCCCGGGTTCAGGTGCGCGGGGCTGGGCGCGGGCGCGGGGCAGCGCTGCGGGCCAGGAGCGGCGCCGGGGCCGGGGTCGCGGGCAGCGCCCGGCGCGCGGGCGGCGGGGTCCGGCGCCGGGGCCTCACCTGGGCTCGGGCAGCAGGATCTTCTTGGACGCGCGCGCGGCCGGCGTGGCCTTGCTCTTCTCCATGGCCATCAGGTAGCTCACGTCGGCCAGCACCGCCTCCAGGTCCGCCATCTTGGCGGCGGCGGCGGCCTCTCCCGCCGCTCGGCTCCGCTCCGCTCGGCTCGGCGCGCTCGGCCCGGCCCGGCCGCTCCGTCGGCCTCGGGCGCCGCCGCCCGCCCGGCCCCGCTCGGCGCCCGCGGCTCCGCTCGCCGCGGCTCACTGGCGGCGCCGCCCCATGGCGCCGGCTCGGGCCCGGCCCCGGCTCGCTCCGCTCCCGCCGGGACTGCAGTCGGGCCGCCGCCACCGTCGCCGCCCGCGCCCCGGAGCCGCCGCCGCCGCCTCCGGCCCCGCCTGCCGCGCACAGCGCCAGCGAGCCCGCGAGGGGCCGGGCGGGCGGCGGCGCCCCCTGCAGGCCGCGCGGGCTGCGCCCGGCTTGACCCCCGCGGCCACCCGGACCCCGTCTCCGAAGCCGGCGGCCCCGACCGGGTGGGAGCCACCGCCGGGATCCCAGGCCTGGAGCACAGCAGAGGGAAACGCTGGACCCGGACCCCGACTCCCAGTCCGACCACCGCCCGGACCCCAGGCCCTGCAAGACCACGTCCCCGCCCGAGACGGGCACGGGAGAACATGGTCGCAGGGACCCGACGAGAACGCCCTCCTCCCTGATCTTGGACCTGACGACACCAGACCCGGATAACATTGTGACCCGAGCCTCGGATCAGAACGCCAGACCCAGACCTGGGACCCTGACCCAGACCCCAGAACCTCACCATGACCTTGGATCACAACCCGGGCCCTCCACTCCACACCCAGACCCTGACCCTGACACTGACCCCAGACCCCAGGTCCCCAACAGGACCCCACAGCTAGATTTTGGGTCGTGATCTCAAACGCTGATCAAGGGCACAATCTCATCTTGGTTGCTGACCCCCAACCTTGATTCCAACCCCAAAACCAGACTGCTCTCATGACCCTGGACCCTGAACTTGGGGGCAGAGCCTAGGCTGGGTCTTGGACCATCAGCACCAAACTAGGGTTCTAGACCCAACACCAAGAAATCTGGACACAAACCCAGGACCAGGACATCCAACGAGAACCCAGACTGGACTTAGAACCGTAACAGGTCGCCAGGAACCTGGGACCTGACAACTGTGCTTCCTGGGCCCGTTCCCCACCCCCACCCCTTCCTGCTCCAGACCCAATCCTGGCCTCAGGACTCCCACTGGGGACCAAGGACCCTGCACCAGCCCTTGCCCCCCCCGGACCAGTTTGTAGACACAGGTCCCTCACACCCAACCCAGTGACAGATTCATGATGGAATCATCGTAATTCCATAACGTGGGGTCCAATCTCTCATCCTGGGAGGGCACAGGGTCTCCGTGCTGCCTGGCAAGGGAAACTCACTCTGCTGAGAGCACAAGGGGTTGTGGGGGGTGATCTATGTGTTTCAAAGCAGCACCCCTATCTCAACATGTTCCTCTTTATTTTTTTTATTTTATTTTTTTTAATATATATTTTATTGATATTTTACAGAGAGGAAGGGAGAGGAATAGAGAGTTAGAAACATCGATGAGAGAGAAACATCCATCAGCTGCCTCCTGCACACCTCCTACTGGGGATGTGCCCGCAACCGAAGTACATGCCCTTGACCGGAATCGAACCTGGGACCTTTCAGTCCACAGGCCGACGCTCTATCCATTGAGCCAAACCAGTTAGGGCCACATGTTCCCCTTTAGAGCCTCTGCTGTCCAAGATGACAAGGTCCTTTCCCACCCTGGGCACAGTAACCAGGACCCTTTTGTAAGGCAGAGAGGCCCTCCCTGGGCACCTCTCAGGCTACCGCCCAAGATCAGCCTCCGCAGACCTTGGAATCAGCACGTCAGAGGCCAGGTCACTTCTGTGTGGGTAGCACCACCATCCACCCAGATACCCAAACCAGGGCTCCAGTCATCAGCCTTGACTCCGCCCTCTGCCCCTGTCCTAATCTAGTTTAGTGCCACACCCTCTGGTTTGGCCTCTTGAGAACCTTCTCGAATCTGTCTGCTTCTCAGCAGCCTCCTGGCTGCTGCCCTGATGCCGGCCCGGACCAGAGATGCCTCTTCCAAATCTAGGTCTGATGGAGTTACTGCCTGGTGAGCACCCAGACACCGCACTCCAGGCCAGAGGGAGCTCCAGGCTCCCACCCACTCTGCCCAAAACAAATCCGGTGAACGAGTTCCTCAACCTGCAAGTCAAGGTCTTAGACGACTGTGCCCAGTTCCCCTCTCCAGCTTGTGTTGCCACCATCCTCTGCATCAGGGGTCCCTCTGCCAGCCTAGCCCTCAGTTCTCACCTCTGTGCATTTGCTCTCCCTTGTGCCCGAAAGCCCTGTGTGTGTCCTCATCTCTGGTGAACTCCTGCTCATCCTTTAAGACCCATCTTCTCCCGGTAGCCTTCCCCAACCCCCCACTCCGTACAGCTCTGATTCTGCACTTACCACTTAGTTCCTTGATTTGAAAACATCATCAGTTGCAAGATGCATAATGTCACATTTTTTTTTTCATGTCATGTTTTTTACAGTGTGTGTGTGTGTGTGAAGCTTTATTAAATGTTTGCATCAATTGGGTCCGGCTGGCGTGGCTCAGTGGTTGAATGTCGACCCAAAAACCAGGAGGTCATGGTTTGATTTTGTCAGGGCACATGCCTGGGTTACAGGCTCCATCCCCAGTGGGGGGTGTGCAGAAGGCAGCCCATCAATGATTCTCCCTCATTTTAATGTTTCTATTTCTCTCTCCTTCTCCCTTCATCTCTGAAATCAATAAAAATATATTTTTTAAATTTTTGCATTAATTGGAAAATGCATCCTGATGCTGGAAATGCTAATGTATGAAAAAAATGGAACATATACCATCTGCAGCTGTAACTGATATTGCCAGTTTATCTCTTGCTCCCAGTGCCCACCACAGGGGCTGACACAGAAAAGACTAATCAATGTATGATGAACGAGTGACTGAGCTCCTCAGGCCAAGGTGGCACATGGAATTTGGAGCAGAACAGAGCCAGAGGCACGCCGAATGCCACAGCAGGAAGTCTCTAACCTCCCTCCCTCCCACCCCTCTCCAATTCCTTGGCACTCTAACTATAGACACACACTGGCCTAGGTTTTCTGGAGCAACCCCAATTTTAAAAATTCTTCCTGGTTTGGCTGGGTGGCTCCTTTGGTTGGAGCATCGCCCCACACACCAACAGGTTCCAGGTTTGATCCCAATCGGGGTATGGACAGGAGGCCACCGATCGATGTTTCTCTCTCTCTCCCTTTCCTATTTCTCTCTAAAATCGATTTAGAGGGTGACTATTTAAAAAAAAAATTCTTCCTGATGAACCTGTCAGACCACAGTCCCTGTGGGTTCTCAAATGCCAACCATCCTGCTCCGGGAGGTGGCCCTCCCTCCCCCACCACCTGAAAACCCAGGTGGCCCTCCCATCCACAGCTCAATCTGCAGCCCCCGCAGGCCTAAACCAGGGTCCTACAAGAGAGCCAGTCTCCAGGGAGCCTCTCATTGGTTCCTAGGCCCTGGAAAGTGGGAAGAGGTCAGGGTGAGTCCTTGGCTTCAAGGAGGTAGTGCCAGTTTCCGATCTGGGGGAGGCTGTGTTTTGGATGGTGCTGCCCTCTGGTGGTTGAGGGAAGGTCGATTGTAAACTTGGCTTTCGGGTTGGCTTCCGTCATTCCTTCTCTCAACAAACCTTTGTCCAGGGCTCGGACTGCCAGCCTCCGGCGGGGATAGTGGTAGTGAAAGAGGAGTGGAAGCCCGTCTCGGTCCAGCTGGCAGACCCGCAGACACATCATTGCTTGGCAGCTCCCCTGGATGACTAATAGGTATTGCAACTTAAAGCGTCCCACACTGAGCTCTTGCTCCCACCACACAGCCCCTGTCCAACCTGCTCCTCGCCCGCCTCCCCATTTCAGTCGTGGCTCCTCCATCTTCCAGAAACTTAGGCGTCACCCTGGATTCCTTTCTTCCCTCGCTGCCTCCCCCCACCCACACACACGTATACACACGCTGTCATCCAGATCATACCTGGTATGATCTTTCGACTGTGCCCTACTGAACTCTATCTGAGTCCCATCACCTCCCAGCTGGTGCTGCCACCTGGACCTGGCTCTCCATGGGGCTCCCTGCCTCTCATCTAGCCAGAGTTTTTACAGGCCTAAATCTAACCCCACTACCAACGACTGCCCCTGCACGAGGGACAAAACATACCCCCTTTTCTGTGGTCCGTAAGATCTGCACATTCCAGCCTCTGCCCACTTCCTTAATTCAACTCTATCCTCCCTCTCCTTGTCCTTTAGTTCCCAGTCTCTTTGGTTTTCCTTCTGTCACTACAACAAATCCAGTTTATTTCTACCCCAGGAGTCTTGCCACAAAGAGAAAAAGGACTCAGTGGTGGCCCAGTCCGGTGGGAAAGAAGACCCCCTAATCACATACCTACAATAAATCTGGCCAGAGCTCTAATTCGAGGAGGTAGATGATCAGGAGAATCATGGAGAGGGTTGGGTAGGACAAGGGAGGAATGGGAAAGGTCTTTTTTTTTTTAAAAAAAAAAATACTTTAAAAAATATATATATTTTATTGATTTTTTACAGAGAGGAAGGGAGAAGGATAGAGAGTTAGAAACATCGATCAGCTGCCTCCTGCACACTCCCCACTGGGGATGTGCCCGCAACCAAGATACATGCCCTTGACTGGAATCAAACCTGGGACCCTTGAGTCCGCAGGCCGATGCTCTATCCACTGAGCCAAACCAGTCAGGGCAGGAAAGGTCTTGAACTTCACATTATGTACACATAAATGTGAATGAGGTTGGGGGTGAGGACTGGCATGTGCCAATGCCCAGGAGCGCACCTCTCCCTCTCCATCCTGAGCTTTGAAGGTCTAGGAGGGTGAATTTGGGAGCTTCCCTGACCTCACCAGGGGTGTACAGGAGAAACTCCCCCCCAACACAGACAGCCACCTCTCGGATGCCCGGGGACCAGGCAGTGCCAGCGTCTGCCTGGGATTCCGGAAGTTCATTTCATCCACTCACTCGCACATCTGACATTTGTTGAGCTTCTGCTGCATGGCAAGCACTGGCAATTGGCCTTGAGGATCCAACAAAGGGAGAGAGACAGTGAACTTATGGGCAAAGTACACGTAGCGATAACCACTACATGTTCTGGGTTCTCATTTGTGCAGGGCCCTGTTCCTGGAGCCTGGTGATCTCACTTTATACAGACAACATCCTCAGGAGGCAGGTGACACGTTACTATAAAACCAGGAGCCTCCTTTCGGAAAGTCAGGGAAACCTCCGAGGAAGGGCCTGAAGGACAGGAGAGAAGCAGCTTTGCGAGGGGCGGGGAAGAGCTTTCCAGGCCCGTGGATCAGCTAGTGCGGAGGCCTGGTTACCTAAGAGGCTCCCACAGCGCCCGGGCTCCCTTCCACAGCGTCCAATAACCTTCCGGGTGAATCTCCGCACACAACCTGGGGCCGGGCTTCCCGCTGGCATCGCCCAACCTGCTTCCCGGGACCAGCCCGCTTCCTGGGACCCTCCAGAAGGCCACACAGTCCCCGCATCGCCCAGGCTCATCTCCTTTTCCGCTTTGGATCCTCAGCCTGGACTTGGCTCCAACCGGTAACCCGCCCCGCCGCAGCTACGGCCGGGTCCCCAACCTTGAGCAGGCCCCGCCCCGCCCTGGCTTCGCCCCTCCCCTCCCCGCCCAGGCCCCGCCCCTCCCCTGGCTTCGCCCCTCCCCTCCCCGCCCAGGCCCCGCCCCTCCGCCTCTGGTTTCGGACCGCCCCTGGCCCCGCCCCTGTCCCGGAGCCCGCCCCTGGCCACCGGCCTCCCTCGGATTCTGGCCCTGGCAGCGCCCCGTCCCCGGCGCCCGCCGGGAGCTGTCTCCAGCGCGCATGCGTCTCGCCCCTCGGCTCTGCCGGGAGCTGGAACCTCCTGTGTTCACGCAGCCCTCATTTCTGTCTTGACCTTCCTTCAGCCTGAGTGTCCGAGGCATGATCACTGTGGCCACTGGTACTTGTGTCGGGGACCGGGACGTATGTGTGTGGAGAAGACCCAGGGTCAAATGCTAGTGCCACCTCCGTTGCCCCGTCTGGTTTTCCGAGGCAAGTTACTTAACCTCTCTGAGCCTGGCCTTTCTCCTCTGTGCGGGGAGCCTCCAACCTGGCCGCACTGGGTTGCTGCGAGGATTAAAGGAGATGCTGTGCAGTGCTGGGCTGGGGGAGATGGCTTTCCTTGTGGCCAGTCAGGCGTGGAGTATCTTGGGCCTCGCTTGTATCTCCCTCTCATGGTCTCTTTTCTCTCATTTCATTTATCTTCTCCCCAACCCCTTTCTCTACTTCTTTTTCTGTCTTTCCTTTTCTGGGGTTTTCAAGGTGTTTTCTCTCTGTTTGTGTGTCTCTGCATCTGTTCCAGTCTTGCCTTTCTAGCACTCTCATGTCACCCTCCAGGGAAGGGGGGATCGCGGTGGGACCTTTCTGCCCCCCTGTAGCTCTCTCTGGAATGGGGCGGGTGGGGGAGGCAGAAGCTGGGTGACAGCACTAGGCTTAGGGCAAAACCAGGTGCTCCCGGACCGCAGGTGCATACTCTTAAAGTTTCCTGCCCACACATAGGTGTCCAGCGCTGAAGTTCCCTTCTGGGCCTGGGCACCTGGGAAAGTGGTGGTAGGACAGGTCTCCCAGGCTGGGAAGTGCCAGATCTGCTCTGCTGCTGGCCATCCAAATGACACTTAGCACAGAGTTGGCCTGGGAGGACGGGGGAGAGCTGGATTGTCCCTCCCTTCAGGACTGGCTATATCATTTGCATGGCCCATTGCAAGTGGAATGTGGGGCCCTTTGTTAAAAAATTAAGACTTTCACAATGGTGACAGCAGAGCATTCAACCAAGTGTAAGGTCCTTCTGAGTACAGGGCCCTGTGTGATTGCATGGGTCACTCACCCATGAAGTTGGTCCTGCGGGGTCCCCCTCCTATACACCCACTTCTACATTTCCTTATCCCCCACTTCTGGGACAGGTGAAGGGGGAGGTAGAGGTAGCTAAGGTTAGCCCCACCCTCAAGGATTTCAAAGTGCCCTGGGAGAAGGGTGTGGGCACAGGCCCAGCCTGGATGCTCAGCAGGGCACCAGAGAGCTGGGACAAAGGCCTGAGTTCGAGTCCCAGGCTCACAGTTCACATATGTTCCAATTCTGCCACGGATTCTAGGACTGTCACTTCACCTCTCTGAGCCTTGGTTTGTCATCTACAGAATGAAGGCACCTCTCCAGGGTGGGGTGTGATAGTGAAATTTGATCACGCACACACAGAGGCTAGGGTGCCAGTGGATAGGACCAATGCTAGAGCCTGAGTCTTCAGGTTTTACTAGCCAAGACACTTTGGCTAGTAAATGGTCAGTGTCCATAATTCAGTTTCTCACCTTTAAAATGAAGATAATGGTAGGGCTGCTATGAGTGCCTACATGAAAGTGCTCAGAACAGTGGCCAACACTTAGTAAAGTCCATTAGATGTCGACTGTTTTTTCTATGTTGTTACCTATGAAAGGCACAGAATGTCCACGCTAATCCCTCCTAGTGAGAGGGGAAGTGGGAGGTGCTTCTGGAGGAAGAGGTGTTTGAAGGAAGATTTTCAGAGCTGTGGTGAGGATGGCATACCACATCCTAAACACAGCAAGTCTGGGGACCACAGAGGTGCCAGTTTAGCCTCTTAGACAGAAGCACACACCTTCCACGTGTCGACTATGGTGTTTCCCATTTCAGAGACGTCAGTGGCAGGATGAGTTTCTTCTGTTTAGACATGACCCTGGAGGGTTACTGAACATTTTTGTGTGCCTTAGGAAGATTAATTCAAAGCTGAATTAAGGTTAGCTTGGAACTATCCCTCCCCCCACAAAGAAAAAGAGGCTGGGCTTGTAGTATTGGCACAAGAAAGGAGGCAATGTATGAGGGAGTGGGAAAGTGAGTTTGGAGACCATGGCAACAGATTGGCTGTATCGGAGGGATGGGCCTCTCGATTTATGAGCTACTGGGAACATTCACTCAGCAGTATTTCTTGGGCATCTATTATGTGCCAAGCTCTGCATCAGCTGCTGGGTTATGACATGGTGAGCAACACAGACTGATCTGTGTCCTAGTGGAGCTCCCGGCTAGTTGGGAGACTGACTTATGGGAGCCATGGTAAGCAGTAGGGTATTATGGGAACATGTGATCTGGTCTTGAGCAGGGTGGGAGATGGCTTCCTGGAGGAAGTAACATGTAAACTGAGGAAGGTGTACCAGCAGAGGGAACAGCATGTGTAAACTCCCACCCAGATAGTGGGATTGAAAAAAGTTAGCTAAGGGTGGAGAGGAGTAAAAGGGGCAAATGACAAGGAAGAAGCTTGAGGACTTTATCCTGAGACATATTTAATGGGTTTTAAGCAGGGTAGTCAAATATATCCTATATAATAAGAGGCTGATATGCAAATTGTCCCGTTGGGAGTTCGACTGACTGGGACTTCAGCGGCTCACTATGATGTGCGCTGACCACCAGCGGGCAGCACAGAACTAAGGAAGGCCTGGCGGCAACCAAGGGAAGGAAGGCCCTGATCAGCCCTGATCGCCGGGCCAGGCCTAGGGACCTTACCCGTGCACAAATTTCATGTACCGGGCCTCTCTCTCTCTCTATATATATATATTAATCCTCACCCATGGATATTTTTTCATTGATTTTGAGAGAGTAGGAGAGGGGAAGACAGAAATATTGATGTGAGAGAAACACATCAATTGATGGCCTCCTGCACATGCCCTGACCAGGGCCTGGGCCAGGGAGGAACTTGCAACCATGGTAGAATCGAACCCAGGACCCTTTGGTCAACTGAGTCAAACCGGCTAGGGCTCAAATATATCTTTTTAAAGAGAAATGTTCTGGCTGCCAACAGAGTTGGACCAAGGCTGGGAAGCCTCAAGGTTCTGAACAATGGTGGCTTCAACTAGGGTGGCAGGGATGAGGTGACTGAGACAGGTGGTTTCTGAGATACTTAGGAGGCCGAACTGACACACTTCCTTTCCTGGCCAAACATGGCCACGCCCCTATCCCATCCTCAGGAAACAGACATGAAAGCAGCCCATCGTGCAAGGCCCCATCCTTTACTAAATGTGCAGAACTGGAGGTGGCCCTTAGCTGTCAGCTTGGGGAATAGGTGGGCAGCTCCCCCAGCTCCGAGCAGTGGTGAAAGCCTACTCAGGACTCCCGGGGGGATCCCAGCTCTCCTGAGATGCTGCCACCAAGGATGCGGGGAGTCTGCTGGCAACACCTCGCACACTTGTCTAAAGGCTGGAAGCTTGTTCCCAACAAGCCAAGTGAGAAGCAGTGGGGGTGTGTGGGACAAATGCCGACTGTAGCCTGTCTGGCCCAGACCTTGTTCAGTGACCTGCAGTAGGCACTGTCCTTGAGGGGCTGGCTCTGCAGCAGCAGTGGATGGAGGCTGGCCTTGGCTAACAGCTCTCCAGAGATGCCAAGATTAGAAATCCCAGGGTTTCCTGTCTCAGGTGAGCACCACAGGGGTAGCTCTCCTCCATGACTACAGAACCACTCTAAGCAATGCCGTGGGTGGGGTGTATGCGCGTGTAGGGGAACAGGTATCCTCGTACTGAAATTTTCACATCCGTTAAAAAGTTCGATGAAATAAAATGTGATTTAGAAGGTGCTTCTGCCCAGAGAAGTGAAGCAGGCAACCCTTGGCCTCTAACATGAAAGCCTTCTGACTCATTCTCTCACGCACACGCGTGCATGCGCGCATACACACACACACACACACACACACACACCCACACCCAAGGCAGGAAAGGTTTTGTTTTTTTTTGTTGTTTTTAAAGCCTTTTATTATTAAAAAAAAAAAAAAAAAAAAAAAAAAAAAAACCAAATCAAAATTTTCCCATTGGAAGCTATTTCTTTTTTTGTTTTTTAAAATTTTTATTACACAAATATCTCCCATTCCCGCGTATCAGAAGAAAGATGTCCTTGCTTTCTCTAAAACCAATAGTAGAGAACGTTTAGAAAACAAAAGTCCAACTAGCTTCCCTCTTTCCCTGGCCCAAAATAACCCAATGTGTCAACTGAGATATAGCATGACTTGTCCCCTTAATGCTTACATTTAATTTAAATTTTCAGCACAACATTGGAGACAGACTAAATCAGCAACAAAAAATATATATTTACAATATTTCTCTGAAAAAACAAAAAACACAACCAAACCCTTTAAACATAGTGACTTTAGGAGTTTTATTTATGGAGCAGTTATTTTTTTAATCACCAAGTGATTTTATATTATATATATATTTATATATATATAAATTTTCTTCCTTTCCTTTGTGGTTTTCGCCCCGGTGCTTGGAAAGACGGAGGCAGGGTGTGGCCCTGTGGTCTGAGGGCAGGCTCTCCTGGCGAGGCAGGTGTCTAAGAGCAGATCGCAGGGATGCGATGGAACTCCCGGGTCCCTCTGTCCCCAACAGAAACACTTCTTTCCTCCACGCGGACCATCCCTCACCTCTGAAAACCATTTCCCCCCTCACAGTCCCAGAGAAAAGGAAACCCCAGCAAGGGCATAGGTCCATCTGCTGCCACTCCTGGGTTCCTTTTTCTGCTTTCCAATTACGTGCACGGTAAAAATGCTTATTTTTCCAAACCCAAAACAAACAAAAATACAAACCAAAACCCAAAACAAACCATCAGCTTGGAAATTTCTGTGGATGAAATGTCCCGAAGTCAGAGGCACTCTCCCGGCACAATCCCTGCTCTGAAGGGGTCTCTCCACCTCCCCTTTTATAAAAAGAACAAAACAGTCTTTTCAGTATTTTCCACAGGAGCAACCAAAAAAGGCAGGAAGCTTCCAATTATAGATCATTAACAATATTAATAAGGTTTTTGCTCAATACCCAGGGTTCTTTACAGAGAAGTTCCCCTAACTGAGGCACTCTGGAATAAGTCACTGGCGTTTCCTCAAAGTTTTAGCCCCAGGTCACTGGGCCTGGAGACCAATGGAAGGGGTAGAGGGTCATGGGAGCAGACTGCTGTTTTTAAGGTGCAGCCAAGAGAATCAGCAGATTGGAAGAAACACACCATGCTATCCCCTCCTACCAGGACCCAGTTTTCTCTTAGGCCAGTCAATGCCAGGGTCAAAGCTGGGCTAGGCGGCAAAGAGGGGGCCCCTCTGCCTCTATTGCTTTGGAAGTGGCAAGGGTGCAGTTGGCGTCTCTCCTCAAGGTGCCTGGGCTCCTTGCCCTCCCCCATAGAGTTTCAGAAGAGCCTGAGACTGGGATGCAGAAAGGGGCCAGGAAGGGGTGGGGCTGGAGGACGAGGAGGCGGGCAAGGTTGTGCTATCACTGTCCTTCTGGAGGGAGAGCAGAGTGCAAATCCGCATCTATTACTTATACGCTCTTGCCACAGGCTGCTGCTATTGAGCATCTCCTCACACATTTCAATATTGACCCAAAAGAAATTCCGACCTTTCTTTCTTTTTTTTTTTTTTAAAGTGCAAAAAGCTCTCTGCTGCCCTAGAGAGAGGATCTTTGGACAGGCCGTTCAATGCAAAGAAAAAGGGGGCAGCTGATGGGGCTTGACACAGGGAGGTAAAGTGGGAGACACCATGCTCCCCTCCTTCCCTCCCCACACACACGCGTAATACACTCAGCCACACACACAGAGGCACATGCACACCCCCTTCCAGGGCCGCAGGCAGAGGGCAGGTGACTGGCTTCTAAGCAGGCGCTCCCCCTCCTCCCAATGGTGCCAGATCAGTGAGCCACTGGGACTAAACACGGGTCTGGGCTCTGGGGAATACACTACACTAGAGGCCTAGTGCCTGCTGGAAGGCAGGTGGGAACCTGGCCCAGATCTCTGTTCCCCCTAGCAGGGGCAAACAGGCTGCTCCCTTTGAGGACCTGCATCCTAGGAAAGCCCTATTCAGGCAGGAATAAAGATATGGAAAAGGGCAGTGGGAGGCTAAAGGAGTGAGAACAAGGAGATGGTGCCTATCTCAGAATCTGCTTAGAAAGCAAAAAAATGGGGGTGTCCCTGGGATACAGTTCCAGCTCCTCTGAAGAGCCTCAACCCCAATAAGTGCAACAAGGACCTCAGGACCTCATAGAGACTGGCAGGAAAGTCTAGGGTGGGGTAGCCTCATTATGTGAACTGACATGGTGCATCGGACAGGATCAAGCTAACTGGAGGAGAGGGGAGACAGACACAGATGAGGTCTTAGACACCTCAACAGCACCAGTGTGATCTGTATGGGTCTGGCATTCCTGGGGCTGCTGGCCCCTCCTGTATAAGCCGGGAGAGTGTGACAGAGGAGAGACACTGGGCACCAAAAGGAGAACCTGGCCATGGAGACAGGGCTGCTTTCCTCCCTGGGAGTTTGCTCAGAACCAGGCACTGCTCAGAACCATGGATGGGGAGGAGGGCCCCAGGGCCTAGTGCAGATGATAGTTGCACAGACGACCCAACTGAGAGCTTGGCCTCCTGGCAGGCAGGTGGCAAGCGTGCAGGTGAGCTGGCACCTCAACAGCACACAGCCTATGCTTTTCCCTTAGATCAATTTGCTACTCCCTTTTCCTTAGGAGGGAGAAGAGCAGGCAGGTAAGCCTGGTGTCCACCGCACTCTCTGCCCCGCCTATAGGGGAAGGGCTCAAAGGACAGGAGAGCAGAGAGGGAGTGTGACGCTGGCCTCAGAGCCTGTGCAGGGTCAGGGAGAGAAGCTCTCCTGGCTGGGGAGTCAGGGAAGATTGGTTTCCTGTTCAGTCTGGGCCAAGTGTGTCTTAGCTGATCTTCTGTATCAGCTTCTCGTCAGACAGGCAGTAGAGACTGTTGATGGACAAGTCTGAGATGAAGTGCTCGCAGGCTTTTCGAGTGATCTGCTTGCATCCTCGAAGGTCGATCAAGGTGACATTGGCGATGCGCCGTAGGTAGATCAGGGTCTGGTCTGTCAACTTATTGCAACCTGTGGGGAAAGGGACTATAAGGACAAATCTATGTACACATGGCCACAGGAGCTTGCCTCTGTAGCTCAATTCCCCAGCTCTTCCCTTCAAAATGCTAAACCAAAGCCCTCTTTGTCCCGTAACTATCTGGCTCAGGGATTAGAAGTGCCATCATCACTGTGGCCTCTGAAAGCCCCCTGCTATCTCACTCCCTGCATTTTAAGGTTGACCAAACTGCAGCTGGGTGGTGGCTATGCTCTTAGGCACCTGACAATTACTCTAGGTGTTGGCCACCCATCAGTTAAAGGGATAGGAATCCATTTCCGTCCAGTTGTGAGGAAACAAGTTAACACAAGTTTAGTCAACAGACCCAAGTTCTTTCAGTCAAGCTCCAGGAAGGGCTGGGACTTCCAGGAGGTATGGGGCAGTTTGCCATGAAACACTGCAGCAGCATACCTGCCATATTGAGCTCTGTGAGGGAGTAACGAGTGGAAGACCCGACAGCAGTGAGTAGATTCGAGGACTGATCTGTCAGGTGGCTGCAGTGACTGAGGTCGAGTCGAGACAGGAGGGGCATGTGGCGAATGATGAGGCGAAGCGTGGCATCTGTGATGTCAAGGCCTGCCAGCCGGAAGTCAGTCATGTTCCGGAGCTTGCTGCGATTGTCCTGACCTACGCAAGCAAGAAAAGAGCCTAGATCAGTGGTCGGCAATCTCATTAGTCAACAGAGCCAAATATCAACAGTACAATGATTGAAATTTCTTTTGAGAGCCAAATTTTTTAAACTTAAACTATATAGGTAGGTACATTGTTATTAACTTAATTAGGGTACTCCTAAGGCTTAGGAAGAGCCACACTCAAGGGGCCAAAGAGCCGCATGTGGCTCGCGAGCCGCAGTTTGCCGACCACAGGCCTAGACTAAAATTCTTAACTCTATTCTAGCTCCAAACCTGCAGGCAACTTCACAGGCCAGGTCCCCTTGCAGGGAATAAGCAGAACTGCCCACACCCAGCCCTGCCTTCAGAAAGCAGTGTGTGGGGGCCATTTTCTAGGAAACCAGACACGTTTTCTTTCTTCCCAGCTGCTGGAATATGCCTTACACATCAAGAGAGTATGTGCAGAATACCCCTACCTTTCCCACACTCCTATACTTTCCTAGATCATCTCATACAAATAGTTCTTAATGATCCACCTCAACCCGGAAGCCTTCCCAGACTTCCTTAGGCTTTATACTTTCTGGATCCCAAATGCCACTGACCAACAAAATGGCTTACTCCTTTGTTTGCAGGTAGTTGTCTGGTTCTAAATCATTAACCTGTACTTGTATACACTCTATCATGCTGTTCTCAATCTGCACAGTGTCATTTCTGAGACTGCCTTTGCTTTTGAAGATGAAGTATACTGAAAGATAAAGCTACATACAAAGTATGTTGAAAGACGAGCCCAGAGAAGTCAGGCACAGAGCATACCTGGTTTATCAGCAGGTGGAGTCAGCAAGTCCCGAATTTGAGGGTCCTTGATTCCTACTGCCCACCGAAGATCAAGGGTCCTGAGAAGGGGGCAGCTGGAGGTGCTGAGGGCAGAGACTGCAGACCAGGAACAGCCGGCTAGGAGAAGGTCTTTCAGTCCTGCAACGGAAGAAAATACATACGCAATAATATATACTCTATCAGCACATCCGAAGCCTTTACTAGCAGCTGATCTGACTAAGGTAAATGGATTCCCAGTCTAATGGGAGAGAGAAAGACTATGTCCTTATTTTATCCTAGTAATCCAGCTCAAAGATTCCTATGAGCACTCTCCTTTATTAGCTTTGGTGGGAAAACCAATTCCTTAGTTCCTACCAGAGCAATGCAAACGTGACTTTCTGTCTTTCTAAAACCCCAAAATGCTGAAAGGAATAGGTCTTTACAAGGAGCTGATCAAAGCAACATCTTGAAATTCAAGTTCCCTCTTCAGTAGCCATGCTGAGGAGAGCCTTAGCACTGGCAGCAGTATCTGATCCCATTCTTCTCGCTGTCCAGTGCAGTGATTGGTCTGCCAGTTCAGAGTGGTGCCTGGGGACTAGCAGTTAAGGTGACCCTGAGTAAATCTCTTGCTAAGCAGAAAGGCAACTATGGTATGGGACTGCTGCCCTAAAACACTGCTGCCAACAAAGCAGCTTTCCCTGCCCACTACTGGGGCCCTGGAAGAACAGTGGCAGGGCTGCTCACCTGGCAGCCTATTGACGAGCCATGTCAGTTGTTTTTTAGAGATGTTGGTCCAACTGAGGTCAAGGCTAACTGGCTGCCTCTTGATGATACCACTGAGAGCTTGGGGTACAATAGCCTTACACCTACTCAAGTCAATTTTTGTCCAAAGTCTCTTGTCGCAGCACCTGTGACAGAAGGAAAGAGAAAAAGCTGTTAATAACTCAATATCCCTTGTTAGAGTAACTTCCATCACAGGCTGCTGGAGGCTTCTGGGAAAAGCAGGGCATCTGGAGGGTCTCTCTCCCTGGGTTCTACAAGCTTACAAGATCATGCCTGTTGTATTTTCCCTGTGAAAATAGGGCTTGTCCTCTATGGCAACCATACAGAGATTAAATGATGGATAACCTGACCAGTTCACCTTGATTTACTCTGGATGGGCTGAGAACACAGTACACAATAAGCCCTCATTTGCACTAAAATGGTACGGCTTCTACCAAAGTACATATAAGGCAGTGGTTCTCAACCTTCTGGCCCTTTAAATACAGTTTCTCATGTTGTGACCCAACCATAAAATTATTTTCGTTGCTAATTCATAACTGTCATGTTGCTACTGTTATGAATCGTATGGCCTTAGGCGACCCCTGTGAAAGGGTTGTTCGACCGCCAAAGGGGTCGCGACCCACAGGTTGAGAACCGCTGATGGAATATTAAAAAATTTCTTGACTTCTTACTGCCTGAAGCTAGGACTGACTATATTCTTTCCCTTGTCAGTCACTCCCAGCTGCCTGGAGATGCAGGTATATCCACAGTTCATCCTACCTTAAGCTCTAGAAAGAGTCCACTATTGTATCAAGCCAAAAGAGGCTCTTTATGACTAGGCCTGGAGAGTTCTTTCCCACCCTGGGTTTCTGCCTCAGTGCTCTCTCTACATATTCTAGCCAGTCCAGACCAGAACTGAGAGGACAGCCTTTCCATTGCAATCTGCTAGTCCACAGGCCACAAATACTGCTGCCACATGCAGGCTTCTATTTAATATTTTACAGTGCCTGTTCCCTCAGCCCAGCTCAGAGTCTAGCTGACAGCAGAAGGGGAGACAGCACATAATGGGAATCTTATGTGATTTGGCCTAAAAACAAGGGACAGAGCCAGGCAGGCCCACTAGCCCTACAAAGAGAAATATTGGAATTTGTGTAGCTCACATATTCAGATTTGGGAAATAAGCTTGTGTTTGTGAAGAATGGGGTCTTTATTTCAAGACTGAAAAAAACTTCACCAATGGCATATGGAACTTTTCTGGCAGAAACAAGCAGCTTACCTAAAGCGGTGGACCTCAGACTTGAATGTGTACCAGAACTCCTGGAGGACTTAAGAACAGACTGACCGGCCCTATCCCCGGAGGTTCTGTTAGGCGGTCTGAGATGGGCCCTGAGAACTTGCATTCTAACGAGGTCCCAGGTGATGCCACTGGTTTGGGCATCATCTTTGAGAACTACCCAGCTATGAAGAGTATGTCCTAGGGTTCAGAAGCTTGAGGAAAATCAGTGTTCTATGAAAATCTTTGATCATCATCGCTAGGGACCTGCCCCCCCCCCCCCAAGTTTCTTAATGTTTAACTTGAGAAGAAACTGTTAGCCTCATTAAGGACAACTAAGTCTCAGGAAACTTTAAAACTGGACCCTGCTTGCTGGAAAAAGCAATTCTGGTCCAGATTTTGGGAATAAGAATTAAAACTAGAAAACTGTGAGCACCTTCAAATTTTTTGAAAACCATGCCCACCTCTCCCATTAGAGAAGTAACTGAGCAGACAATTATTGGGTGTCATCTGTCTCCAGGAACAGGAGAGTGACTGGCACATCAGAGGCTCTCAACAAATAAGTGACTAGTTTCACTGACTTGCGGGGAAACTTACAACTGAAGTTTTTGCACAAACTACAGATCTATCCCCCAAACCAGTTTCCTACACCAAGTAAAGAGAGATGGAAAAGTATGGATAAGGGAGAGGAGGCAAAGGGCCAAATTTCCTTCATGGACACAAGTGCCCACATCTTGAACAAGACCCCAGTCTGGGGAACAGACAAGATTGATTTAATCTTTTAGGTCCCAACAAGCCTCCAGATGCCAAATCACATGCTTGTCTCATTTGAAAAATCTGCCACCTAATCCCATACCCCTAGTCCTGATCCCTGTATCCCTGCTCACCATTTATACCACGTCTTGCACACTCGCATACATTCACAAAGTTCTCTGCGGCTGAGGTAGCGGAAGACAGACATCCAGACCTCCCGCTGCATCCAGCTTTCGTCTCCATCCTGAGCCCAACTGCCCCGGCCATTCAGCCTGGCTGCACCCCCCTCCTCTGCACTGTCATCTTCCTCCTCCTCCTCCTCCTCCTCCTCTTCCTCTCCCCCCAGCCCCTCCTCATCCCCACGCTGGGGGGTTCGGGCTGGGCAGTGCTGCACTAGCACGCGGGGGGAATGGCGGAGGTTGGCAGAGGAGGCCGTGATGGCCTGCAGCTTGGGCACAATGGATGTCCCGTGGAGCTCTTTGGTGGGCCTCTGCAGCGTGACAGTGAGGTACGATCCCCGGATCTTGGCTTTCTCAACTTCAGACAGCTCCTTTTTGCCGCTGGGATTGTTCTCCTTTTCCCGTACCATGGTGCGCTCTGTGGCCTGTAGCCGCAGCAACTGCCGCCGTTTGAAGCGCTCATCGCGGCTGGCACTGTGGTGGTCGCTGGGGCCAGCCCCAGGGGATGACCGAGTCACCATACCCCGGGGGGAAACCGGGTCATGGATGAGCTGTAGCATGGAAGTGGGCGAGTGAGGCGGGGGTGTGAGGGGCTCGTCACAGCTCCGCAGGGGCCGCAGGACTTTGGCTTGCACAGCTTCTTCATCACTCTCTTCCATCTTCCGCTTCTATAAAACAGGCCCAAAAAAGCCACATCAGTGCCTCCCTGTTGTTGTCAGGGGACTAGAGAGAAGACAGATCACTGCTTTTCTATGGAGAAAAGTATCAAGAGATGCTTCTGGTGGAAGAAAGAGATGCTAGTGGTGAAAGAAAAGAGGCCTCCATTCACCATTTGGACTAGGATGCAAAACCTGAGAGCAGTCAACACAACAGACCTTTAGCTCCACCGGTGTCTGAGCTCGCCTCTACCAGTCTGCTGCTTCCACTCAGCACCCCACCCTATCCCTAGAGACCAAGGGCAGATACGAGACAAAGCAGAGAATGAGAACCTCTGTGAGAAACCACACTGTTCCCAGAGGAATCTGCTCTGGATGGAAATGAGGAATTCAGGTTGGGTGAAGACAACCTTCCATAAAGGAACACAACCTCATCCCATGCCACCTGTGCTCTCCAGCCTCTTGTCCCTTTCTGGAGGCCACCTTGGCTATGTTGCGATAAAGCCTAATTAACATGTTTCACTAGGTTGATTTTCGTGAAGGAGAAGCAATAATCCTCCTCCTTTTTATCCTCACGTTTTTAGTGCACTATGGTTGGAAGAGAATAACCACCTTTTGGGTGTTGGCTTTTACCATACATCAGAAGGTGAAACTAAAATACAGCACCTGGCAACCCATCTGCTACAGCAGGGAAGTAAACACCCACCACAACCAGTAAAGACAAATGTAAAATCTGCTAGGATAAAAACTTGTTTTTAGTCCTGTCCTGGTAGCTCAGTTGTTAAAGCATTGTACTGATGGGCCAAGGTTGCGGATTCGATCCCCAGTCAGGGCACATGCAAGAATCAATCAGTGAATGCATAAATAAGTTGATCAACAAATCAATGTTTTTCTCTCTCCCTCATCAATAAATTAAATTAAAAAACAAACAAGCCCGGCCGGAGTGACTCAGTGGTTGAGTGTTGACCTATGAACCAGGAGGTCATTATTCAATTCCCGGTCAGGGCACATGCCCGGAGTGGCCTTAATCCCCAGTGTGGGGCCTACAGGAGGCAGCCTAGTAGTGGTTCTCTCTCATCATTGATGTTTCTATCACTCACTCTCCCTTCCTCCCTGAAATCAATAAAAATATGTATTAAAAACAAAAACAAACAAAAAAACCCCCTAAAAAACAAAAACAAACCTATTCCTAGTATAAGAACTTGAAATACGGAGAATTCTAGCACTAGGCAACTCTAAAAATCTTTGTCCTCAAAGATATTTAGACTGAAAACTCAACTAACTCACTGCCTAGGGGGAAAGAAATAGAAAGACAAGGACACTTGTCTCCACTCCTACACAGTGCACCCAGAGACTGGGGCCCGGATCACGGACACTCGGCCAGCTACTCTTCTGCATGTGCCCTTAGCAGGTCTTGTCTTGCCGGCCCCAGTAACTAGAGTCCTTTTGGCCCTTTGACATTACTGGCGACCACTGGGCCAGCAACCACAGCTGCTCAGGGCCAAGGTCATGGGGCTGGTCTCCTCTGGGGAGGGGCTGCCTCTGTAGGACACATTTGGGCCGATGGGCAGGCTTTCTGTGACACAAAGGTGAAGATGACAAAAATGTGAACCTGCTTAACTGGAAACTCCAGCACACCACTGTATTTCCCAGCTGCCTCAGATCTCTGCTAAAGTTTCACTCCACAGCAACCCTGCTCAAACAGCCCAGCTGTGGTTCCTCTTTTTCTAGGACCCCAGATTGTATAAGAACCTCAGCCATTTGCAGACCCCAAGTGGAACAATATTCAATAACACAAAACCAAACATTAAAAACTCAAACAAAAGGCCCAGCCAGCGTGGCTCAGTGGTTGAGCATTGACCTATGAACCAGGAGGTCATGGTTTGACTGTTGCGGACTCAATCCCCAATGTGGGGCGTGCAGGAGGCAGCCAATCAGTGAGTCTCTCTCATTGATGTTTCTGTCTCGCTCTCCCTCTCCCTTCCTCTCTGAAATCAATAAAAATATATTTAAAAATAAAAATAAAAACTCAAACAAAAGAAAAAATAATTAACCAAAGGGAAAAATATCAAAAAAATAAAAATAAATATCCCTGGATCAGAAAAACCATGTGAATAAAGTTGCAAAGGCAAACACCTCCTAAGCTTAATGCTTCCTTTCTTCTCACAATGCAAATCTGGATAAAGTTCCCTTACCTGGGCTTTCTCTGAGCTGTCCTCCTGGTAGCACTTGGGACACTCCCAGCAATTTGGCAATTCCTCGTTAAGCAACCCCTCTCCATCCATCTATAGGTAGACAGGGATGTTAAAAATCTGTCTCATTATAAAAAAAAAAAAAAAAAAAAGAAGCAAAAAAATAAAAAAAAAGCAAAAAAAATAAAAAAAAGCAAAAAAATAAAAAATAAAAAAGCCTGTCTCTTAAGCCTCCTTTATTAAACACTAACCATCACATGGTTAGGAAGGACCTTTAAGAGTTACCCATTTCTAAATACATTGGCTCATAAGAGAAAGAACGAGAGCCATTTAGTCTCATATTAGCCACAGGGAAATGCTATCCTCACTCTTGGTTACTTGATCAGAGTTAGGCTCCATGAGGAAATTCCTAAGAGTCTGGGGTCTCTTCTCTTGACACATATACTCCAGAAGGTCTCATGCCACTTTGAAAAAGGAACTGAACACACAGGAATGGTGCCAGACCCAATCTTAACAGTGGGGCATAGTTAAGACTGCTTGGGTTCAGAGACCAGGGGCCTAGTCTCTGTGGCTCAATGTAAAGTCGGGATAAATAACAATACTCATCTTATAGGGTTGTGATGAAGATTAAATGAATTAAGTATTACATGAAGTGTTTAGATAAATGCCTGGCATGTAATAAATGCTCCATAATTACCATTATCATTATTGTGGAGATAATATCCTATTTTATTGATTCTAAGATGCTATTTTTCTTGAATCTTTCTGAAATTGGGCTGCTTCTCATAATTAACAGTGTTTTATAATCACTGTCATCCAGGTGCAGTCATGATATAATTAACACCTCTGGGAAGACCAAAAAGTACCAGCACCAATGCTTTTTAGATTTAAAGAAATATAAAGAAATGAGGCAGACCCAACTTCACACAGTTCTTAGAGATTAAACAAGGGAATGCATGGAAACCAGCAGCTCTCCATCTCAGCTGCACATCAGAATGATGTACGAGATATTGAATGCCTCAGTCCAGGTCCAGGCTAGAAGAGTTGACTCAATCTCTGGGATCTGAACTTCCTTATTACTTTTTAAAGCTCCTCAGGTGTGCACTAAGCCTGATACAGACTGAGCACTCATTAAATGTTATTAGCTAATGTTACAACTCTCACTGACTTTTAGGAACTAATATCCAGCGATAGAATCAAGTATGCAACGAAGATGCTTACAGCCATGAAACATTCCAAATCAGACCTGGCAGTTCCATGATGGCCTGGAGACTCCAAACACAGTCTCCAGAGGCCAGAATGTAAGCTCCATGAGGGCAGAAATCTGGACTTTTTTGTGTACTGGTCCTCAAGGCCTAGCACAGTGTCTGACACACAGTAGAGATATTTGGATCAGGGGTAGATGTTACATCACTACATGACCCACAGCTGATGGCCCATAATACGGATGCTGGCAGTTTCTTGTGACATATATTCCAGTTTCCTCTGTTCCACTGTTTCTTTAGATACTCTATCAGCTGAGACTTCAGTAGCCCCTTAGGCCTCTACTCACCTGGAGGCAGCCAGGATGAACAATCTCATTGCAGATACAGCATTCCATGAGTTTCTTCTCAAAGTCCTGTGTCTCCTCATTTTGATCCACTTCCCCACAGAGGGAGCATGTGACTGAGTGAGGCAGCCTGGGCTACAAGAGGACAAAGATAGAAACCAAGGAAAGAGCAGGCTTAGATCCTTATCATTTCAGCTTCCCTTTAACTGAGAAGGGCAATTTGGTTCCTGTGACTTTATAGTAAACACGTAGGGAACATGGAGACCAGGTAGAGAAGTGGCTGAGGAAGCAGATAGGGGAGGAATCAAGCAGCTAGAGACCAACAGAGATCAGTTTATTTTCAGTGAGCCTGTCCCTGGTCTTGGGGTCCTTTCTTTCCAATCCACTTAAAGAGGGAGGGGACAGATAGCAGTGATTTGCTCTTCAAATGCTGGTCTCTCATTTGAAAACTGGATATGGCTCAAAGATTATACTAGCTAAGTTTTAGTACTGGATGTTCCTTCACAACCCAAGGAGAAAAGGGACAGAGTGAAGAAAGCTAAAAGAGAGAGTAACTTTTTCTTTCCAACTCTCAATAACTCTATATTATGCATATTTCAGTCCCTTTGGCACCACCACCCCTCCCCCAAATTCTTTACCCAGTGGGTCACTCACTGCCAAGCACTGCCGGAGGACACAGGACTGCTTCATACGACCAGGTCCTCCAAACTTCTTCATGTCCCTGCAGTAGTGGCAAACACCACACTCTCCTTGCACACAGGCTTTGCACTTTCGACATCGTACTCGTCTCCGCCTGGCTCCAGACACTATGGGGGAGGCAGCAGCTGGCCTCACAGGTGTTAACCGTGGAGCTGGTTTCATAGTGTGAGGCTTTGTGATGGGGATGGTAGGAACCCGCACCTTTGGCCGGGTGGGGAATTTAAGCTGGGAAGAGAAAGCAGTGAGGTCAAATATATCAGGTAGCTTTAAGGACTAAAGAAGGTAGAAGATTACATGGCTTGGCAAACTATGGCCCAGGGAGAAATCTGCCTGCTGCCTGTTTCTTTTTTTTTGTAAATAAGTTTTACTAGAACACAACGACGCGCAGTTGCTTATGTATTGTCTATGGCTGCTTTTATGTGCACTGGCAGAACTGAGAAGTTGCGACAGAGACTGTATAGCCTGCAAAACCTAAAATATTAATCTTTATTATCTACATATTACCTTTACCAAAAAAGGATGTCAATTCCACCCTAGCTGGTTTGGCTCAGTGGACAGAGAGTCGGCTTGCGGACTGAAGGGTCTCAGGTTCAATTCTGGTCAAGGGCACATGCCTGGGTTGTGGGCTCAATCCCCACTGGGGGGCGTGCAGGAGGCAGCCAATCAATGATTCTCTCTCATCATTGAGGTTTCTATCTCTCTCTCCCTCTTTCCTCCTCTCTTAAAATCAATAAAAAAATACATATTTTTTAAAAAAGGTTGCCTATTCCTTCAGAGACATCTCTCTCACGCTGTTGAGCTTTCTAGGTACCAGTCACTTCAGGGACCCTCCAACATTTCCTTATCCTGAATATTACTACTCAGAATATACTCCTAAAGAAGACAGTAAACTACTTGAGGGTGAGGCAGGTCTTGTTCATTTCTGTATTACTCTGAATCCAAGTATCACACCTGTACATAGCAGACACTCCAATAAATCAGAAATGACTAAATTATTTTGGGGCAACCCGATGTGGCCAAGTAGAGGCCAAATGGGACTCCTGCACCCAGGTAGGAGAGACAGTTCTTTAAAGACATCTTTTAGCTACATATCTTTATATTCTACCTAAACACTCCTAAAACGTGATGGCCCTGCCATTTCAGCTTTGGGAACACCAAAGAAGGGTCAAACTCATGATCAGGATCAGAATGCGATCACTTCTTCTTCTTTTTTTAATCACTTTTTTTTATGTAATAACTTTGACAAAGGACGATGTGGGGAAAAATTATTCAGGGCCTAACTGAAGATTCATCAAAATTCACAACTGACAATTTATTAGCTAATGGGTAATTCCTATCTTCTCTTTTCAATTTGATAGTGAAAAGTCCAAATTAAGAGGAAACTTGAGAATGTGGTCTCAATTCAACATAGAAACACCCTGGCCTTTTAAATATATATGTAATTACTATTATTATTTTTTTAAAATATATTTTATTGATTTTTTTTACAGAGAGGAAGGGAGAGAGATAGAGAGTTAGAAACATTGATGAGAGAGAAACATCGATCAGCTGCCTCCTGCACACCCCCTACTGGAGATGTGCCCGCAACCAAGGTACATGCCCTTGACCGGAATCGAACCTGGGACCTTTCAGTCCGCAGGCCGACACTCTATCCACTGAGCCAAACCGGTTACGGCTAAATATATATGTAATTATTTTAACCAGTTTTAAATCATTCTGTGAAAATAATTGTGTCACTGGGCCAGAGGATAGGAACTGATCCATTCTGGTGAACAAATGTATACCTTGGCATCCGAACTTGGAGACAGGTCTCCTAGTTTGATAGTTTTGTTAAGAGCATCATCTCCAAAGACAGCCAATTACCCTGACCTAAGAGTCAGAACAAACTGAGGAATGATTTTCCCTTTATATTAACATGCCAAATGCTTCTAGTTGTCCTTTTTTCTTCCAGAATAATAATGGTCAGACAGCAAATACTTTAGAACCTGAAGGTCAAGAATAGTTTCTTACCTTATCCCTTTTTGGCCACTGTACTATAGGGACTCCAGTGAGGGCTAACTTGGGATCACTGTTGGCAAGCTCCTCCAGCAAAACCTAAGGGTAGGATAGAAGAAAAGAGGGCACAGTGAACAAAGAGTAGATCACTCCTTAGCCTCATTCCCCACCAGCACCAAGGGAAGGCCAGGGAATCAGCTGTTTCTATTTTCACTTCACATAGACTAGCTGCAGAACAAGTAAATCAAAATGAAAGAGAAAACTTAAACTAGTACAATACTGTCAAAACTTTTATCTTTGTTCCCAACCTGGTTCTTGTGTACTGCACTATACTGTTGACACTTTCACTGAAGCAGCTAGCTAGCTACCCTGGTGACAAGTGTTTCTTGTCACATAGTTCTACATGTGACAGTAAAACTTTACTTCACCCTTTTACTTTTCCATACCAGTTAATGAATACTGCCAGAGAGTAAATACTGACTTCAATTTGCAGATGTCAGCAAAATGGCAACAACAACAAAGGCTAATACTGAATTAATAATATGAAGAGCAGAGTCTTAATATCTAGCTCAACCCAGGGCTCTGTTTTTCTAAGGCTGATTACAGAAATCTCAATCTTAAATCTCTCTCTCTTACACACACACACACACACACACACACACACACACACACACACGGTCAATTATTTGCCTTTATTCCTATAAATAGGGCAGGAAGAATCTTAGGGACAATAGTTCTCTCATGGCTTTAACCAATCTAGTTCGAATGACTTAAGGAATAATACCACAGTAAGAAACTGCCACTTAAGTGAATCACACTGGTTGAGTGTTATTTTGAAACCTTTAAAGTTTTATAGACAGAAATTTTTGAATTCCAAACCTAGCAGGATGAAATTCCTCTGACACCAGCAAAAGAACACAAATCCAGAAGACAAGTGACATGATTTCCTTAGGTGAATATAGGATATTAACTGTTTAGAGAAAACTAAACTTTGATCCTGGACAGGTCAGTATGCTTGGGCCACCTTTAATAATCACTCTCATAACCTTGTGGGCTCTCTGCCTAGAGACCAAAACTTTCTGAAGCACGAGGCGTTTCCTTACCAAGCATTTTCTTTCTGAACCTAAGGATCATGTTCCAAATCCCAGAGTTGGGACTCAGGAAGACCCTTTAACTCATACCCATGAAGCTTCCCTATGAAGATCTCCCTTTGCCAAGCCTCCAGATGCCTTTCCCCCTCCCCCAAACTGATTTCATTTCCAGCCGTTTTATTTACTCTGAGTTGCTATGGCACCCTATTCTGGAGCCTCCTGTTAGTACCACACTGCGTGGGGGTAAAGAGGCAGGGTGCGGTGCCTCATGGGACAAGACTCTGGTATGGGCTGTAATCTCCCTGGGGTGAAAATTTCAGGTCCATTCAAAATGTGTGCTAGAGAATGCACAGCTCCCCTCCCCCACTTCGCACTGCTGAGGAGTAGGACTCTGCCCATTTCCTCTCCCCGAGAGCTCAGAGCTGTCCACAAATAGGGACTTTCCACTTTCAGCAAAACAGACGGCACAGAGAGATCCGCGACTGTTTGACTGTTTAAGAGTAGAAAAGAAGCCTAACTGTTCACCAAAAACAGTCTAGTGCTACCAGCAAGATTTTTGTGGGGGACAGGGTAGGTGGAGAAACTGTGTGGGGTGGGGAGGAAGTGGGAGGAGGGGGGCTGTTAACACATACAGACTCAGTTACTGGGGTCTGTGTGGGTGTGGAGGGAAATGCAGATTGCCTTCCAAGCCTTATTTTGCTGGGGCCATACAACCAAGCACACCCTGTTTTCATGGAAAAAGACAGACTCCAGCTGAGGCCCTTCATGAAACCATATAAAGAAGCCACCAACCTTCACCAGAGGGGGTTTGGGACAGGGAGCGGGGGCGGAATGCAGAAAGGCTAACGCCTATCTAGAATCCTGGTTTTAAGGAGAACATTCAAACACAAGCCTACACCCCACACAGCACAGGAAGGGGAAGAGAACAGCGACGTCTGGGCAGAGAAGGGGAATGGATTCCCAAAAGCCAAGCGACCCAATTCAGAAGCACATCCCACAAGGCGAGGGAACAAGTGCAATGACGGCTCCACCAACACGAAGTAACCTAAGCATTGTCTTGGACTCGCCCAGCAGACAGTCCTTCAGCCTTTTCGCCGAAGTCCCCACAGTTAAACACACCCTGAACCAGGAAGGGTTTGCCGCCCGCCCGCCCGCCCGCCCGCCTGACCTTGTGTTTCTCGTCCCTCTGGAGTGCTGAGGCTTTTGGTTGAAGTTTCCCCAGCGTCTTTGTTTTGTTTCCTGTATTGGAAGTTGTGCTGAAGGAGTTAGGTTTTCTGCCTCTTGGAAAATCCGATTTAATTGAAAATTCTGAAATCTCCCAGAGTTCATAAGGCAGGACAGTCCAGGCTCCCCAGAGGGAGCAGTGTGCAGCGCTCAGAGCTCCTTCCAGAGACCTTCAGCTCAGCCGCGGCTTCCTCTGCCTGCGAACAATGCTGCTGCGTCACCCACATGCAGCTCCCAGAAATGCTTTGCAACGGAAGATGGCAGGGGGGGTGGGGTGGGGGGAGCTGGGCTCGCCAGCAGAGGGCCCAGGCAGACTGCTGCAGAGTCAGGAGGGAGGTGCTCTTCAAGCCTCTCTTCCTGGCCATTGGAGGAGAGCCTGCCCGAGGAGCTGGGCCGAGCACCGCCCTCCTGCTCCCTCCCACCGCCACTGCAATAGGAGAACCAGGGGTGGCCCGAGGGCGCTGCTGGCCGACTTTGGCAGGCGCCAGCCAGAGGGAGGGAAAGCTTTAACCCATTCGGCATGTGGTCCCGCATTAGTCCTTGTATCAGTCCACACCCTTCCCTTCAGGGTCACCTCTTATTGTTAGTTAGCCAGCACTCTCCAGATAGCACACACAGGACTCTTCCTGCTCTCTCTCAAGCACAGTGAGTGGCCTGAAGTTCCGCCTCGGGAAGAGCCAGGCGGAAGCGGAGCCGCTCTGCAGGCACCTTCTCTCCCCTTGTATGACTTGCTTCAACTGCCCTCACTGCTGCTCTCCCAGCCCAGAATACAGGTTTCCAGAAAAACGTTCAGGAATGATACATTCCAATGAATATAGAGATATTCAAAACAATGTGTCTGTTTAACATCAACTGTCTACCACAGATGCCTGCCTCCGGTTGCAACTGGGAGCCACCATGTAAGAGCCATGCCTAGGCAGCTCTTCTGACCAAGTCAAGTTAGCTGAGGTGTGACCTGAGGTCACCGAGCCAGCAAATGTGTATTTGCCAGTCTCCTAGGACCTTAACTTATTGTGCTTATTCTGCCCCTCAGATTATTCCACCTTCAGGACACCAGGACTCAGCACATTGCCTAGTCTAGTGGTTTGTCCTGACTGCCTCTTCTTGATTCCCTAGATAAAGCAGCCCCACGATGCTACTTCTAACAGCCATTGAAGTGATGCGTGTCACCCACTTTCCTTGCACCAATCAGACAGGGGGAAGCTCTGAACAAGCAGTCTCTCGGGCTATAGAGGATCATATTCTGGGTTGAGATTTATGTAATTTTTAATTTTTAAATGTAATCTTTAGACTCTCAGAAATGTAACCTGAGTTTTCTGAAAATCACAGAAGCTGCTTTGAAATAAACATTCCAGGCTACTAAGACCCTAGCTCTCACCACTGGGAATTCTTATTTATTCTCAGCATGGTTGTTTCAGTGAGTTTCTAGTGCAGTCAGTAGTATAATATTTTCAAGGGCTGCATACTTTAATTTGTATAGTAGTCTGCCAAAGAAAGGAGGGACTTTTGTGCTCTTAGGTGAAGCTCTTCCTGGAAATATTTATATGGTCATTCTATCCTAAATCTCTTCTTTGCACTTATTCTTAAGACTCAAAGACTCAATCAGCCTATACTATTATATGTGAAAAACTTTCCTTATGTGACATCCCTCTAACCAACTGAGCAATCCGGCCAGAGCAGAAAGTGTTTATTTTGATCTTAGTGCTATCTAACTTCAGAGGGTTGATAAAATACAAATACTTAAGGGAAACATGTTACTCTGAAACAAAATACAAGTTCAAGTTGTAGCAAATATAAATTCTGGAAGCCACAGGAAAGAACAAAAACAGATAGGGCACTAGGAAACACTCCAAATAAGTCTCCAAATCACAAATTAATAGGCCGATCCCCTTCCCCCCATTAATTCAGAATAAAAGATAGGCAACAAAGATCAGAATTAGCTTTGCCGGTATTGTTCAGTGGCTACAGCGTCGGCCCATGCACTGGAGGGTCTTGGGTTCTATTTCCAGTCAAGGGCACATACCTAGGCATGTGTGATGTACACCCCAGGTTGGAGTACATACAGGAGGCAACCAATTGATGTTTCTCTTTCTCTCTCTCTCAAAAAAAAATTTAAATTGATCTGTTCATCCAAAAAAAGTTTTTTAAAGATCAGATTAAGAAAATGACATTACATAATACAGAAATATAATGGAAATATTTTAAAGAATAAATCTATTTTAACCTACTCTATATACTTTTTTAAAATAAGATTTTAAAATAGATTTTTAGAGAGCAACATTGATGTGAGAATGAAACACTGATTGGATGCCTCCTGCATGTTCCCTACCGGGGATTGAACCTGGAACCCGGGGAATATGCCCTGACCAGGAATCGAACTGGCAACCTTTTGGTGCAAAGGACAACACCTGACCAACTAAGCCACACTTGGCCAGGGCTAACCTATATGCCTTGTAACTGAGTTAAATTATTTAAAACTTTCTGCTCAGTAAGAATGTGAATTATTATAAATGTATTGAAAGTAAGAATTGCAAATGAAATTTTATTTATGCAGGCTGTTTTTCCCCACTCCTAATCTGGTTTACTGGATTAAGATCTAATTACACTGGGTCCTCTACCAGTTATTCTCTTTATTAATATCAGACAAAGAAAATTTCTAATCAGTGCTTCTGTATTTATTTGTAACCATAACTCTGGCTTCAATCCCATCATACCCCTGGGATGGAGTCTAGGGTAAATTTTTAGAACATAATTACAAAATAAAATGTTAGAATTTTAGATCAGAGCAGCAGTAGCCTATTGAACCACAAAGTACAGTTTTCAAATTTATAAATTCAGAGCTTTTACCATCTATATAATGTTGTAGTAATCAATTTGTATCATCTAACAGGCAAGTTTATTAACTGGTGAATTAAGAAGACTGACACCTCCTTCCTCCAGGACAGAATCTACCACTGGACCCTCTCTGAGTGCTCTCAGTGCCCTCTATCATGCACAGCACCTGTGAACCTAGAATGCACTTACTTTCTTAGCCCACTTTAATGCCATTCCACCACTGGACTGTAAGCCTCTTGAGGGCTGAGTCCTTGACATGTTTGCATATTTATTCCAACACTAAGCATGATTCCTGGCACTGAGTATGCATCGTTCAAAGTAGCAAAATAAATGAATTTCAAAGATTTGTAATATCTAATTTTTTTCTGAAATAATACTATTTGTTAAGTACTTTACTAACATCATTAATTTTCATAACAGCCCCACTGAGGTAGATGTTATTTATAGAGGAAAAACAGGCTTTGCCCGCAAAGTCAAATGGTTGCCAAGCTTATCTACTAGTAAATGCTTTAAGAGCAAACAGGAAAATAGAAAAATATTCAACAACACTGAATTTTTCATTAAGTGAGTTAGGCATATGTGCACGTTAGTTTTTTAAATCCTCACCCGAGAATATTTTTTCCATTGATTTTCAGAGAGAGTGGGAGAGAGAGGGAAAGACAGAGAGAAATATCGATGTGAGAGAAACACATCGATTGGTTGTCTCCTGTAGGCGCCCCGGCCAGGGCCAGGACAGGGAGGAGCCTGCAACCAAGGTAGGTGCCCTTGATCACAATCGAACCAGTGACCCTTCGGTCTGCAGGCCGATGCTCTATCCACTGAGCCAAACCAACTAGGGCTATATTAATATATTAAAAGCTTCTTTTTGCAGATATTAAGATCTCTTTTATTAGCAAAACAAACACAAACAAAACAAGTCTGATTAAAACTCAGTCTTCCAGCTGACTCCCACCACCTTGCCGTGACCCTCTGTCAGAAGTTGATGTGGCTCTCGGCCACTGGGCTACCGTTGCATCAGGGATTGTATGAATGGATTACTGATGTAGATTATCAAGAATCTTGAGAAACCAAGATGGCGGCATAGGTTAATGCCGGAGATTGTTGCCTCGAACAACCACTTCAAAAAACCAACTAAAGACGGAACGGACATCATCCAGAACCACAGGAAGGCTGGCTGAGTGGAAATTCTATAACTAGGAGGAAAGAGAATCTCATACCCAGACTCAGAAGAGGCGCAGTGCTGAAGTGAAATACTCAGGTGCGGAGTGCTCGTGGAGCGGGCTGGCAGCGGAGGGCGCAGTTGTTGTTTTCAATCGGGAGGGAGTTTCAGACTCTGAGCTCCAGATCCGGGCGAGTCTCTAGGGACCCAGACTCAAACGGGAGAAGCGGGATGGTCTGGCTTCGGTGGGAACTCGAAGGCAGCTTTCTCTCCGAGGTTTGCAGCGGTTGCTGGGACTCTGTGAGGCAGAGCCCCTAGGGACGGAACTGAGAGCAGCCATAACTGCTTGCTCCTGCGCGCCCTGTAGATCCCCGGGGACCCGCCCTGCCCAAGCCCTGCGCAGAGCCATTTGCCGGATAGCCTCAGGCAAACGCTAGATTAGCACTGCCCTAGAGATCCAGCACAGAAGCTCTCCACTGCAGACACAGCGGACTCTCATAGCCAGTTAGCCTGGAGGTCAAATCAGGTATTGCCCACATCAATCAAGGCTTAACTACAACAAGACTGCACACAAAGACCGCTAGGGGGTGTACCAAGAAAGCATAAAAAATGCGGAGACAAAGAAACAGGACAAAACTGTCAATGGAGGATATTGAGTTCAGAACCACACTTTTAAGGTCTCTTAAGAACTGTCTAGAAGCCGCCGATAAATGTAGTGAGATCCTCAAGAAAACTAATGAGACCCTCAATGTTATGATAAAGAACCAACTAGAAATTAAGCATACACGGACTGAAATAACGAATACTATACAGACTCCCAACAGCAGACCAGAGGAGCACAAGAATCAAGGCAAAGATTTGAAATGCGAAGAAGCAAAAAACACCCAACCGGAAAAGCAAAATGAAAAAAGAATCCGAAAATACGAAGATAGTGTAAGGAGCCTCTGGGACAGCTTCAAGCGTACCAACATCAGAATTATAGGGGTGCCAGAAGATGAGAGAGAGCAAGATATTGAAAACCTATTTGAAGAAATAATGACAGAAAACTTCCCCCACCTGGTGAAAGAAATAGACTTACAGGTCCAGGAAGCCCAGAGAACCCCAAACAAAAGGAATCCAAAGAGGACCACACCAAGACACATCATAATTAAAATGCCAAGAGCAAAAGATAAAGAGAGAATCTTAAAAGCAGCAAGAGAAAGAAACTCAGTTACCTACAAGGGAATACCCATACGACTGTCAGCTGATTTCTCAACAGAAACTTTGCAGGCCAGAAGGGAATGGCAAGAAATATTCAAAGTGATGAATACCAAGAACCTACAACCAAGATTACTTTACCCAGCAAAGCTATCATTCAGAACTGAAGGTCTGATAAAGAGCTTCACAGATAAGGAAAAGCTAAAGGAGTTCATCACCACCAAACCAGTATTATATGAAATGCTGAAAGGTATCCTTTAAGAAGAGGAAGAAGAAGAAAAAGGTAAAGATACAAATTATGAACAACAAACATGCATCTATCAACAAGTGTATCTAAGAATCAAGTGAATAAATAATCTGGTGATCATAATAGAATCAGGGACATAGAAAGGGAATGGACTGACTATTCTTGGGGGGGAAAGGGGTGTGGGAGATGCGGGAAGAGACTGGACAAAAATCGTGCACCTATGGATGAGGACAGTGGGTGGGGAGTGAGGGCGGAGGGTGGGGCGGGAACTGGGAGGAGGGGAGTTATGGGGGGGGAAAAAAGAGGAACAAATGTAATAATCTGAACAATAAAGATTTAATTAATAAAAAAAAAAAGTTGATGTGCCCTCCTCTGCCCCCTCAACAATGCACGTACAAAGAGACTCTTTTTCCTACATTAATGGGACTATTCTATACACACTGCTCCAGGTCCTGCCTCTTTATTCAGCGTCTATCCAGGACACAACTTCTCAAGTTTAGAAATATGAAATATCTCACAGGAGGAGAGAACTCCATTCTATTTTTAGTCTACTTTTAGGATTCAAGGTGATCCACACACCTCTTAATCAGAACTTTACACATACTAATTACTTTCCCTTGAACCTTACCATTAAGTCAACACTTTTTAATGCCCCATTTTCATCGAATCCCCTTCTAACCCTATATTCTATGATTTGCTCTTCATCACTGTAGAACTTAACATTTTGGCATCTTCAAAGCCCTTATACCACATCACTAAAACTGACTTCTTCCAGAAAATATGTTTATGAACATCTCATCTCACCACTTTTTTTCTCCTCTCTTCTGCCAGTTCTTTGTGGCTCTCAACAAAACCAATCCTTTCCTCTGCAGGAAGGGTAAACGAAGCTTGCTTCTGTCCTCCACGGCAGTGTAGCCTTCTGTGCTACAAACACTAAGTTCTCTAGCACTACAGTCTCTAGTTGTATAGTTATTCGGCACTTAACCAACCCAATGCTTTTTTTCTTTCAGATTTTCAAATTATTCAAGCTCCAAACTCACTATTATCTGAAGCTCAGATTAAATATAGTCAAACGTAGGAATAATTAATTCATTTGATCTTTTTAAAAAAACATTTCATTGATATCAGAGAGAGAGATAAATATCAATGATGAGAGAATCATTAATTGGCTGCCTCCTGCACGACCCACACAGGGGCTCGAGCCCGTAACTTGGGCATATGCCCAGACCGGAAATTGAACCTGTGACCTCCTGGTTCATAGGTTGATGCTCAACCACTGTTGTCACGCTGACCGGGCAATTAATTTGATCTTAAGTTAAAGTACCTGCAGAGCTGGGATCTGAAGCTGTTGTCTTCTGATTATGATTATGGTATTGGGTAAACAAAAAAAGTTGTGGAAAGGCCTCTGCAGGGGAAATTCAAACATTGTCAGCCTATGGAGTCATCTTACTGTTGATTCATTCCTCATGCTCTAGTCTCTGTGCCCTTCTATCTTAGCCAGCAATGGCAGCCATGTTTCTCATGATTCCTGATAAACTAAGGATGCTCTCTCTAGACCAGCGGTTCTCAACCTGTGGGTCGCTATCCCTTTGGCGGTCGAACGACCCTTTCACAGGGGTCGCCTAAGACCATCCTGCATATCAGATATTTACATTACAATTTATAACAGTAGCAACATTACAGTTATGAAGTAGCAACGAAAATAATTTTATGGTTGGGTCACAACATGAGGAACTGTATTTAAAGGGCCAGAAGGTTGAGAACCACTGCTCTAGACACTTTTATAATGTTTACATTTATTTATTTATTTATTTATCTTTTTAAAAATATATTTTATTGATTTTTTACAGAGAGGAAGGGAGAAAGATAGAAAGTTAGAAACATCAATGAGAGAGAAACATCGATCAGCTGCCTCCTGCACATCTCCTATTGGGGATTTGCCTGCAACCAAGATACATGCCCTTGACTGGAATCGAACCTGGGACCTTTCAGTCCGCAGGCCGACGCTCTATCCACTGAGCCAAACCAGTTTCAGCAAACAGTATTTTTTTAAAAATATATTTTATTGATTTTTTACAGAGAGGAAGGGAGAGGGATAGAGAGTTAGAAACATTGATCAGCTGCCTCCTGCACACTCCCCACTGGGTATGTGCCCGCAACTAAGGTACATGCCCTTGACTGGAATAGAACCTGGGACCTTTCAGTCCCCAGGCCAACGCTCTATCCACTGAGCCAAACCGGCCAGGGCTATAATGTTTACATTTAAAGAGTCCTCTTTAAATGTATCTTCTAAACTCATTGCCCTTCTAGAAGCCTCCTTTTACATTGCTTAATATTTGAACCAAATCTTTCTTAATTTTCCCTTACCACTCTACTTCCTCTACTTTGGTAAGAGAGTTTGCCTATTTCGATCATGATACTTGATCTTGTATAAATGATTAGCAGATTATAATATGGCTTCCTACAACTGGATTCTGGACATCACTATAGACATCCCTTAGGATTGAAAAGATATTTCTCTTTTTCATGAATCAGAAATACCCAGACCAAAAGAATGTTAGTGAGATAAAAATTTAGAAATCTTTCTTCTTAGGGTTCTTAAAGGCAATTATACAAATTACTAAGTTCCCAAAGTCGTAATTTTATGTTTCCCACATGTATCCATGATGGAATGGTTACATATAAAAAAAATAAATTCTGGCCCTAGCTGGTTTGGCTCAGTGGATAGAGCGTTGGCCTGAGGACTAAAGGGTCCCGGGTTCGATTCCGGTCAAGGGCACATACCCAGGTTGCGGGCTCAATCCCTAGTTGGGGGTGTGCAGGAGGCAGCCAATCAATGAGTCTCTTTCATCATTGATGTTTTTACTCTCTCTTCCTCTCTGAAATCAATAAAAAAATATATTAAAAAAAAACCCCACAAACTCCTGTAGAAAAAAAAGAAAGACATTACACTCAAATTCTCAGGAAAATATACTTATATGTGTCCGATCACAATGGAAAAGAAAGAAACTAAGTGTCCTTTGATTACTTAAGGATGGGAAGTGAGTCTGAGGTCTAGCTTGTGAGTCTGGAAATTTATGGCTATGTTTGCTTTGTGCTATGCATTAATCATTATAAAACAGGACTGCACCTACCTCGAACTTTGTCATTTCCTCCCCTAAATACAAGGTAAAGTGACGCCACTTGCCTCTTCTAGAGCAAACCATATAAAACCAAACTATAAAACCAATTGTCCAGGGAGAGAACCAACTTCACCAGGTTAGACTCCTTTTAGCCTCTCTGATTTTTACCTTTTTACTGAGGCATAAACAATAAGATATAATGAAAATGTCAATCATATAAAGAAAAAAAGTTCAGGTCCTATTCCAGTCTTTGGAATTCTTTCCTGAGGTAGCTGCAAAAGGTTGGAAGCACTTCAGTTGGTTAGTGGTGACCAAAGAAAAACTTGAATCAGTAATCAGAGATGGAAAAAAAAACCCTAGTATGAGATATTTAGCCCATCTACCTTAAGGTGACAGAATTATTCCCTATAATCCTTCTGAGGCTTAAAATAATCTATGACAGGCTTTAAAAATAACACTTACTACAAATTGTGAGTTAGCTTTCTAATACACATACCCATGCCCTGCAACCAAGACACAGTTCCAGACACTGACTTAAATTGTTATTCCCAGCTTTTCATTTTTTGTTGTTCATTTTAATGGCTACATATGAGATAATACCAAAAAGAGCTCCCTCCAGCTCAGAAGGCTCAAATCTGGATCCCTTAAAAATAAACTCATTTTGCCCGGCTAGCATGGTTCAGTGGTTGAGCATCGACCTATGAACCACAGTTCAATTCCTGGTCAGGGCGCATGCACAGGTTGTGGGCTCAGTCCCCAGTAGAAAGCATGCAGGAGGCAGCAGATCAATGATTCTCTCTTATCATTGATGTTTCTCTCTCTCTCCCCTCCCTTCCTCTCTGAAATCAATAAAAATATCTAAAAAATAAGAACATATTTAAAAAAACACAAACTCATTTCTTTGAGACCAACACATGAGGCATGGGAAAGGCTTTCAAGATTAGTAATACCGAAGAGATCTTTCTCTCTTTTTTTCAAAAAATATATTTTTACTGATTCAGAGAGGAAGGGAGAAGGAGAGATAGAAACATCAATGATGAGAGAAACTCATTGATTGGCTGCCTTCTGCACGTGCGCCCCCCCCCCCCCCCCCCCCGGGGATCTAGCCTGCAACCAGGTATATGCCCTTGACTGGAATCGAACCTGGGACCCTCCAGTCTGCTGGCTGACGCTTTATCCACTGAACCAAACCAGCTATGGCTGGGAGATCTCTTGGAAAAAAAGATAAAGATATACAACATGAAGAAACTTGATATGATAGGTTGCATTATATTTAAAATGATATTTTTTTAAAAGTTGCCCTATATATTTATGTCTTCCCACTAAATTTGAAACTAAATATGCTAAACCTACTTAATATAATCCAACATAAAATAATTTCTTTCTTCTGTTTGGGGTAAGACTGTTAGACATTATTACTGGTCACTTTTGTTTTGAAATAGGCCTGTTTATCTGAGGGTAACTTAAGTTTAAAGTAGTATTTCAACAGGCACCTCTTTTTTTCTTAATATAAACACTTTCCCAGGCTCTTCTTTATTTTTATGATCAGCCTGCAATTTTTGTTTTTAAGACTAAATTTAAGTCCTGATGATCAAATATTAGTATTTTCTCAACAGGCACCTCTTTTTAGGAACTAAAACACTATGCAGTACAAAGTCATACAAAATTTCTTTCTCAGAATCCAGAAATTGACAGCTCTAGTCAGATCAGTAGCAGTCATACAACACAACCAACTTTTACCTTTACGTCAGCAATAAGAGCATCTTCATCTTCTATCCCTGTAGGGACACATTTCTTGTGTAGTGGCAGAGACTCCAACTTGTCTACAAGGCAGCGAAGGCCTTCGAGCTCAAAATGGGTCAGATGCACCTGCCTGTCCTTTCGGGGACTACACTGGGGATCCCACACTTGGCCATTGTGGGAGCCCCGGCTAGAGTCAGATGATGAATCTCCAGACAAGCTTTTCTTCAGACTTGGAAGACTTCGGCAGGTTTTGCCCAGTCCATCATAATCCAGGTTGACCCCATTGGCTACAGGGCTAGTGAGGACCGAACGCCTACTACTGAAGCGCCGGGGTTCTCGATCCACTGCTTCTTCATCTCCATTTCCAGATTCCAACCCATTTAACTCCAAATCTGTTGGTATGAAAAAAAAAATGCAGTAAGAACAAGCCACTTGGCCATGTGATCAATGAGAGAAATAGGCAGCATAGGAGGGGCCTTCAAGTTATAAATAATGAAGTTGTAACATGTTTAAAATGGTCTCTCCTTATTCCAACACCCATATGTCCACTATTAAAAATCACAGCTATAGGATTTTCAGAAGATTGAGAAGAGCTCGATTTTGTGTGCTAAAAATTAGTTACCTATGAAAATTATTGTAAACTAGGGGCCCGGTGCACGAAATTCGTGCACTGGGTGTGTGTGTGTGTGTGGGGGGGAGTGTCCCTCAGCCCAGCCTGCCCCCTCTCACATACTGGGAGCCCTCAGGCGTTGACCCCCATCACCCCCCAATCGCAGGATCGGCCCCTTGCCCAGGCCTGACGCCTCTGGCTGAGGCGTCCGGCCCGGGCAGCGGGGACCCGCAGCTGCAGCGGCCCCATGATCGTGGGCTCCGCTTTAGGCCCAGGCAAGGGACCCCTAGCTCCTGGGACTGCCAGCTTCGACTGTGCCTAGCTCCCATCGCTGGCTCCACCCCTACTTCCTGCTATCACTGGCCAGGGCGGAAAAGGCACCTGATTTTCCCATCATGGCTGGGGGGCAGGGCAAAGGCCGCCCCAGGGCCGCCTTTGCCCTGCCCCCCAGCTCTTAGCTCCCCCCTGGGTTTCCAATCACTGTCAGTGGCAGGGGGCTTCTTCCTGCTTTCCCTTTCGCCTCCCTGCATTGTGCCTACATATGCAAATTAACCGCCATCTTGTTGGCAGTTAACTGCCAATCTTAGTTGGCAGTTAATTTGCATATAGCCCTGATTAGCCAATGAAAAGGGTAGCTCCTACGCCAATTACCATTTTTCTCTTTTATTAGTGTTGATTAATTTCAAGTTCAAACTCAAATTTGGGGTTATGATTTAATTATCTTTTTAAAAAGTAGACAGTTGCCGAAACCGGTTTGGCTCGGTGGATAGAGCGTCGGCCTGCGGACTGAAGGGTCCCAGGTTCGATTCCGGTCAAGGGCATGTACCTGGGTTGCGGGCATATCCCCAGTGGGAGATGTGCAGGAGGCAGCTGGTCGATGTTTCTCTCTCATCGATGTTTCTAACTCTCTATCTCTCTCCCTTCCTCTCTGTAAAAAATCAATAAAATATATTTAAAAAAAATAAAATAAAATAAAATAAAAAGTAGACAGTGTGAAGCACATGCTAGTATACTTAAAAAGTAGTTTTGTAAACTAAGAACTGAGTTACTATAAGACCCACGAATCCATCATCTGGGTATCTGCCCCCCAAATTTGTAAACATTTACTCATAAAGACATTTGTAATCCCTATGCTCATTGCTGCATTATTCACCATAGCCAAGACATGGAAACAATCTAAGTGTCCTTAGATGGATGACTGGATAAAGATGTGGTACATACAATGAAATACTACTTAGCCATATATATGTGGGATATAAAGCTGAAAGCAATAAACAAACAAGCTCAGACATAGACAACAGTATGGTGGTGACTAGAGGAGAGGGGAAGGGGGGTGAGAGGAAGATGAAGAGTGTAAAGGGGGACAAATATATGGTGATGGAAGATGATATGACTTTGGGTAGTGGGCACTAATGTAATATACAAGTCATGTATCATAGAAATGTACAATTGAAACCTCTGACCCTATTAACCAATATTATCCCAATATATTTAATAAATTTTTTTTAAAAAGTAAGACAGCCGAAACCGGTTTGGCTCAGTGGATAGAGCGTCGGCCTGCGGACTGAAAGGTCCCAGGTTCGATTCCGGTCAAGGGCATGTACCTGGGTTGCGAGCACATCCCCAGTAGGAGATGTGCAGGAGGCAGCTGATCGATGTTTCTCTTTCATCGATGTTTCTAACTCTCTATCTCTCTCCCTTCCTCTCTGTAAAAAATCAATAAAATATATTAAAAAAAAAAAAAAAAGTAAGACACATACCAGAAAATTGATTCCTTTCTTGAGGAATGAAGTAATAACAAACTCAGACAGAGATCCAGAATATTTCATTTAGCCTAGTAATTCACATCTGGGTAGGAGATCAGCTGTTAACCAGCCTGCTGAATATTCTTGGCCACACCCTCAATCCTGTAGGGTGTCTTGAAAGTTTGTATAGGCAGAAAACTTACCCATGCTGAGGGACTCTTTCTGAAATTCCTTGGTTAGGTGGGAGCGGTTGGTTATGCAGTACACATAGCGCTCCAACACATACCAACACATCTCATAGTAGAATGGATAGCGAAACTTATTTGGAACCTACAGAAGCAAAATAATGAGAAAAGAAAGTTAATATCAACTTTAAAAGTGAGTTAGATAACTATATCACTGCAATAATTAATCTAGAAAAAACTCTCTAGTCAACCTGAAAACCCAGGCTGGCATTTTCTATCTGACAACCTAGAAAATGTTGATCTTGGGAAACAATCACTAAAGATAAATGGTACTTGGAAAGACCATTCAGAACAACCAAAAAACTGTCATTATTTATAACTTCTGAGAAGGAAAGCATCAAAAAGAAGTTCTGAGACAGAGAGTTACCATGTAAGACGCAATATACTTAATTGAGAAAATTGTTTTAGGGTTCTTAGAATACAAAGGCATGTCAAGCATCTGGCCTTTACTATAGTTCTACCCTGAATAAGAAGGCCATGGAATAAAGAATCTAATGGAAAAACAGAACATGAAATTAAGTTATATGTTTTTATTATGTCCTTACATCTATGAAAGTATAATTAGAGACTCATTCTCTAGCTATATCCAGTCCATGATACAAGACTATTTTCCCTGCTATCAACTCTCAGCTTGCCTGTCTTGCACTTTGTAGTTTGCCAAGATGTTATGTCCACAAATCAAGATTACTGTTCCACATGGCCTAATCAGTCACTATCTTTGTTTTCTTTCCATTTTTCCCAAAAGTGGCATGAAATTATTCCAGCTAAATAATAATAAAAAGAATAGTCCTTTAGATCTACCCAAGCCAAGGAAAAGGCAAATCAGTATGTATTATTCAGTGAAGAAGACCAGTGATGGGGGCTATCCTAAATATAGTTTGTTGTTTTCATTTAGAGAGGCCACCTTTCAGAAGAATAAGCAAAACAACATGTTAAAGACTGTTCTAAATAAGCAACTCCTGAGAGTAAGTTCCCATCTCCTTTTCAAAGCTGCATGTCAGGTAGTCTTCCTAAGTTGAGGTGAGCTGGATGGGAGTCCCTTTTCAAAACCCTTCACCAAGAAAGGGTATAGCTCAGTGGTAGAACATGTGACTGCAAAATCCTTCACCAGGTCACAGGGCACTTTCCTCATCCAAGGCAGGAGAGGCATGTACTTCTCATTAGTTTTCCAACTCAGAGAAGCCAGGCTCTGGGTCTGGGTCTCTTATGTGGCTACAACAAGAAGAGGTTTCTCCTCTCTTATTTAAAAGTCAAATTTACTTCTTGGTAGATAGGGGGATGGACCACAAAAATTAATATATGATCTCCCCAAATTAAAGCCATTTTGGACTCTTCAGAACTGAGTAATATTGATAAGAAAAAAAGAAAAAGAAAATACATAATAGGACCTTAAACTTTTTATTTTTTACTTGAACTCATCAGATTATGTTAGTAATAGTCAAGATATCACATACCCATCCTGCCCCATTACATTTTACCTATACTGCCAGACACCAGAGAGCATATCAATTTCTGAGACTGGGTTCAAATTTTTTGCAAAAATTTTTAGCTCCTCATTACAAAATTATTGATCCTTTAAGCACTATCAGGAGAATAATTACTAACACTTAAGTTTATATAGTATATTTCTACACTGGCATGGCAAAAGTAACCAAAGCAATGCCTTAAATTTATATTTCTTTCATAAAACATCTTTTTATATTCTTCTTTAAACTTGGTAAGTTATAGAGATCAATAATATATTAAACATATACCAGGTTGTTATTTAGCACATAAAAGGTTGATGTAGAAAGCAATTAAAAACAAAACAAAACAATACTTCATTTTATAGAAAGATAGAAGGGTTCCTTATTTGGAATAAAATAATTAAGCCATACTTAATAACTACTAGAGGCCCAGCACATGAAATTCATGCAAGGGGCTCGGCCCTCGCAACCCCTGCTGCCTTGGCCCTCGGGCCCTCGCAGCCCAGCTTCGTCCGGATGGTGATTCTGCTGTTTGGTCTAATCAGCATATTAGCTCTTTATTATATAGGATTATTACAACTTCAAACTTATTAAACTCCTTGCTATCTTTTGTAGTTTCATTATGCTTAACAAACAAGCAGAAGTTCACCTTTAGAAAATTCATTTAAAAAGCACCGTATTCTCTCTTAATTCTGCTAATAGGGCAATCCCTGTAACTCCAACAGTACCAATCTTGTGTATAAGATAATAAGTAGTTCCTAACCAAAATAAATGTTTCAAAATAGACACCAAAATAGTTAACTGACCATGTTCACAGTAAACAGGCCAATACCTATTCCTTCTAAAAGGTGTAAATTCTTTACTAACTGCTACTTTTTAATTTAAAAACTTTCAAGTCCACCAAAAAGTTTCAAGTGCAGTACCATGAAGACTTCTCTAACTTCTCCAAGATTCACCAATTGTTAACATTTCTCCATATTTGTTAATCTCTATTCATATATGCTATTATTTGCTGAACTACTTCAGAGGAAGTTATGAACATCACATGCCCTAAATATTTTGTACTCTAATTGCTGTTTAATGTCAAAATATTCTGTACTCTAATTGCTGTTTAATGTCAATACCATCTATACTTCAATCATATACAGATATAATTCAGCCCTGACCAACTAGGGTCTGCCCTATTTAACCCTAAGGCATGGGTCAGCCAGCAAGTAGCAGCTGATGGATTTGGTCAACTATCCTATATAATAAAAGGGTAATATGCAAATTGCCCCTAACAGCAGAACTGGGAATGACTGGTCACTATGACACACACTGACCACCAGGGGGCAGACGCTCAATGCAGGAGCTGCTCCCTGGTGGTCAGTGCGCTCCCACAGGGAGAGCTCTGCTCAGCCACAAGCCAGGCTGACGACTACCAGTACAGCGGTGGTGATGGGAGCCTCTCCCGCCTCCTCAGCAGCACTAAGGATGTCCGACTGCAGCTTAGGATGGCAAGTGGACATCCCCTGAGGGCTCCCGGGCTGCCAGGGGGACATCTGACTGCCAGCTTAGGCCCAATCCCCCGGGGAGCAGGCCTAAGCCAGCAGATGGTCATCCCCCGAGGGGTCCCAGACTGCGAGAGGGCACCGCCCTGGCTGAGGAACCCCTTTACCCCCAACTGCACAAATTTTTGTGCACTGAGCCTCTAGTCTGTTTTATAAGGCCTGTGAGCTAAGAGTGTTTTTCATATTTTTAAATGGTTGAAAAAATACCCTAAAAGAGCATTTGTGACAGGAAAAATATATGAAATTCAAATTTGTGTCCATAAATAAAATTTTATTTTATTTAAGCCATGCTCAATCTTTTAAATATTTCATTCTACAAGGCAGAGTTAGAAAATAGACAGATATTGTACAGCCCACAAAGCCTAAAATTTCTACTATCTGGTCCTTTACAGAAAAGGTTTGCTAAATCCTGCCTTAAAGTACCTACTGCATGTAATGAACTAACTTTTTTCCTATACGTCTAGAATGAAATCAGCTCTGTACCATCCTAGGGAAAACAGAAACAAGACACACAAATCATTTTCTACAATACTTAATTCTCTCATAGATTTCTCTCAGTTGAGAAAGGCAGTATACACATTTCTATAGTAAACTACAATAGTTTGAGTGTTAGTAAAGAAAGATACATGAACTTAAAAGTTGTGGATCTTGAGTTGATAAGTCCCATTACAACAAATTATTCTAAGAGCATAAAAATGAAAAACATGGCTCAAGACACTATCAAATGTCTACCTCTAGCCCAGCCGTGGGCAAACTACGGCCCACAGGCCGGATCCAGCCCGTTTGAAATGAATAAAACTGATAACTTTGGAGAACCAAGATGGCGGCATAGGTTAACGCCGGAGTTTGCTGCTTTGAACAACTACTTCAAAAGTGAAACTAAAACACGGAACGGACATCACCCAGAACCACAGGAACGCTGGCTGAGTGGAAGTCCTACAACTAGGAGGAAAGAGAAACGCATACGGACACTCAGAGGAGGCACAGTGCTGAAGTCAAATTCTGAGGTGCGGAGTGCGCGGAGCGGGCTGGCGGCGGAGGGCGCGATTGTTGTTTTCAATCGGGAGGGAGTCGCAGACTCTGAGCTCCAGATACAGGCGAGTCTTTAGGGACCCAGGCTCAAACGGGAGAAGCGGGACTGTCGGGCTTCGGTCAGAGCGAGTGCAGCTTTCTCTCCGAGCTTTGCAGCGGGTGCTGGAACTCAGAGAGGCAGAGCCCCTGGGGACAGGACTGAGAGCCGCCATAACTGCTCTCTCCGGCCCACCCTGTTGATCCTGTGCAACCCGCCCTACCCAAGCCCTGCACAGAGGCATTTGCCGGATAGCCTCAGGCAAAGGCTAGATTAGCACCTCCCTAGAGGACAGAAGTTCTCTCACTGCTGACACAGCTGATTTTCATAGCCACTTGGCCTGGAGGTCAAACCCTCCCTGGAATTAGCTACAACAATCAAGATTTATCTATAAGACTGCGAACAAAGACCACTAGGGGGTGCACCAAGGAAGCATAACAAAATGCGGAGACAAAGAAACAGGGCAAAATTGTCAATGGAAGAAATAGAGTTCAGAACCACACTTTTAAGGTCTCTCAAGAACTGTTTAGAAGCTGCCGATAAACTTAATGAGATCTACACGAAAACTAATAAGACCCTCGATCTTATATTGGGAAACCAACTAGAAATTAAGCACACACGGACTGAAATAACGAATATTATACAGACGCCCGACAGCAGACCAGAGGAGCGCAAGAATCAAGTCAATGATTTGAAATGCGAGGAAGCAAAAAACATCCAACCGGAAAAGCAAAATGAAAAAAGAATCCAAAAATGTGAGGATAGTGTAAGGAGCCTCTGGGACAGCTTCAAGCGTACCAACATCAGAATTATAGGGGTGCCAGAAGATGAGAGAGAGCAAGATATTGAAAACCTATTTGAAGAAATAATGACAGAAAACTTCCCCCACCTGGTGAAAGAAATGGACTTACAGGTCCAAGAAGCGCGGTGAACCCCAAACAAAAGGAATCCAAAGAGGACCACACCAAGACACATCATAATTAAAATGCCAAGAGCAAAAGATAAAGAGAGAATCTTAAAAACAGCAAGAGAAAGAAACTTAGTTACCTACAAGGGAATACCCATACGACTGTCAGCTGATTTCTCAACAGAAACTTTGCAGGCCAGAAGGGAATGGCAAGAAATATTCAAAGTGATGAATACCAAGAACCTACAACCAAGATTACTTTATCCAGCAAAGCTATCATTCAGAATTGAAGGTCTGATAAAGAGCTTCACAGATAAGGAAAAGCTAAAGGAGTTCATCACCACCAAACCAGGATTATATGAAATGCTGAAAGGTATCCTTTAAGAAGAGGAAGAGGAAGAAAAAGGTAAAGATACAAATTATGAACAACAAATATGCGTCTATCAACAAGTGAATCTAAGAATCAAGTGAATAAATAATCTGATGAACAGAATGAACTGTTGATTATAATAGAATCAGGGACATAGAAAGGGAATGGACTGACTATTCTTGGGGGGGAAAGGGGTGTGGGAGATGTGGGAAGAGACTGGATAAAAATCGTGGACCTATGGATGAGGACAGTGGGTGGGGAGTGAGGGCGGAGGGTGGGGCGGGAACTGGGAGGAGGGGAGTTATGGGGGGGGGAAAAAAAGGAACAAATGTAATAATCTGAACAATAAAGATTTAATTAAAACAAAACAAAACAAAAAAAAAAAACAAAAAAAAAAAGAAATGAATAAAACTATTGAAAAAAAAGACCATACCCTTTTATGTAATGATGTTTACTTTGAATTTATATTAGTTGACACAAACACTCCATCCATGCTTTTGTTCCGGCCCTCCGGTCCAGTTTAAGAACCCATTGTGGCCCTTGAGTCAAAAAGTTTGCCCACCGCTGCTCTAGCCCCATAAAAATCTGAGATATCAAGAACCTCTATGAATTGGAGTCCCCCAAAACAAGCATGTAGATCGTTAAAACTTTTCTTTCAGTGTTCTCAAAATGTGAACACTGCATTTTAATCCAAAGAAAAATTAAAGTTTTGAGATAAAACTATCAATGAATCTCTTATAACATTTATCTAACTGGAGTAATCCTGTTCACATCAACTGTTACACAGAATTACTTACCCGTGTCCGATCTTCAATGTTGTATATTTTTAACTGCATGGGGATATTGAAACTGTGCAAGAAATTGCCTCCAAACACTAACGTGTCTGTAGGAGTATACACAGCATGAATCCAGCCTAGAAGAAAGGGAGTGAAGGGTAGTTGCTGTAAGTACACATTATGAAATGGCTCTTTCAGAGAACTAGTACAAGATTCCTACACCACACATTTTTTTTTTCTGCCTCTTAGTGGTTGGTCAGATTCTTTAATCTCTTGCAGTTTCACTATCCTCTATAAAACACAAATTATACTTTACATGCTTGTTGGTAAGTATTAAATGAGAAAATGAATGTAAAGTGTTTTTTTAAAGCCTTGTCGAAACAAGGCCACCAAAAATTTTGGTTGCCTCCCCGCAAAAAAAATTGGGAGAGAGAGAGATGTAACAAACTTTTAATAAATGCTGCTTCTATTTATTGGAGTACCTACTATGATTAGGCTCAGTATAAGAGTTTACATGTATTTTCATTTACTCCTCACAACAAAATAAAACAGAGATTTAAATACTTGACAAAAGTGGTTTAGCAGATAAATGCATAGTCAGAATTCTAATACATGTCTGTGACCCTAAAAGCTGTGCTCTGAGTACTTATTTTGAAACTAATGACCTGATAAAAAATATTACTAATTCAGCACTTTTTCTAGCTTTCAGTCATCCTCTAGAGGAGCAGGTAGTTCTTAACCAGAGGTTTGTATATCACCTGCAGAACTGGTTTTATCTAGAGATTCTGAATTTCTAGGGCTAATGTGGGGCCCAAACATATAGATCTGAAAAGCATCCATTGGCAATTCTGATATATACATTTAGCGGAAAATCACTGCCTTAAAAGAAAAAAACCTCAGCATCCACTGCATAATGACAGGAAAGGACACTGCTGTTTTCTGCCTACCCTAGCATCATAATCATTCTTGGGAGTAATCCATCAATTCCTTTTGACTTTAAGAAAAAAAGTGGCTAGAGTAGATAATCCATTTTTCCTATCCTGCTTACCTGAGGGAATGACGAAGGTATAGCCCTGCTTGAGCTCAATGCGCTGGCAATCTGACACCCGGTCACCCAGAAAGATGTCTCCCTGTTTCCCTGACAGCAGCCAATTCTCGTACAGCTCCAGGTTGTGGGCTGTAGGGGGGATGAGCCAGAAGACCTGTGAGTTAAAAAACTTCAGTCTGTTAACCGCCATTGACATGACCCAGTCACCCCCCTCAACTGATAAATAGATACAAAGTTAAAACCAACATGTAGAAGAAAGGCAAGCAATTCTCCCAGCTAACAGAACTTGATCACTGGGAAATTCTAAGGGTCCCAAAAAGTACATATTGTTTCATCCTCCACTTGATGAAGAGTTTCCCTGAGATTTGAATGTAGAACAAAGAACCTATCTAAGACTCAGAAAGAACTGGGGCATTGGGCTTATTACCTAGGCAGTCCCTTATTCGCCCCTGGCTGTCTGGCCTCTATAGTTCTACTGTTAGGTACAAAATCTTTAAGAGACTGTCTGGGTTGCTTTGTTCCAAGGTAGCTACCAAGACCAAAAGAATAAAACTTAAGGTACCACTTACATGGATCCAAAGTAAATAAAATGATTTTGGATTTAGAGGTACAGTTGTTCTAGATTAGGACCTCACATTTTAAAAGGTTTAAAACTTTATCTGTTTTTATTCCAGTTTTACTTTTCTCTCACAAATGCATTAAATTCTAAGGGGGAAAAGCGTAACAATAAGAGTATAATACTATAAACCCCTAATATTAGTTCTAGATTTCCATTCTCACACCATTTCAGAAACACTCCAACAAGCTGAAATATAGTTCTTTATAAATGCGAATAATCTTTCAAAATCTATTTATAACTTCAGAAACGTCTTAAAGGTATCCTTTGGCCCCATTTTACACCAATGCCTTCATATAGGGAAAGGTACTTTAGATCTCAATTTGCTGATTTCATTGTGAATCTATCCAAAATTTGTGTGTCCTTTTACTATCTTATTATGCTCCCACATAGAGAAATTATCTTGTCCTCCTAAAACCACTTCCTTGCCTTCATTTGGAGAATTCTGCTTTGGGGATCTACAAACAGGACTGTTGAGGTTTGCTAAATACTATGCAAATATTGGCATGATCATAGTGGTCTAGATGAATACTAATTCCTATTGAATTCTAGCCAAGAAGGTCAACTAAATCTATAATTATCTCTAGATATGAGCAGGACAATCTCCTAATAGATTCACCTCCACGTATATTAAGCAAGCATGAACTAAAGCAAAGTCATATAACCAGTGTCAGATTCCAACCCCCATCACAACTATAACCGTACCTTTCCCCCTTGATGGATGTGATACCAGACAGAGGTACCACCAAAGTCGACATGGAAGTCAGTATAGCAGCCTCGAACACTCATTAGACAGTACCTGACCCCAAAAAAAGCAGCAGTGTTAGTGCACTGATGAGAAAAAGAGGACCTGCCCCACCACAATGCCATACTCTCCCCAGTACACTCCCTCTATCTTCCATCTAATCCACTCCCAGTCAGTGAGAGGAATGCAATTGCAAGTCATCTCATTCCCAGTATAAATTTTTTTCTTTAACCATGTGATCATGGGCTGTAATACTCTTACATACACTCTTCCCTTTGGGACTGTAAAGGCTACTCTAAAGAATTCATGCTTTTGATCATTTAGGATACGGGGCATGGCGCCTAAGGAACCAATCCTTGCTACTACTTTGGTCTCCCCTAGCACACTGAGGAAAATGCAGGGTAAGCCACTTACTTCTGCACTTTAGGGTACTGCATCTCCAAGATGGCATTTGTTGATTCAGTCTGACTTTCCTTCAAATGCCTTGGCCACATGTTGTCTACCCAGTCAATGAAATCCACCTTTAAAAAGGAAAACATTTAGGCTTCAAAGGTAGGGTCAGGATTAAAGAGAATTTTAAAATCAAGAAAAATAGAATTTTGCCCAGCTGGTATAGCTCAGTGGTTGAGTGGTGACCTATGAACCAAGAGGTTGAGGTTTGATTCTCAGTCAGGGCAAATGCTTAGGTTGTGGCTAGATCCCGAGTAGGGAGCATACAAGAGGCAGTTGACTGATGATTCTTCCTCATTGTTGGTGTTTCTATCTCTTTTTCCCTCTCCCTCTCTCTGAAATCAACCAAATCATTTTTTTTAAAGAAAAATGAATTTCTCAAAACACACACTGAAAGACTGACTATAATTATAAGTGAACTAAAACAATCTGTTGCTGAATCTTAGTACTGATGGGCAAACACTCTAGTAATTATTATTTAACGAGAATAAAGACTAATGGTTCTATCAACATGATCATAAAGACAGCACTAATCAAAGTGAAGTTATTAAATAACAGTAGTGTCCAGCCAAGCCTTCTCTTCTGTGTTGGTTCTGGTATAATCAACTCTATTTTTTTTTTTTTGATACAATAAGAGGCACTACCTGGAAGGTACCTATAAACTAACAGAAAGCTATAACACTACTAGAGCAACGAAGATATCAAAAGTTAAAAAAGAAAGAAAGACAAAGAAAAAAAATCCAGTAGGGATTTGAGCTTTGCATGAATCTAGATGGTTAGAAATCAGAAGTTCCAGGTCATGTTTTCTCAAAATCTTATGTAACTAGTGTGGCTCAATGGTTGAGCGTTGACCTATGAACTAGGAAGTCACAGTTTGATTCTAGGTCAGGGCACATATCTGAGTTGTGGACTCAATTCCCAGTAGGGGGTGTGCAGGAGGCAGCCGATCAATGATTCTCATCACTGATGTTTCTATCTCTTTCTCCCTCTCCCTTCCTCTCTGAAGTCAATAAAAATATTCTTAAAAAATACACACACACACACACACACACACACACACACACACACACACACACACTAGAGGCCCAGTGCATGAATTCATGCATGGGTGGGGTCCCTCGGGGTGGCCTGTGGAGATCGGGCCCCACCTGGCACCCCACCTTGGTCTGGTGCTGCCCCCTCATCTGCTCCAACATTCCACCTGCAGGCTGCTGCCCTGCTCCCTCAGTATCTGGAAGCTGGGCGGTAGCCCTGCCCCCTGCCACTGGTTGCTATCTGCAGGGCAATCAGAGGGTGATTGGGTCCCCACTGGCATCCACCTTGGCCTGGCACCACCTGCTCCACCATCCCACAGCAGTCCCCCTCTCCTCCAGGCCCATTGGGGCCAGCAGCAGCACCGCCAACGCCCACCATATTCCATGCAGCCCCATGGTGGTCAGTGCATTTCATAGCAAGCAGTCAAACTCCCAGTCTCCAGTCAAATGACCACCCAAGGACACAATTTGCATGTTAGGCTTTTATTATATAGGACTTTTATTATATAGGATATGTTTATTGATTTCAGAGAGGAAGGGAGAGGAAGAGCTAAACAGAAACATCAATGATGAGAGAATCACTGATCGGCTGCCTCCTGCACAGCCCCCACTAGGGATCGAGCCTGCAACCCGGGCATATGCCTTTGACCGGAATCGAACCCAGGACCCTTCAGTCCACAGGCTGACGCTCTATCCAGTAAGCCAAACCAGCAAGGGCAGAAATCAATAAAAAACATTTTTAAAAATCATATGCAAGCCCCTGGAACTCATCTGTAAAATGAGAATAATTACCTGAAAGAGATATTATGAAGAGTAGATATATCTACATGTTAAAGTTTTTTGAAATAATATTATCAGAATTTAGGAATCTGTTTGAAATAATATGTGCTGAAAGAAATGAGAAGTGAAAATATATGAACTTATTGAACACTTTACACTGAATTGTAACACATTCTGGACCTTCAAATGTCTATACCCAAGCACGGAACTCTAAGAAACAGTCTCAGTAGATAAAGTGTGAGCCAAACAACCATGAATCCAGCATAGCACTGACATTGTAAATATCTAACTTACGACTGTACAAAATATGTAGCTAGTAAGCTTTATAACAACATGTTTGATTAAAAAATACACATCTAGACAGATGCATACAGTCTGTGCATAATGAGATGAGACAGGTGTCCAGTGGACACCCAGATGTAAACTGTGGGAGAGTGTATGGAAATGACATGCAAGTTGAAACAAGCAAGATTAGGAGCAACTATGAAGGTTAACTTGTTGCTCCATTTCAAAGAAGTTCTGCTTAGGGAACCACCAGTTTTAATTAACCAAGCATTCACTAGGCCTAGAACACTGAATGAAACCCAGATTCCTTTCTTTCTCTCAATCAAAATCTACTTTCTGTTCACTTAATGCAGTAGTCAGCATCTCCCATCTTCTGGTAATATCCTTTAGAAAGTCTTTATCAAAATAATGAATAATTGTATTTGCTCAATACACTGTAAATTTTTTTTAAAAAATAATATATATTATTGATTTTTTACAGAGAGGAAGGGAGAGGGATAGAGAGTTAGAAACATGGATGAGAGAGAAACATCGATCAGCTGCCTCCTGCACAGCCCCTACTAGGGATGTGCCTGCAACCAAGGCACATGCCCCCGACCGGAATCGAACCTGGGACCCTTCAGTCCACAGGCCGACGCTCTATCCACTGAGCCAAACCAGCTAGGGCAGTAAGTTCTTATGTCCAATGGGGGAGAGGGAAATTAAGAAACACATGAGTATTCCTTTATCAGGTGTCCATTCAGAGAAAGCTGAACTACTCTGGCCAGAATTTCTCACCTGCAACAAGTCACTCATCTTGGCCTCCCTTTATTTGTTATTATCAGGTTGTCTGACTTCCAGGAGAACAATGTGGTAAGGTGTTCATGCTTTTAATCTTTAGGCTCTGGATAGGCTTTTTGTTAAATGGCTTCATCCATTTGAGAGCAAGTAGGGATAACCACCAGGTTCTACCTATTCTGCACCAATATAGGCCCAACTGGTAAGAAGTCTAATACCTAGGACCTAATGTATTCATTCATACACTGCAAAAACAGCTCATGGCCTTCCATAAACTAATTTCCTCATCACCAAACAAATCTGCACATTGTATCTGTTGCTAATTTTTATCTATCTCCCAGTTACTGCTGGAATGACAGTAGTAAACAATCTCTCTTGTCTCACCAAAGAATCCCACTTTATGCTAGCATCCACAATGGCACTTAAAAGTTGCCCACCTTACTCTCCCTGTGCACCTGCTTTTATACATTCTGTTCCTTCTGCCTGGAATTCTAGTCTTCCTTTGATTTTCTTAGAGAGAGTGGAAGGGAAAGAGGGAGGAACGGAGGGAGAGAGAAGGAGAGAGAGAAATAGTGATGTGAGAGACACACACACCGATTAGTTGCCTCCCACATGTACCCTGACCAGGGCTGGAAGTGAATCTTGACTGGGAATGTAACCTGCAACCTGTTTGTTCGTGGGCCTGATGATCTAACCACTGAGAAACACAGGCCAGGGCTAGTCTTCCCTCTCTTTGCATCATTATTTCCTTCACGTTAAGTTTAGGTATCACGTCCTTTAAAGAGCTTCCCCAGTTTGCCTCCAGTTTAGTCCTTCCTATTGGCTTTCACAACATTCTCATTCTGTATTTATTCTCTTTTGAAGCATTTCCATATTGAAGTTTATATAAATGCCTATCCTCTGGTCTTTCTCCCCATGAGACTCTGAGCATTTTGAGGATAAGGATGGCCTTATTGTCTACAGTACCTCTGGCACCTAGCACAGTGCTTTAGCATCTTAGCATGTGGTAGGCACTTGAACTAATAAGCTAAATTGGAAAATATGAAAGATCATAGTGAACAAGAGATTATATCGTTTATGTAAAAAACATGAATGAATACACTTGTCAAAACTCATTGAAAGGTACATTTAAAATGGGTACATTTTATTGTATGTCAATTGTACCTCAATAAAGTTGATTTTTTAAAAAAGCATTATTGAGATATATTAGAAAAGACCTAAATAAATGGAGGGGTATACTGTGGGCAGAAAACCCCCAAAACAGTAAATAAATAAATAGTAATCCAGCAGAGTATGTTACCGCTTATATAGCAAGGTCATAGAAAGCTTGCTTGATTTTAGGATGTGACCTTGGTAATAGCTCACTCAATCTTTCTGGCCAGGTCTTAGGTACCTTAAAGATACTTGTGCATTAACCCTTTGTCCTTAGAAAATTTTCTACTTCTGAGCCCTTTCACAGATTCTATTCCTCCATTTAATGGTACAGTATTTTCTAATTTTTTAAAATGATTTTTTAAAAAATATATTTTTGCCAAAACCGGTTTGGCTCAGTGGATAGAGCGTCGCCCTGCAGACTGAAGGGTTCCAGGTTCGATCCCGGTCAAGGGCATGTACCTGGGTTGCGGGCACGTCCCCAGTAGGAGATGTGCAGGAGGCAGCTGATTGATGTTTCTAACTATCTCTCTCCCTTCCTCTCTGTAAAAAATCAATAAAATATATTTTAAAAAAAACAACCAACCAAAAAACTAGGGGCATAATGAATCAATTAAGGATGTTACAAAGAAGGCTTCATGTGTAAGTTACACATTTCTAAATTTAAAAAGAAAAAGAAAAAGTATGATCCAGATCAAGCTTTAATTTTATAAGTACAACCATATTTCTTTTAAATTGAAATTCTAAAAATATTAAGGAACACATTTATAAAAATAGGTTATTGTAATTATTACATTCCTCACTTAATTGAACTCTTTATTTATTAAGTAGACCAGGTTTGGCTAATAACAAAATTAAATGTACCTATATTTCCTGTCTTCCTGTATTTCCATATGACCAAACAAACAAAAATTACTATTAAAAAAACTTTTGTCATTCTACGGGGGGAAATGTTTTCTTAATGAGAAATTCTGTATTTAATTATAGCATCTCAAGTTATAAGAAGCAATGACAAAAAATTATCTATTCAGATAATAGTGAAATACTGTGGATATTTTCCCACTGGTCTATACATATCTATGTATTAGTATAATAACAATGTAACTTAGTAGTAAGCTATACACACACACACACACACACACACACACACACGATGATGTTAAAAGCAATTACAATATCTTAGCTTTGAAAGTCAAAGGGATAAAACACGGAGATCTTGACTTTAAACAATTAGTATATTCCAAGTTCCAGGTGTAATATTTGACAAAAGTGAGTCCTGAGTCAGGAATTAAATGAATAAAATTTGTCTGTAAATGACTAGGTGTATTTCAAAAGTGAAAGCAATCCCCATCATAAAAATAAGTTTTCTCAATGTCCTATAGACAGTCACTACTTAGCCAAGAAATGGGTAAAATCAGCATCTATCTTCAGGAGAGCTTGGATCAAAGACTAACTTTCCCTAAGTATGGGGTGTCAATTTATTGCTACTAGTTATCCAGTAGAATCTACTCCAAAATAATTTCATAAAACAATCACCTAGCTCTAAACCAGTTTTCTCCCAAGCTTCTCAGCAAACATAAACCTATAGGACAGAAATTTATAAGGCAAACTTCCTATTGACAGTACTTACAAGAGTGAATTTTAAGATTATTCTTTATTATGTACAAAGGCCAATGTTCCTAAATTAAGTATATTGGTGATGTAAATCTGAATGGTCCCTCCCTATATAAAATTAAATTATTTTAGAAAATGATGGACCATCTAAAAATGCAAATTATCCTTATCAAATTGTCTTGTCCTCTTTATCTTCATCTTGGTATGTACAGAAAGTAATACATTCTCCTAGTAAATATACAACTCTTTTGGTGACAATGACAATGTGGAAAAAATGGTTAGACTAACCGTGGAGGGCCTCTGCACCATGTTCTCCAGCCTCGTGTGGCTAAACTCTAGGCTGATGACATTATAGAGTTTTTCTCGTTCCTCCTCTGGGGTCTCATAGTAGCGTGTCCACTGAGCCATCGTCATTTCAATACCTTTCTGTGTGTTCACATCCATGACATCCACCATGCGACGACTCCCTGCCATGAAAGATGCACTGATTATCTCTACTGAGCCATTGATATCCATAATACATTAAGACTATAAAATACAAGTGAAAGTAAACAAACTAACCCTTTCTTATTTAAGGTTTTCAATAACAAAGAGATAGTTGTGACTTGAGATAATCAACAGAAAATCAAATCACAGAAAATGGGGAAGACAATGGGTAATATTAAAAATAACAATCACTCCCTTATGTCATGTTTATTTATATGGTTAGGCACTGAATCTTATATTCAATATCTCATTCAATCCTAAATGCTAAGTAGTAATCTCCATGTCACAGATGAGAAAACGGGTGATAGGTAACTTGCAGGACAAAGCAGGACAAGAATGCAGGTAGCCCAATTTTAGAGTCAATGTACTTATCCACTGAGCTACGCTGCTTTGATGCAGGTTTGAAACAGAATCTAATCTCTCCCACAAATTGAGTAAAACACCGATTCTTTAGTGAGTACTAGATTAAATTTCAATCTGTCTACTCTTTTGTTTAAAAGGGTTATTTCCAAAACCTGTCAAGTATTTCTAATATAAATTTCCCTTTTCATACGTTCCACAAATATTTACTAAGATACCTACCATAAGGGACATAAATATCTATTTACATCAGACTCCCAACTAATCATAACAACCACAACAAAAGGCAGAATGCTAGAAGAGGTAGCATAAAATACTAGGGGAAGAAAACAATAGTTTTGGAGCCAAAGAGATCTAATGTACATCTCATCTCTAATTCTAGTTGGCCAAGTTATTTAACTGCTCTGAACCTTAATATCATCTTCTATAACTTGTGAATAATCCCTATGGGTGGCTGTGAAAATTTAGTCAGTAAAGTAAAAGGTTTAACACAATTAAACAGTAATTAAAAATAAAGGAAAATATATAACCTATACTGATCAGAGAAGAAAAAAAGAGGGTAGGAGAATCGTTGAGCTTGGCTCTAAAGAATAAACAGAATTTCAGCAAGAAAGATTCCACAGAGAGAATTCCAAATAGAGGCAACAGCATAAGAGAAGATATGGAAAGGCAGCACAGCTAAAAAGTTAAAAAAATTGTGGTTAAGGAAGGGAGAGAGAATAAAAAGCTACTGCTGGAATATTAAGAATACTGTTCAACTTGCATGAAACTAACAAATACCTACTACATACCTGGCCTTGGCAGATATAAAGTAGTATTAGGACCTCATCCCTTGCCTTCAAGGAGTTTACAGTCTGGTTAGAGATAAAAGATAATAGGCAAGAGGACAAGAATATGGCCACAATGAAGTAGACATGACAGAATACATAATCAAATATAACATAAGTAAGGCAACGGACCAAACTACCCTTCATGTTTTAGAAGGAAAAGCAAATGTTAAATCATATTTCAAATGACTTGAAATACTACTTCAGACCCACTAGAATGGCCATATAATAATAATAATAATAATAATAATAATAATAATAATAATAATGAAAAATAAGTGCTGGCCAGGATGCAGAGAAACTGGAACCCTTAGACTTTGGTGGTAGGAATATAAAATGATGCAACTGCTGTGAAAAAACAATTTGTGGTTCCTTAATTAAACACGGAATGGCTACATAACCTAGCAATTCCACTGTGAATATATATTCAAAAGACTCAAACTCAGGTGTTCTAACAAAAACTTCTACATGAATGTTCATAGGATCTCTGGTCCAATAGCCAACAGGTGAAAATAATGCCCATCAATAGATATGTGGATTAACAAAATGTGGTATACCCAGCACAATGGAGTATTATTTCACCATAAACAGTAATTAAGTACTGTTACATGCCACAAGATAGATAAACCTTGAAAACATGCTAAGTGAAAGAAGCCAGACATAAAAGGTTACATTTTGTGATTCCATTTATATTAAATGTCCAGAATAGGCAAATCCAGAGACAGGTAGCAGATTAGTGGTTGCCAGGGTCTGAGGGAAGGAGGGAATGAAGATTGACTATTTAATGCGTAAGGTGTTCCTGTTTGGGGTGATAAAAAAGTTCTGGAACTATTTATTAACGGTGGGTGCACATTGTGAATATACTTAATGCCACTGAGTTGTACACTTTAAAATTACCACAATAGTAAACGTTATCTGTATTTTACAATAAAAACATGTATCCTATATAATAAAAGGCTAATATGCAAATAGATTGAACGGCAGAACAACCGGTCGCTATGACATGTGCTGACCACTAGCGGACATGTGCAGAACATGGTGGGTACTGGCCACAGTGGGATGGTGGAGAAGGTAAGCAAGGGCGCCAGACCAAGGTGGGGCGCTGGTCGCTGTCATTGGGATGAGCCTCTGGTGGTTACTAAAAATTCTTTGCTTCCACATGCCGTAGTCCTGCCTGGCGCTAGCACCTCCTGCTGGCGCTGGTCCCGCTCGCACCACAGCCAGTGCTGGAGCTGCCGCTTGCACCTGCTGTTGGTGCCCGGCGTGGGTCCTGATCACTTGGTGCCATCAGCAGGTGCAAGCGGCGGCTACTGGCCCTGATTGCCCGAGGGCTTTTCCACCTCTCCCTGCCCCTGAGGGGCAATCAGGGCAGCAGCCACAGCTCACACCCCCTGCTGGCTGGCCTCAATCACTCCACACAATCAGTGGGTGCGAGCAGGGTTGGCGCCGTCAGCGCGTGGGAGCGGGGCTGCCGGCAGACGAGACTGGGGGACTGCGGCGGGAGGGGCCAGGCTGGGGCGCGGAGGATGGGCCAAGACCCGCCCCTATGCCTACCGCAGCCTTGCAGCCCACAGTTCCTTCCAGGGTGCACGAATTCGTGCACTGGACCCCTGGTCCTATATAATAAAACCCTAATATGCAAATTGACCAAATGGTGGGACAACCGGTTGCTATGATGCACACTGACCACCAGGGGGCAGATGCAGAAGGTGCCCCCTGGTGGTCAGTGCGCTCCCACAGGGGGAGCGCCACTCAGCCAGAAGCCGGACTCACAGTGGCAAGCACAGTGGTGGTAGCAGCAAGTGGGCCTAAGCCGGCAGTCAGACATCCCCCGAGGAGTCCCAGACTATGAGAGGGCACAGGCTGGGCTAGGGGACCCCAACCCCGACCGCTGCATGAATGTTGTGCACTGCTTTCATGCACCAGGCCTCTAGTATATATATAAAAAGCCAGCCCTAGCTGGTTTGGCTCAGAGGATAGAGCGTCAGTCTGCAGACTGAAGGATCCCAGGTTCGATTCTGGCTAAGGGCATATGCCCAGGTTTCGGGCTCAATTAGCAATGGAGGGTGTGTGGGAGGCAACTGGTCAATGATTCTCTCTCATCATTGATGTTTCTATCTCTCTCTCCTTCTCCCTTCCTCTCTGGCATCAATAAAAAGATATTTAAAAAATAAATAAAATGAAATAAAACACCAGCCACTGGAATGCCGGAACAGCCGGAACGACCAGTCACTATGACGCCCACTGCCCAGGCCAACCAGCCTGATCGGGGGTGGGGCCAGCCGACCAACCTCCTGCGGAACCCCCTCTGACCTGCCCAGCCCCCCCCCCCCCCTTCGATCAGGGGTAGGGCTGACCGGCCAACTTCCCGTGGCTCCTACCCCCCACCAGCCTGGCCCTGATCGGCCCCATGCACAAATTTGTGCACCGGGCCTCTGATTAAAAAGTGACTGTTTTCCTTCAAGAATGTAAATCAAAGCAAAAGTAGTTCCACTGTTAATGCCACCAGAGCACTTAGTACTCTGTGTACGTACCAGAGCACTTAGATAAAATAATGGCATAGTGCCCTAGCACTGTGGTTTAATGGATAGGACATAGGCCTGTGGACCAAAGGGTTCTGGGTTCGATTCCGGTCAAGGGCATCTACCTCAGTTGCAGGCTCCTCCCAGGCCCAGGCCCTGGTTGGGGCTTGAGCAGGAAGCAACCAATCGATGTGTTTCTCTCACATTGATATTTCTTTTTGCCTTTCCCTCTCTCTTCCACTCTCTCTAAAAATCAATGGGAAAATATCCTCAGATGAAGATTTAAAAAAATGACATAGTAATAGCTAACATTAATTGAGCACGTACTATGTTTTAAGCACTTTACACTTAAGTAACATTGTCCAAGGTTACACAGCTAGTAATTAGTAGAGTTGGGATTTAAACCTGGACAGTTCTGCCCGAGTCCATACTCTCAACCAATATATCCCATCACAAAATTTTTACACCATAGAATGATTTTCTTCTTTTTGGGACATGAACTGATACTAGAAATGTAACATTCCACTTAAGTATAAAAGAAGACTGGATTAAGCCATAGTACATATACTGGTAGTGATAATGGATTCTTGTAATCACTAATAGTCTGTTCATTGCATTTTGACAATCGTTAGTTATCCAAGAGAAAACCGCCCCCAACTATCCTCTTAAGTATATGATTGCGAGTGGAAAAGAGGGGACAGAAATCAGTTTTGGCAGTTTTTCCAATTTCATTTGTGAATTTTTAAAATATAAATGCAGGGATACAAAGCATTCACGCAAATCAAAATGTTTCAGTAAACAAGTTTCAGCAGTTCAACTTTATAACAATTATAAATAAACCTGTTCAAATTTTCTGAACAATGTCAGCATTTGGATTTTTTAAAGAAACAAGTAAATTTCTTACTGATGGAACTCAATGGTGTTTGTTGCACTTTTGTCACACAGTAGATTCCATCCATTCACTATACTTTCTGAGTTGTCTCACATGCAAGTACATTTTATTTTAAAATATATTTTATTGATTTTTTACAGAGAGGAAGGGAGAGGGATAGAGAGTTAGAAACATCGATGAGAGAGAAACATCAATCAGCTGCCTCCTGCACACCCCCCACTGGGGATGTGCCCACAACCAAGGTACATGCCCTTGACCAGAATCGAACCTGGGACCCTTGAGTCTGCAGGCCGATGCTCTATCCACTGAGCCAAACCGGGTAGGGCTGCAAGTACATATTTTTAATGTCTGTCTTCTAAGTCTGCTATTAAAATACATTAAATTATAAAACCCAAAACAAAAACAAAAACCCAACCACCTAGACTTCAAACAACCTGGACATAAAGTTAGGTATCAGTTGAAATTTCTGAAAGTCTATTCCAGTGGTCAGCAAACTCATTAGTCAACAGAGCCAAATATCAACAGTACTTCTTCAAAATAGACTCGCCCAGGCCGAAAACCGACTTCTGCGCATGGGCCACGAAGTTTCAATCGCACTGTACGTGCACGCCCGCACGTGGTATTTTGTGGAAGAGCCACACTCAAGGGGCCAAAGAGCCGCATGTGGCTCTCGAGCTGCAGTTTGCTGACCACAGGTCTATTAGATTAGATATAATCACTGCTTTATTTTAATCCTCACTCAAGGATATGATTTTATTGATTTTTTGAGAGAGAGAAAGGGAAAAGAGAAAGGAGGTGGGGGGGAGGGGAGAAACATCGATGTGAGAAAGAAACATCATATGCCTCCCATATGCCCTGACCAGGAATCGAATCCAGAATCTTTTTGGTGTATGGGATGACACTCCAACTAACTGAGCCACACGGCCAGGGCATCACAGCTTTATTTTAAATCACAGCAAAGATATCTGTGACTATTCACAGGTCTATCTGGAAAATAAAAGTTTCCAAAGATCATTATTAGCAATAAATATTTAAAAAATGGTAAAAAAATGATAAGAAATCCAAAAGGAGACTAGTGATTGAATGAGTCCTTTTATTTGTACAGTGGGGCCTTGACTTACGAGTTTAATTCTTTCTGAGACTGAGCTCGTTAAGGAGCTCGTTAACTCAAATTACTCTATCAACTCAATGCAAAAAATTCTCCGAGAGACAGCTGGTATCTCAAAAAACTCATTAGTCGGGACACTCGTAAGTCAAGGCCCCACTGTGTAGCTCATTACATTTGGATAAGTCTATGAGGAGATCCTGAAGTTTCTATTTTTAACACAGGTGATTCCGATACAGGTCATTTGTGGCCCACAAACCCGTAAGAATGCTTGACCCATAGAGAAAAGCTGTGGTGGTCCATTTACTTAAAAGGTCTAAGGCAGTGGTTCTCAACCTTGGCTGCACATTAGAATCACCTGGGAATCTTTTTAAAATCCTGATTTCTGGCCTCATCCTCCGGAAATTCTGTTTCTTTGTTACTAATGTTGTGGCCCCACCCCATAACAAAGAAACAGAATTTCCGGAGGATGAGGCCCAGAAATCAGGATTTTAAAAAGATTCCCAGGTGATTCTAATGTGCAGCCAAGGTTGAGAACCACTGCTCTAAGGAATTACTGCTCTGGAGGTCCATTAGGAAAAGAAGTCAAGTGATGGGCTGATAAGTACTAAAGGTCTTTCTGATGCCTCTTGAGAGAGCCCTACTTTGAAAAGAGTAATAACAGAAAAGCATTTTACTCAACAGGTTTACTGAGTACCTACATCAGGGGTCCTCAAACTTTTTAAACAGGGGCCAGTTCACTGTCCCTCAGACCGTTGGAGGGCCGGACTATAGTTAAAAAAAAAACTATGAACAAATTCCTATACACACTGCACATATCTTATTTTGAAGTAAAAAAACAAAACGGGAACAAATACAGTATTTGTATTTGCATGTGGCCCGCGGGCCGTAGTGTGAAGACCCCTGACCTACATACTCCAGAGAATATGCTAGGTACTAGGAAATACATAGTGACAGGCAGGTAAGTGGAATCTAATGTAGAATCACCGAGGGAGTAAAAAATACAGGGAATGAGAGAGCTTTCCTCTACTGGGGCTATCTTTGACTTTTACAGTGGACGGCAAACTCATTAGTCAACAGAGCCAAATATCAACAGTACTTCTTCAAAACAGACTCGCCCGAGCCGAAAACCGACTTCTGCGCATGGGCCACGAAGTTTCAATCGCACTGTACATGCGCGCCCGCACGTGGTATTTGTGGAAGAGCCACACTCAAGGGGCCAAAGAGTCACATGTGGCTCGCGAGCCGCAGTTTGCCGACCACTGACCTAACAGGATAAACAGAAATTTATCCAGATGTCTAAAAAGGGCCCTCAAGTGGCCAAGAGATAGTACTGCAATATTTAATTTCCAAAGCAAGAGATTTCAGTGCAGCTTCAGCATAGAGGAAATTTAGTGGTAGAAGGAAAACATCAAACAACTTTTGTTTCATGTCCTGTTGGAAACCTTTCTAAAAGATTTTAATCTACTTTACTGCCTTATCGTGTATAGGAGAGTGACCATCTCTGAATTCAGTACTGTCTCACTGAACAGCAATGGTCTGCAGAAAATGGACTTGAACCTTTACTGACCATAGGAGGTGTTCTTCTTTAACTAGATTGTTCTAATTTGCTTTCTTTTTACTAATTTTGAATACAATAAAACATAAATCAGATTAAAGACTTAAGTTAACCAGTCACTGATGAAGAAAAATTTTAATGTATCTACTCAGTTTACAAAGTTTCAAACCTTGGCCTAGTTAACAAATGTAGCATTGGTAAAAATTTCCTGGAAATTTCTCTGCTTTTAGGGGGGAAAAAAGAAAATCAAATATGAATGAAGCTTCATTCTTGGCTCATAGATATAAAATTTCACTTTCCAGGGGAGGTTGGCCTGGAAGGCACGATGTTCTGGAGAGAAAGTGGTGGGGAGTGGGAGAGAGATGCACAGAGATAAAAATGGCAGGTAGGAAAGAAGTATCGGGTTCAAATGTTTTACCTCAAATGAGTGCTAAACAAAGCAACTTAGTAACTCCCTCTGAGAAAATTCTCAGTTGCTGAATTATAGTTTCTAATCAAGAAACTACTTCAGAGGAAGAAGCAGGGGGAGAACCAAGATGGCGGCATAGGTTAACGCCGGAGTTTGCTGCCTTGAACAACTACTTCAAAAGTGAAACTAAAAGACAGAACGGACATCACCCAGAACCACAGGAACGCTGGCTGAGTGGAAGTCCTACAACTAGGAGGAAAGAGAAACGCATACGGACACTCAGAGGAGGCGCAGTGCTGAAGTCAAATTCTGAGGTGCGGAGTGCGCGGAGCGGGCTGGCGGCGGAGGGCGCGATTGTTGTTTTCAATCGGGAGGGAGTCGCAGACTCTGAGCTCCAGATACAGGCGAGTCTTTAGGGACCCAGGCTCAAACGGGAGAAGCGGGACTGTCGGGCTTCGGTCAGAGCGAGTGCAGCTTTCTCTCCGAGCTTTGCAGCGGGTGCTGGAACTCAGAGAGGCAGAGCCCCTGGGGACAGGACTGAGAGCCGCCATAACTGCTCTCTCCGGCCCGCCCTGTTGATCCCATGAGACCCACCCGCCCCGCCCAAGCCCTGCACAAAGGCATTTGCCGGATAGCCTCAGGCAAAGGCTAGATTAGCACCTCCCTAGAGGACAGAAGTTCTCTCACTGCAGACACAGCTAATTTTCACAGCCACTTGGCCTGGAGGTCAAACCCTCCCTGGTATTAGCTACAACAATCAAGGCTTAACTACAAGACTGCGCACAAAGACCACTAGGGGGTGCACCAAGAAAGCATAACAAAATGCAGAGACAAAGAAACAGGACAAAATTGTCAATGGAAGATATAGAGTTCAGAACCACACTTTTAAGGTCTCTCAAGAACTGTTTAGAAGCCGCCGATAAACTTAATGAGATCTACAAGAAAACTAATGAGACCCTCGATGTTATGTTGGGGAACCAACTAGAAATTAAGCATACACGGACTGAAATAACGAATATTATACAGACTCCCGACAGCAGACCAGAGGAGCGCAAGAATCAACTCAATGATTTGAAATGCGAGGAAGCAAAAAATACCCAACCGGAGGGGCGGAATGAAAAACGAATCCAAAAATGCGAGGATAGTGTAAGGAGCCTCTGGGACAGCTTCAAGCGTACCAACATCAGACTTATAGGGGTGCCAGAAGATGAGAGAGACCAAGATATTGAAAACCTATTTGAAGAAATAATGACAGAAAACTTCCCCCACCTGGTGAAAGAAATGGACTTACAGGTCCAAGAAGCGCGGAGAACCCCAAACAAAAGGAATCCAAAGAGGACCACACCAAGACACATCATAATTAAAATGCCAAGAGCAAAAGACAAAGAGAGAATCTTAAAAGCAGCAAGAGAAAGAAACTCAGTTACCTACAAGGGAATACCCATACGACTGTCAGCTGATTTCTCAACAGAAACTTTGCAGGCCAGAAGGGAGTGGCAAGAAATATTCAAAGTGATGAATACCAAGAACCTACAACCAAGATTACTTTATCCAGCAAAGCTATCATTCAGAATTGAAGGTCAGATAAAGAGCTTCACAGATAAGGAAAAGCTAAAGGAGTTCATCACCACCAAACCAGGATTATATGAAATGCTGAAAGGTATCCTTTAAGAAGAGGAAGAGGAAGAAAAAGGTAAAGATACAAATTATGAACAACAAATATGCATCTATCAACAAGTGAATCTAAGAATCAAGTGAATAAATAATCTGATGAACAGAATGAACTGGTATTTTTAATAGAATCAGGGACATAGAAAGGGAATGGACTGACTATTCTTGGGGGGGAAAGGGGTGTGGGAGATGTGGGAAGAGACTGGACAAAAATAGTGCACCTATGGATGAGGACAGTGGGTGGGGAGTGAGGGCGGAGGGTGGGGCGGGAACTGGGAGGAGGGGAGTTATGGGGGGGAAAAAAGAGGAACAAATGTACTAATCTGAACAATAAAGATTTAATTAAAAAAAAAAAAAAAAAAAGAAACTACTTCAATCCAATACATACTTCAATGCTCCTAAACCAGGGGTGGGCAAACTTTTTGACTCGAGGGCCACAATGGGTTCTTAAACTGGACCGGAGGGCCGGAACAAAAGCATGGATGGAGTGTTTGTGTCAACTAATATAAATTCAAAGTAAACATCATTACATAAAAGAGTACGGTCTTTTTTTTCAATACTTTTATTCTTCAAATGGGCCGTAGTTTGCCCACGGCTGTCCTAAACCTTCTCAAATCTCAGAGAATTAGGACTCAGTCCTAAGTGTAAAATCTCTGCCTCAAAGACACAAAGGCCACATGCTTAATACTTACCCACACACATTTTGACATCATTCACAGTGAAGTCTGGATCTGGCATCCTATGAAACAAACACCAATAAGCATAACTTAAGTGTGAAGCATAACTTCTTTAGTCAGTGTTTTTTCTTTTCTTTCTTTTTAACACTCTAACTTTAAGAAAAAAAAATACGTTTTTATTGATTTCAAAGAGGAAGAAAGAGGGGAAGAGATAGAAACATCAATGATGAGAGAGATTCATTGACTGGCTGCCTCCTGCACACCCGCTACTGGGGATGGAGCCTGCAACCCAGGCATGTGCCTTGACCAGGAATCATACCTTGATTTCCTGGTTCACAGATCAATGCTCAAGCAATGAGCCACGCCAGTTGAGCTATCTTTTTTTTGTTTTAAGATTTTTTTTTATGTGGAGTAGGGCTATGCATGCCCAAGGCCGATGTGATTTTATATTTTTAAATCAGTTTTTTGTTTTTGTTTTGTTTGTTTTTTTAAAAAAATATATTTTATTGATTTTTTACAGAGAGGAAGGGAGAGAGATAGAGAGTTAGAAACATCGATGGGAGAGAAACATCGATCAGCCGCCTCCTGCACATCTCCCACTGGGGATGTGCCCGCAACCCAGGTACGTGCCCTTGACCGGAATCGAACCTGGGACCCCTCAGTCCGCAGGCCGACGCTCTATCCACTGAGCCAAACCGGTTTCGGCTGTTTTTGTTTTTTTTAGAGAGGGAGAAACGGAGAGGGGGAGAGAGAGAAACACTGATATGAGAGTGAAACATCCATTGGCTGCCTCTTGCACACACCCTATCAGGGATCGAGCCCACAACCTGGGCACATGCCCTGACCGAAATTGAACCAACAACCTTTTGGTGCATAACAGGATGCCCAACCAACTTAGCCACACTGGCTAGAGCAGTGTGAAGTTTTTCTTAAAGTACTAAGAACTCTCCAGTCAAGACACATCAATTTTCTTATTTGAGCTGAAAATATATTTTAAATATAAATGACTTCTTGATTTTCTTATCTCAACTTTATTTTCTCATTTACCTTTAACAATCATTTGTAAAAAAAGAAATATACACCCTTTTAAAACTAAATGAGAAATACTATCAATACTGCACTGTCTATAGCTCTACATGTAATATGGCCATTTCTCAACCATATCCAATCAGGCCAACAACACTTACTTTATTCCAAGTCCATCAGAATTCTTGAAAATCAGAGGGTCTCTTAAGCCACCCCGCTGGATATATTCCACATTAAAATCTGTCACCAAAGGAAAATAATTGTTAGGATGGCAAAAGGTATAGCTGGAAAAAGATAACTGAGAAGCAGGATTCAGGGATTTGCTAAGTCTGTATTTCCAGGGGAAATTAAAAATTTAATCAATAGGGGGTAGCTCTATTAACGAGTCATCTCATAAATCCTAGGCAGAAATTATTGTCATCCTTCCTCTTTTTTAAAAAATAGACATTTTAATTGATTTCAGAGAGGAAAGGTAGTGGGAGAGAGAGAGAGAGAGAAACATCAATGTTGAGAAAGAATCATTGTTGGCTGCCTCCTGCATGCCCCACAATAGGGATCAAGCCCACAATCCAGGCATGTGCCCTGACCAGAAATCGAACTGTGACCTCCTGGTTCATAGGTTGACACTCAACCATTGAGCCACGCCAGCCGGACATCATCCTTCCTAATAGACAAAAAATGTAATTCTGTCCACTACATTCCTGTTGGTTTGCCAAGGAGCAAAGCTGCATGTTACACATGGAATCACACATCTCAGTTTTGGTGGGAAGAATATGCATAAAAGGGCTTTTATTGTACTACTAGAGGCCCGGTGCATGAAATTTGTGCATGGGTAGGGCCCCTAGGGCCAATCTATAGGGCAACTGGTGGGGTGATTGGGGAGCCCCCCGCTGGCACCCGCCTTGGCTGGCCTGGCGCCACTCACTCGCTGGCCCAGCCCCCCCGCTGCTGCCAGTCAGGGCCTGCAGGCTAGGGGAAGCTCCTATGTTGAGCGTCTTCCCCCTGGTGGTCAGTGTGTGCCATGGCGACCGGTCGTTCTGCCATTTAGTTGATTTGCATATTAAGCTTTTATTATAGTATAGGACTTATAATTAAACCCAAACCAAGGAAAGGGAGAAAAAGAAGGAAGAGACTTTTAGAGAAAAATTCTAACAACATTCCTGCCCTAATAAATGCTTGCTTCTTCTAATATAGCAAAGAAATGACTCACAGGGTGGGAGGATTTGGGGATGGTAGTGTGTAAGTGGTACTGTGTAAAAAAAAGAAAATAAAGATAAATAGCTACATAGCATCAACAGGTATATTCTGGCTGCATAGATGCTTATTACAGTTCCCAGAATTTAAACTTCCTACATCAAGAGACTACAGGTCTGAATCAAAATAATACTAACCTTTTCCCTCCATAAAAGTAACAAAATTTGCATTATATTTGTTGGTGTGAAGTTTCTCTTCCAAGTCAAAAGTTCTTTTCCCTTCAATTTCATCATCTGAAATGCCATCATCTTCATAACGTCGTCGCATGGTACCACGCTGGGGAGAGAGGGACATTAGGATGAAATCATGTACTTTTTCATGCCTATCTAAAAGTGGTCAGTTTTCCCTACACGTATGGACAAAGTGCTACTTTTAACTTCAGTTGCTATGTCAAGCATCAGTATTCCTTGCCTTAAGATCTTTCTCTTAACGAAAGGTGAGTGTTTTCTGAGAATGTAGGGAATAAAACAAAGTTTTAATGAGCCACTGGGTCCCCTATTTGTGATATGTTCCCTCTGCTAACTCTTTCAGCCTAGAGATATAAAATTACAATAAAAATTTGACCAAAAAGTGTACTAAACATTTTACTTGTCAATCATTGCTTATCAGAGGGGGAACAAATTGTCTTTATGAACATTTCAGGCCAGGATACAAGATATAATTTTTTTCACAGGGGAAAGCTGTATCTACAATACCTTCAATAATAGAGTACAACGTTTTAATTAATGAAGCAAAAACTCTAACATCAGATAAAGGAATAAAGTTAATCTAAACAACAGCATTCTAAACAGTAACCTCCAATATTTACTTTAAGGATGTCTTCCCAAAGAAGATATACAAATGCCAATGAGCACATGAAAATGCTCAATATCATTAGTCATTAGGAGAAGTGCAAATTAAAATCACAATGAGATACCACTTCACACCCTCTAGGATGACTATTATAAAAAAGATGGACAACAACAAGTGTTGGCAAGAATGTGGAGAAACCGAAACCCTCACACATTGATGCATTCAATCTAAAATGGTACAACCACTTTAGAAAACAGTTCGGCAGTTCTAGCAATTCTACTCTGAGAGGTGTGTGTGTGTGTGTGTGTGTGTGTGTGTGTGTGTGTGTGTGTGTACCGGTCATTCTGCCGTTTGGTTGATATGCATATTAGCCTTTTATTATATAGGATATAAAAAAATTTAAATGAAGTCCATACAAAAAATTGTACACAAATGTTCATGGCAACATTCATAATAGCCAAAAGGTAGCAAGCCAAATTTCAACAGATGATGAATGGGCTAACAAAATGTGATGTCCTATATAATAAAAGGCTAATATGCAAATTGTCCCCTTGGGAGTTTGACTGACCAGGAGTTGGATTGTTCGCTATGACGTGCGCTGACCACCAGGGGGCAGCGCGGAACGAAGGAAGGCCCCAGCAGGCAGCCAGCAACCAAGGGAAGGAAGGCTCTGATTGGCCCTGATCGCCAGCCAAACTTAGGGACCCTTTCCATGCATGAATTTTGTGCACCGGGCCTCTAGTATTTACATAATGGAATATTTGGCCATAGAAATAAATGAAGTATTGATAAGTGCTACAATACAACATAGAAGAGTCTTGAAAACACTGTATTAAATGAAAGAAGCCAAACATAAAAGACCACATATTGTATAATATTATTTACATGGAATGTCCAGAATAGGCAAATCCATAGAGATAGAAAGTAGATTAGTGGTTGCCAGGGGGTGGGAAGACAGAGAGAAAGGAAGTGACCAGTAAGATTTTTCTTCTTGATGATATATTATAGAATTGTAATTTTATTAGCCAATATTGAATAAAATAAATAGAAAAAAAGATTTCTTCTTGACAGTTGATTTAAATCAGAGGGAATAATGGTGGGCTTCCTTTCAATGCTCTGCAGTTTTACATTTGCTATTTTGCTATTGAGAAAGGCATCTTCCTTTGGTATAGCAGCCTATATAGTTAAGTATTACACACCAATATTTAATATTGTATGTGGTTTTCACAGAAAAACAACAACCTGTAATTACGTAATACACAACTGCTGAATTTGTTTTTTAAGTGAACCATTCTAAGAATTTCTAAAACCTTTTGCTTAACTTTAACTGTAAAAATATTACCTAATTACTGTCTTAATGGACAGTTTTATTTTCTTTATAATTATTTAAGTACTAGAGGCCCGGTGCACAAAATTCGTGTGTGGGGGGGGCAGCACACGGGGCACTCAACCTCACCTGCACCCTAATGCAATCCAGGACTCCTCGGGGGATGTCCGACTGCCGGATCCCTGTGGGATTGGGCCTAAACTGGCAATCGAACATCCCTCTTGCAATCCGGGACTGCTGGCTCCTAACCGCTCGCCTGCCTGATCGCCCCTAACCACTCTGCCTGCCTGCCTCATCACCCCTAACCACTGGCCTGCCTGCCTGATCACCCCTAACCACACCTCTGCCTTGGCCCCTGCCACAGCAGCTTCGTCCAGACGGACATATGGAATGATATCCAGAAGGTCATTTGGCTGTCCGGTGTAATTAGTATATTACGCTTTTATTATTATAGGTCATATGATAATCCATGTGGTTTCTATAATAATCATTCAGCATTTATTGGAACAATTACATTTCACTTGAAAGACAGTTTTCTAAGGGAAACTTAGATTAATTAGGTTTCCCCCCATTTTCTTTCTTTTTACAACTCTTTTTAAAAAAAGTTTTATTTAAATTGATTTGAGAGAGAGAGAAAGAGAGAGAAAAACACCGATGTGAAAGAGAAACATTGATCAGTTGCCTCCCATATGCTCTCCAATTGGGGATCAAACCCACAACAGGAATCGAAACAGTGACCTTTGATGTATGTGACAACATTCCAACCAACTGAGCCACACCAGCCAGGACTTTCATGCTTTGAATTGCTTTACCTTCCCTGAACTACCTGAAATTTTATGGTAAAACCACATTTTGGATCAGAATTTGCTAGATGGCTTTCTTATTTATAGGATATCACTCTATAAATTAAAAACAAAAAGAAGTGACCACTGCCCTAGCTGGTTTTCTTCAGTGGATAGAGCAGGGGTGGGCAAACTTTTTGACTCGAGGGCCACAACGGGTTCTTAAACTGGACCGGAGGGCCAGAACAAAAGCATGGATGGAGTGTTTGTGTGAACTAATATAAATTCAAAGTAAACATCATTACATAAAAGGGTACGATCTTTTTTTCTTTTTAGTTTTATTCATTTCAAACGGGCCGGATCAGGCCCGCGGGCCGTAGTTTGCCCATGGCTGGGATAGAGTGTCGGCCTGCAAACTGAAAGGTCCCAGGTTTGATTCTGGTCAAGGGCACATGCCTGGGTTACGGGGTCCATTCCTAGTAGGGGGCATGCAGGAGGCAGCCGATCAAATGATTCTCTCTCTTCATTGATGTTTCAATCTCTCTCTCCCTCTCCCTTCCTCTCTAAAATCAACAAAAAAAAAATACTTAAAAATAAAAGAAGTGACCATTAATGGTATGGATTTCTTTCAAGAGTTATGAAAATGTTCTGAAATTAGGTAGTGGTAATATTTACACAACTCTGTAAATATACTAAAAACCAGTAAATTATACATTTTAAATGGGTGAATTTTATGGTATGTGAATTGTATCTCATAAGCTGTTATTTTTCTTGCTTATGCTGCAAACTTATCTTTTAGTATATTTTACTTTAGCCAATGATGACATTTGCTATTCTTGAATACATACACAAGGGACAACTGGTGTGGGAGTGGCAGGTGCCATACAGGATAAAGTAGTCATACCCTATAATGTGCTAAAAACAACTAAAATTGGAACTTAAAGTTAGATATTGATAATCTAAAATTGATTACATAGCATCTGATTTTGCATAAATATCTAAAAAAATGAGATATTGGAGGAAGATCTCTTGAATGAACAGAAATGAATCATAAGAAATAAAAATTAAAGAAAATAAAATACACTGTTAAACACCTAAGAAGAGCAAGATTCAACTTAGAAACTTAGACAGAAACACTGAGGAATATCTGCTATCTTTTCCATAAGCCACAGCTCAAAAGCCTCCCCCCCAACCCCCCCCAAAAAAGGAGATTAATTTTAATAGAACTTTCACTTACTCCAATAATGCCATCTCTGCTCAAAGTATTTTTAGGTACATTTATTTGGGCATAGAGGAGTGTATTTTCACGGACAATTTCTTACATGGGTTTTTTTTTTTTTGGAAAGAACAACACTCAGTTTTCTTCTTCACCTTATTCCATATGTGCCTTTGAAGGGAACTCCAAAAGACGATTTCCAAGCATGTCATACAATAAAGGCAATACTATCAGAATAAATGTAGTTTCCCAAAATAATCAGTTTTAAAATGCATTCATTTGCACTACAAGTTTTTTTTTTTTATTTTTCTTCTTCAGTGACAACATATTCACCCTAATTACCACAACATTTCTAATATGGTAGCCAGAAGTCCCCCTATTCTTCCTCCCTTTTTACATTATTTTCTTGATTTTTAAAAAATGTATATATATTTTTATTGCTTTCAGAGAGGAGAGGGATAGAAACATCAATGATGAGAGAATCATTGATCAGCTGCCACCTTCTGCATGCCCCCTACTGGGGATCGAGCCCGCAATGGGGCATGTGTCCTGACCTGGAATCGAACTGTGACCTCCTTGTTCATAGGTCAACACTCAACCACTGAGCCACTCCGGTCTGATGGTTTTACCTTATATCAAGAGGAGTCCTCCCATTTGTACTCTCAGTTTGTAGAGTGTGACAATATAGGGAAGGCTCTTTTTCCAGCCAAGCTATGCCCATTTCTTAACGATGACAGAAAAATTAATTTAAATTCTTATTTTCTTTTTGATTGTTGCAACTGGGAAGTCAACACTGATGTGAAAATTATTTGTGTCAGTTTTAACGCTGTCAAGGATAAGGGTCCCCTCACCCCTCTGTCTTAATGTAAACCTTGGGAAAAGTAAGTATCTATAGCAAATCTCTAGGTGCTTTAAAAACATATTCAATCCTCACAATAACCTGTAGTCAGTAGGTAATAACACAATCTACTAAAGGTGAAACCCTAAAAGCAGAGACCTACTTTAACCCTAAAGCAGAGGCTCCTCCCCGAGGCAGGAAGTTTCTGATGTTCGCTAAGGGACACTACATTTCTAGCTATGCCATTATTTAACATTCTATCATTCCTGATTTCAAATTCTAACTTTTATTTGACAACTTATTTTATTAGTCATTCAGCTATTCTGGTTGAAATAAAAATATTGCTATTTCTAACCAGAGACAATTTTACATCACAAAGTGTTTGGAAATACATCATTTATTGTCTATGCTGTTCAAATGTTTTTTCATTCTCTACATTTGTAATCAAATTATTTCAAACTTTCTGTAGAGATTAAATTGCCAATATATTTTTACCAAGATTAATCAACTCAGATTTTCTCTAAGATTCTGATCTATCTTATTTCACTACCTAAGAAAAGTTTTTTACAGAGCCTCTTTGCTGGAAATGGTATAAGAAGCCAAATAACTAGATTTTCATGTCCCATGTCATGGGTGAAAAAGTTTGGGGGCATCTTTTTTATAAATATATGTGGATTAAATTCAGTGAATTCCCACTGACATAAAATTAAGTTTAAAAATAGGAGAAACCAAGATGGTGGCATAGGTAAACACTGGAAATTGCTGCCTTGCACAACCACTTCAAAAATACAACTAAAGGACAAAATGGACATCATCCAGAACCACAGGAAGGCTGGCTGAGTGGAAACTCTACAACTAGAAAGAAAGAGAAAAGCACACTGAGACTCAGAGGAGGTGCGGAAGTAAAGTGCAGCGGTACGGAGGCACACGTGGAAAGGGCTGGCAACTGAGGACACGGTTGTCTTTTTCAATCGGGAGGGAGTCTCAAGCTCCCGACTGCTTTGAACTCTAGTTCTAGGCGAGTCTCTGGTAACCCAGACTCATACGGGGAGAAACTGGATTGTCTGGCATGGTCGGAACTTGAGGGCGGCTTTCTCTCAGAGGTGCCTGCAGCATTACCGGGACACTGACACATGGGGCCTCATAGGGCAGGACTGAGGATCTGCCATAGCGGTTGCTCCGCCCTGTTGATTCCCTGAGACCCCGCCCCACCCAAGCTGTGCACAGAGGCTTTTGCATATGAAAGGCCTGGCCCTTTGCAATCTGAAAATTACCTAACAAACTGCAGCTGGGTCAGAGAGACCCAGAACTTCCAAAAGAAGGCCCAAGGCCCCACCACAGCTTGCACTGCTTCACAGCTGGGCCTCATCTGGGCACCTCCAAATCCCAAACAAAGAAGAGGAATCTGCAGATCTCTCTGTAGCTCCTGCTGGGTCAGGAAGAGGCTAAATTAGCACCTCCTTAGGGATCTAAGAGCCAGTGTACCCAGTGGTCAGAGTGGGACCATCCAGATTACAACTCCTCAGATCCATAAGGGACACACTCAGGGGGCAGCCTCAGTGAGCACCAAAGCCCCACTGAAGCAAGTCTTGCCCCAGCAGGGTGTCTCCAGCACAGAAGTTCTCCCACTGTAGACACAGCTGATTCTCACAGCCAATTGGTCTGGAGGTCAATTCCTCCCAGTGATACCTATGACAATCAAGGCTTAACTACAACAAGACTGTGCACAAAGCCCACAAAGGGGTGCACCAAGAGTGTCCACCTCAGGTAATTGGGGAGGCTGAGCCACTGGGCCCTATAGGACACCTAGCACAGAAAGCCACTCTATCAACACAGGGAAGCATAAAAAATGCGGAGACAAAGAAACAGATCACAAATGACAGAAATGGAGGAAAGTAAACTACTGGATATAGAGTTCAAAACCAAACTTACAAGGTTTTTCAAGAATTTTCTAGAAGCCCTGACTGGTTTGGCTCAGTGGATTGAGCATTGGTCTGCGGACTGAAGGGTGCCAAGTTCGATTCCGGTCAAGGGCATGTACCTTGGTTGCAGGCACATCCCCAGTAGGGGGTGTGCAGGAGGCAGCTGATCGATGTTTCTCTCTCACAATGTTTCTAGCTCTCTATCTTTCTCCCTTCCTCTCTGTAAAAAATCAATAAAATATATATTTTTTTTAAAAAAGAATTTTCCAGAAACCGCTGATAAATTTAGTGAGACCCTCAAGAAATCTAGTGAGACCCTCGAGGATATGAACAAGGACCAACTAGAAATTAAGCATACACTGACTGAAATAAAGAATATTATACAGAGTTCCAACAGCAGACTAGAGGATCGCAAGAATCAAGTCAAAGATTTGAAATACGAAGAAGCAAAAATCACCCAACCGGAAGGACAAAAAGAAAAAAGAATCCAAAAATATGAAGATAGTGTAAGGAGCCTCTGGGGCAACTTCAAGCATACCAACATCCAAATTATGGGGGTGTCAGAAGAAGAGAGAGATCAAGATACTGAAAACCTATTTGAAGAAATAATGACAGAAAACTTCCCCTACCTGGTGAAAGAAATAGACTTACAAGTCCAGAAAGCGCAGAGAACCCCAAACAAAAGGAATCCAAAGTGGACCACACCAAGACACATCATAATTAAAATGCCAAGAGCAAAAGACAAAGAGAGAATCTTAAAAGCAGCAAGAGAAAAAAAGTCATTTACCTACAAGGGAGTACCCATATGACTGTCAGCTGATTTCTCAACAGAAACTTTGCAGGCCAGAAGGGAGTGGCAAGAAATATTCAAAGTGATGAATAGCAAGAACCTACAACCTAGATTACTTTACCCAGCAAAGCTATCAGTCAGAATTGAAGGTCAGATAAAGAGCTTCACAGATAAGAAAAAGCTAAAGGAGTTCACCACCACCAAACCAGTATTATATGAAATGCTGAAAGGTATCCTTTAAGAAGAGGAAGAAGAAGAAAAAGGTAAAGATACAAATTATGAACAACAAATACACATCTATCAACAAGTGAATCTAAAAATCAAGTGAAAAAAAAATAAATAAAAATCAAGTGAATAAATAATCTGATGAACAGAATAAACTGGTGAATATAATAGAATCAGGGGCATAGAAAGGGAGTGGACTAACTATTCCGGGGGGGGGGGGGGGGGAATGCGGGAAGAGACTGGACAAGGATCGTACACCTATGGATGAGGACAGTGGGGGGGGGGGGGTAAGGGCAGAGGGTGGGATGGGAACCGGGTGGAGGGGAGCTATAGGGGGGAAAAAGAGGAACAACTGTAATAATCTGAAAAATAAAGATTTAATTTAAAAAAATAAAATAAAATAAAAAAATATTTTCCCCGTCCTGGCCAGTGTAGCTCAGTTGGTTGAACGTCATCCCATGCACCATTATCCGAGAGTTTTACATTCTTTTTTCATATTAAATCTTCAAGATTCAGTGTGTATTTTGTACTCACATCTCAATTTAGTCTCATTTGTGGCTTGTGGCTTACTATACTGGACAGGACAATCTAAATCTTAGAAGAAGCAACAAAAGTAAACCTTAGAAAATGATTGACTTATTGCCATGCTGAACAAGGTGTAACATCCCAAACCTATTGGAAGTCTTAAAGTAGATAGTGAGGGGGGAAAGTAAATAAAAATTTTTAAAAAGAGATTTAAACTGAATTGTAGTGCCAAGCCATGTGCCACTGGCCCCTACCTCAGCTCTTTTGCTTAGTTCTAAGCAAAGTATAATAGACAATTTCAGCTGGATTGCACTTTAGGATATGGATTATTTGTTTCTGATAAAGTAAAAAAAACAAAAACAAAAAAACACCTATGGTTTGAGTTTTACCTGCCAAAAAAACCATAATTTTCTTAAAGGGCAGCAATAGTGACAATTACTTGCACCAATTATAAGTGATCTAGTAAAAACTCTAAGTTAATCAACTGACAGGTGTGTACTAGATTAGTTTACCACTAGAAGATAAACTAGAAGTCTTGCTACAAGAATCTTTGTCACCCGGCCAGTGTGGTGCAGTGGTTGAGCATCGACCTATGAATCAGGAGGTCAGGGCACATGCCCAGGTTGCGTGCTGGATCCCCAGAGCGGAGCATGCAGGAGGCAGTCGATCAATGATTCTCTTTCATCATTGATGTATCTATCTCTCTCTCCCTCTCCCTTCCTCTCTGAAATCAATTAAAAAAGAAAAGAATCTTTAATGTCTGGGACTACACAGTCTCTGGGGAAGCCCTTGATCCTTGAATTTTCCTTTCCTTCTTTCTTTAATAAGGTTTAGCAAGGTTCACTGACTCCTGAAATCCAGTGAAAGGCATATCTTTTAACCTAACCTTTCCCAGGATGGTACAGAAGATGTGGTTAAGCCTGAATGAAATACAATCAAGGCTTATTTATACTCTCATATATCAAATCTTCCACAACAACATTGTTTTGAACTTGATCACATACTCTGGACTTACACTGTAGACATTCTCATAAATCTGAATTCTGTTTCAACTTCCACCTTGCATAGCTTTTCTGCTATTTATATCTGAGTTCAGGAAATCTTTACTGTTAGTACTACAAATTAACTTTAGTCCTCCAGCCAGGTTCTGAGGGAGTCTCAAACATATTAACATGATCCCAAATGAGATCAGAAAGCTATGCAACTATAAATACTTTTATAAAACACTTTAAACCTCTAGTTAAGGAATAACTACATAAAACACACTAAAATGAGGAGGAGGGGACCATGCCAATATAGTTAATAACCAATATTAAATTGAAACATTTTCTGCAGCAAAAAATGAGAATAAATGTTTATTTTCATCCACAGTTTCGATATTGCTCATTTGTATTTGGTAGCTTCATTTCATACTACACGTGGTTTCAAGTTTCTTTTCCAAACTCTATTCCTAGTTCTACCTTTCCTTACAAATGATGACCTCATGACTTAACTATATAAAAAATGTCAAAACCTTTAAAAGCGATATCCTACTCAGTATGGCTCAATAGATAGAGCGTCAGCCCACAGACTGAAGGGTCCCAGATTCAATTCTGGTCAAGGGCACGTACCTGAGTTGCAGGTTTGTTCCCCCTAATTGGGGCATGTACCGGAGGCAACCAATCAATGTGTCTCTCCCACATTGATGTTTCTCTCTCTCTCTTCCCCCTCCTCCCTTCCACTCTCTCTAAAAAATATAAATAAATAAAAATAAAAATCAATGGAAAAAATATCCTTGGTGAGAATTAAAAGAAAAAATAGGTGGATGAGTAGTGAAGAGTTGTTGGGGAAATCTCAAAGTACCATCCCATAAATTACTTTCTAATTACTAAGAAAAAATATATTATAGGAAAGATCTAACAGTCACACACTTAATAAAGTGATCAAGCCTAGAATCACCAAGAATGAGACAACCTAACACTATCTTCTGGTATGATGCAATAAATATGAATAGCAGTCTTTTTGCCAAAATGTTAAACCTGAATTTAATCCCTTAAGATTATCTAAAATGCTCCTTTTTCATTTTTTAATTTCAATTTAGCCACTATCAAAGGGCCTCTGAGAGGACTCCTAACAACCATCACAAAAAATGTAGTAAAATGAGTATGGGTTTGGAGCTAAACAGACCTAAGTCTGAATCCTGGATCAGCTACTTACTATGCTTATATAAACTGTAAGCCTCAGTTTCCTCATCTATAAAATGAGGTTGTATGAAGTACCACCAATTTCAGAGATTGTTATAAGGATCAAATGATATATCTACTGTATGTAAAGTATAATACTGCCTGGCACCCTAGCTGGTGTGGCTCAGTTGGTTGAGTGCTATCCTGTGCACCAAAAGGTTGCCAGTTTGATTCCCAGTCAGGGCACATGCCCAGGTTATGAGTTCAGTCCCCGGTCAGGTGGGGAGGCAAAAAGATGGATGTTCCTCTCTCACAATGGTTTTTTTTTTTTTTAAATATGTTTTTATTGATTTCAGAGAGAGGAAGGGAGAAGAAGAGAGAGATAAAAATACCAATGATGAGAGAGAATCATTAATCGGCTGCCTCCTACATGTCCCCTATTGGGAATCGAGCCCGTAACTCAGGCATGTGCCCCAACCAGGAATCAAACCGTGACCTCTAGGTTCATAGGACGATGCTCAACCACTGAGTCACACCAGCCAGGCTCTTATTGATGTTTCTTTCTCTCTGTCCCTTCCTCTCTCTAAAATCAATAAAACTACAAATAAAACAAAATCATTAAAAACATATTTAAAAAGTAAAATAAAATACTGCCTGGCATATTAGAGCTGGTCATGTTGCTTGCCCTATCATACTACATAACTGTTCTCTATAATGTGTCATGGCTAACAAAGGTCCTTTATATACATATACTGGGGCCCGATGCACAAAATTCATGCAAGAGCAGGCCTTCGCAGCCGCGATCCCTCTCAGCCACTGTGGCTGCCTCAATCCCGTGGCTGCAGCCCAGCTTCATCCGGAAGGTTGTCCGGTCTAATTAGCATGTTACGCTTTTATTATTATACAGTATGTCTTCATCTGATCCTACATATAAACCAGAGCTACAGGTCAGTAAACTACAATGACATTAATCTTCCTACAAGGAATTAATCTTCTAACATTATAAAATCAAAGCATTGCTCTTCCCTCTTGCGGCCATCGTAGGAGCGCCAGCGGTCAAAATGAAGTTCAACCCCTTTGTGACATCTGACTGGAGCAAGAACCATAAAAGGCATTTCAATGCACCTTCCCACATTCGAAGGAAGATCATGTCGTCTCCTCTTTCCAAAGAGCTGAGACAGAAGTACAATGTTCGGTCCATGCCCACCCGAAAGGATGACGAGGTTCAGGTTGTTCGAGGACATTACAAAGGGCAGCAAACTGGCAAAGTAGTCCAGGTTTACGGGAAGAAATACGTCATCTACACTGAACGAGTGCAACGGGAGGAAGCTAATGGGACAAGTGTTCACGTGGGCGCTCACCCCAGCAAGGGGTTATCACTACAGTAAAGCTGGACAAAGACCGCAGAAAGATCCTTGAACGTAAAGCCAAATCTCGCCAAGTAGGACAGGAAAAGGAAAATACAAGAAGAAACAATTGAGAAGATGCAGGAATAAAGTAATATTATATACAACTTTCATTAAAAACTTAAAATGAAAAAAAAAATGAAAGCATTTGTGCTCATTCTTACACTCTTTATACTGGTAGTACTTGCTTTGCATGGTCCCAATATACATTTCAGTTACCACAGTTTAGTTAAATAACATCAATCTCCTAACAATATAGTTCAAATTTCATTTACCATTGTATATGAACTGTGAGTGGTTGAATAAAGTACAAACTTTACTGTTAGTTTCTCAGTCCACAAAACATTCTATAAATAAGAGGTGTGCATCATGATCAGTGACCAATCATACCACTTCTTTCAAAGTCTGTTGGTGATGCGTTCACTTACAAACAATAAGACGTAGAATATTGCCTCCTAGTCCCACAGTGATAAACTACATGATATTTTATATTAAAAAAAAGGGTAATCAAAAGAGGGAAATGGCCTACAAAGATAAAAATGAAACAAAGAAATAAAAAGTGAGCCCTAGCTGGCGTGGCTTGGTGGAGAGCATCAGCCTGAGGACTGAAGGGTCTCAGGTTTGATTCCAGTCAAGGGCATATGCCTGGGTTGCAGGCTTGATGCCCAGTGCGGGGCATGCAGGAGGCAGCTGATTAGTGATTCTCTCTCATCATTGATGTTTCTCTCTCTCCCTCCCTCCCTCTCTGAAATCATAAAAATATATTTAACAAACAAACAAAAAACCCGCCTGTTTAGTGAAAATGCTGAAAATGAAATGTGAATAGAAAATGAATGGAGTTATATGTATCAGAGGAACTAAGTGCAGACAAGCTTATCAACATAAATGAGAAAGTGATTATGATGAAAAGGATAAAGACATCCCAGTGGAAGCGACACCAGCCCAAAAAATCAAAAAACACAAAAACAACAACACTTAAAGGAACTCAAGTCCTTTGTATTACTTCTGTATTTAATTACAGTTTCAATATGAGTCTTGTTAATATCAAATTAATTCCATAGTTCAACGAGCCAATAAACTACTTTTAGAATTTAATAGCATATAACAAAACATTATGCCCAAAGAAACATCTCCTTTTCAGAAATGGAAGAGATTATTTCACACCTAAGCCAGTGCAGTTTAAATTCCTGTGCCAATGAACCTATCAAATGCCTGTGAAGTGAACAGATTTTGATTCAAATGGACATGTGTCAGCTTGCCATTCTATTCCCATTCAAGCTTTAGTAGAAGCCAATGAATTTGATTAATATGGGTAGGCATACATAAGTCATTCAATGATTATTACAGAACGAGATTGTGAAATGTGAGCCAACATTTTTCTGTTTTCAGATGTGTCTTAAAACTATGTCTCTCATCAAATTAAGGAGATATAGTTAGTTGGTCAGAAAACTCTGAATCTATGAAAAATGAGAGTTGTTCGAACACAGAAAAGGCTGAGACCTAGAGATGTGATGCCTTCCCAGGTCTAAAACCACCACCACTACTTGACACTTGACCATGATGCTAGAAATTCCTATTCTACTTTTACACAGTGGGGCTCCTTGGCTTATGGCTGGTAACTCAGAGTCCCTCCAAGTTCCAACTTGACACAGGATGGCACAAGTACCAGCAGGGGCTTTCCCAAATGTGTGATTACAACAGCCACATGGATGCAATAAAGGGAAAAATTCAAGAAATGTATTTAGAATTATAAACACCTTTAACAAGGCTTCTCTACAGAATTTTTAAATTATAGAATCTGGAAGAATTAAAGAATAAATATAAAGAAATAAGGGACAGACACAAATGGATGTCTGCAGATGTTTGTACCCACAACACAATGTTTGGAACAGTTCCTAGTTCTATATAATAAAAGGCTAATATGCAAATTGTTCCCTCTCCTGGGAGTTCGACCAGGGGGTGGGGATGGCCAGCCAAGCAACCGCAGCCCCTCCCCCAGTCTGGCCCCACCCCTGATCGAACCCCCACCCCAACCGTCTGCAGCCCTTCCCCCCTGCTGGCCTGGCCCCATCAGCCTGATTGGGGTGGGCCAGACCCCACCCATGCATGAATTCATGCACCGGGGCCTCTAGTATTTTCATAAAGATACAGAAGATAACATGGAGTAAAAATTACAAACAGAGAGGTATAAACTGAGAAAGAGCTTAAAAAGCTAGGTGGGTAAGTACAGTGGAACCTCATTTCTCGAACCTCTCCCATCTCAAACAATAAGCTTCTCAACCTGTCAACCCCTTCATGCTGACACCTGTATGGTGAGACATTCATTTTGCAGGTGACAAAGGAGAGAATGCGCGAATATGAGTCAGTTTACCACTGTCAAAATCTCAGGATATTGTGCTATGAATATTTTTGTGTGTTTTTGTTGCTGCTTATAATTACTGTAAAATTTTCATTTTTACTATACATTTCCTTTCCCTTTTGTTAAAGTTTCATTTACATTTCATGCTCTTTTTGTTTCTAAGGGGTTCATTTAGAGATTAAACAGTACAATAGACATGTATTGTACATAAAAAGGTTAAAACAAGGACTCATTTGGGGGTCTGGAACAGATTAACTCAATTTACATTATTTCTTTTTCTTTTTTTTTATTCCTCACCCAAGGATATTTTCCTATTGATTTTTTTGAGAGTGGAAGAGAGAGAAACACATTGATTGGTTGCCTTCTGCATGCCCCTGAGCAGGGCCTAGGCAGGGGAGGAGCCTGCAACCGAGGCATTATGCCCTTGACCAGAATCGGACCTGGGACCCTTCAGTTCACAGGCCAACAATCTATCTACTTATCAAGATAATGTAGCCAGGGCTACATTATTTCTAACTAGAGGCCCAGTGCACAAAATTTGTGCACAGGCAGGGTCCCTAGGTCTGGCCGGCAATCAGGGCTGATCTGTGGGGCAACCAGCAGGGTGATCAGGGCCCCCCACTCACACCCACTTTGGCCAGTCTGGCGCCGCCCGCTCGCTGGCCCTGCCCCCCTTCCTCTGCAGGGCGACTGACGGGGCAATTCGGGGAGTCCCCGCTGGCACCCACCTTTGCCGGCCTGGCACTGCCCATTTGCTGGCCCCACCCCCCGCCTCCCTCTGCGGGGTGACTAGTAGGGCGACTGGGGGGTTGGGGGGGTGGGGAGGGCCCCCAGCTTGCACCCACCTTGGCTGGCCTGGGGGCAGCTCCTGCATTGAGTGTCTGCCCCCTGGTGGTCAGTGTGAGTCACAGAGACTGGTCATTCTGCCATTCAGTCAATTTGCATATTAGGCTTTTATTATACAGGATAGGATTGGAAAAAAATGACTCTTTTTTTGAACAGCCTTCAGAATGAATCAAATTTGAGAAATGAAGTTCCACTGTATTATATTATTAGCTTTGACTTGGGCAAGTCATTAATAGTTCAGAAAAAATGTCCACAAATTCAACTGGTAAGAAACACACATAAAGAAAAATTTTTAAAATAACCTTAAGCTAAGAAGTGTAAAGTAGTTAACTCTAATTTTTTTTAGCACACAGAAAAACAGACAAACTACTAAATTAATATCAATAGTTCTCAAAATTGACCATCTATCAGAATTACCTGCCCGGCTATTGTGGCTCAGTGGTTGAGCATAGACCTATGAACTAGGAGGTCATGGTTCAATTCCCGGTCAGGGCACATGCCTGGGTTGCAGGCTCGATCCCCAGTGTGAGCCATGCAGGAAGCAGCCGGTCAATGATTCTCATTTATGTTTCTCTCTCTCTCTCTCTCTCTCTCTCTCTCTCTCTCTCTCTCCTTTCCTCTCTGAAATCAATAAAAATGTATTTAAAAAAATAGTGCCCTAGTTGGTTTGGCCCAGTGGATAGAGCATCTGCCTGCGACTGAAGGGTCCAGGATTCAATTCTGGTCAAGGGCACACACCTAGCTAGGTTTGCAGGGTCCCGGCCCTGTTCTGTGCCATGTGGGAGGCAACCAATCGATGTGTCTCTCTCACATCAGTGTTTCTCTCTCCACTTCATTCTCCCTAAAAATCAATGGAAAAAATAGAAGAAAAAAAAAATCACCTAATGGGGTTGTTGAGACACAGATTGCTGGGTCCCACTCCCAGAGTTTCTGATTCAGTAAGTTTGGAGAAAAACCCAAGAATCTTCATTTCTCCCAAGTCCCAAGTTCTCAGATATGGTCAGGGACACCCTTTGAAAACAATTGTTTTAAACTATTATGCTAAGAAAGAACTTGCAGGTGAATAAAACAAAGCTTAGATAACTAACAGACTTCCTGATTATCAACCTAAGGTTCTTTCCATTTTTAGGGTTCAGTCATTATGTTATATATTTTTATGTATTTTTAAAAAGTGCAAACATACTTTTGTTAAATTCAATAAATATTTTTGGAGCACTTGAAGAAGACATGGTCCCTTACTTTAAAGAAGAGACTCACAGTCAGATAACTACAACACAAAGTGACTGGTTCCACAAAAGAAGTGCATAAAAAGTTCCTTGGGAATATAACTGAAGAGAATTCAAGAGAACAACATCTGGGTCCTTGGAGGATAATTATTAGGAGCTTACCAAGAATACAGAATGGGGTGGAATGTAGAGCTGTTAGATATACACATTCACAGAAAAAAAATCCGTCAAGCACCTACTGTGGACCAGGCATTATACTAAGCACAAGATAAAATGGTGAGAAAAGGCATTGTAGCAGGCTTTAATGATGCTTACACTCTAAAAGAGAAACAATCAAATAATTATCCAAGTAAATATAAAGTCACAATTTTGATAAGTGCTATGCATAAGAGGTATTCTATACTATGAGAATTTAATCAAAGACTTCTCTGAGAAAAAGATCTGAACTATGGTATGAAGATAGTACCTTGGCATACTACACACCATGTTCAGACCTTTGCACATAAAAAAAAGTGGCTTTACATACTATTAATGTTAAGTAGATACCTTTGTCTCTTTTATTTTAAAGGTTTTAAAATTAATTTTGAGAGAGAGAGAGAAGGAGAAAGAGAAACACTGACACACCATCAGCTGCCTCCTGCATGCCCCCGACAGAGGATTGGGCCCAAAACCAGGACATGTGCCCTGGAGAATCGAACCAGCAACTCCTCAGTGCCTGGGATGGTGCCTGGCACCGCCCAACCAACTGAGCCACAGCAACCAGGGATATTTTTGTCTCTTTCACGTTCAAAGAAGAAATTTTGGTAGGCTAATTATCAATTCTACAAGACAAAAGAACTGACAGGTGACTTCAGGTAATACCTACCACTGACTGAATATTCATGCCCACTATCCAAGGAAACCCTTTCCCAGCATCAAGGAACAGGGAACCAAGCTAATTACAAAAGAAGCTGGTGAGCACCGTGTAGTAAGAGCAAGGGTAACTGGGTCTCAAGGAACATGAGCAGCTGGTTTCCCCTTTCTCTTATGACCAGAACAAGTGGGGCTACCAGTTACGGCAAATTCTTGTTTCTTGGTTCCCCCTCTTTGACTGTGTTCTGACCACCGCCATCCTGATAAGTGTCAGCACTTCACCACAGAATGGAGTAATTTTATTACAGCTGCTTTGCCTTTTAAAAATTATTATTAATTTTGAAAGACAGACACTTGTTTAAGGCAGTGACCTAGAGTAAGGCAGTTTTTAAAAAATATGTCTTTATTCATTTTTTTTGCCGAGAGAGAGGAAGGGTGAGGGAGAGAAAGAAATAACGTATGCACCCCTACCTGACCAAATGGTGCACGGGACAACACTCAACCAACTGAGCCACACCAGGCAGGGCACATTCTGCTTTGTCTTTATGATAAATTTAAACAGCTAGTAATGTTAATCTCAATGATATACATGGGTACTGTGCTTTGTGTATGCCAGGGAAGTCATAATTTTTCCTCAAGGAGCTTATAATCTGACATAATTAAACTTTTATCTTGTATCCATTTAGATACCAGAAGGGTAGGGAGAAAAAAACTATGAGGATTCAGGAAAGAGGTTTCCTTCAGTATGTGAGATTAGTAAAACAATATTGCAAATGGGCTTTAGAGGATGAAAAACAAGGTAGGGACAGGGAGATAGGATATCACAAGCAAGCAAGTAGCTTGGTTTGACTGGAACATATATAGGAGTAGATAAGCCCTAGGCTGAGTGGCTCAGGTGGTTGGACCTTTGTCCCGTATGCTGAAAAGGTACAGGTTTGATTCCTGATCAGGGCACATACCTAGGTTGCAGGTTCAATCCCCCATTGGGGTGCATACAAAGGCAACCAATTGATGTTTTTCTCATATCGCTGTTTCTTCCTTTCTTTCTCTCTCTCTCTTTCCCTTCCTCCCCCCATCTCCCTCTCCCTCTTCTCTCTCTAAAAAATAGTAATAAACAAAATAAAAGTAAATAAGAAAGAGTAGATAATAAACCCAGGCTGTGTGGCTCAGTTGGTTGGAGCATTGTCCCGTACACCAAAAGGCTGCAGGTTCGATTCCCAGTCAGGGCACATATCTAGCTTGACGGTTTGATCCCCAGTTGGGGCGTGTGCAGGAGGCAACCAATGTATGTTTCTTGTTTCTCTCACACATGAATCTCTCTCTCCCCTCCCCTCCTCTCCCCTCCCCTCCCCTCCTCTCCTCTTCTCTCTCTCTCTCTCTGCCCCATCCTCTCTCTGAAAAATCAATAGATGTATCCTCAGGTATGGATTAAAAAAAAAAAAAAAAAGAGGAGATAAACTGTAATAGTAAACTGAAGCCTGAAGCCCAGGCTAAAGAGTTTATGCCTACAACGGCAAAACCTTAAAAGTTAACCAAGCACTTATAAGCAATTTCCAAAAGGTAAGCTTTATTTTCACTACTCCACACATGAAAAGTTACAGTTCATCAAGGTTAAGTAACTTGCCCAAGATTACACAGAATATGAGCTAAAATTCAAAACCACATCTTATGAACCAAAGTCCAGTGTCCATCCCACACCACCAGTGACTAAGAGGAGGGAATGTCACAGAGGATGGGAACAACCTAATCAGAACCTTGGAAGCACAAAATAAGAAATAATGGAAAAGACACCCAGAATAAAAATCTAAGAAGGAGGCTACTACAACAGTGCAGACTTGAGTCAGAACTAGGAGTGGTAGTGGGAACTTAAAGTGTTGAATATCAAAATCCAGCGGGCCTTAGCAATTGGTTAAATATCCTATACGTATAATAAAAGCATAGTATGCAAATTGTCCCCTCCACCGAGAGCTTGTTCAGGAGTTTGACCAGGAGGCAGGGCCAGCTGGGGGAAGGGAGAGAGGCCCAGCCGGCCAGTGGTGGTGGTGGTGGCTGCAGGAGGTCCCTGCTGGTGGTGGCGGCAGGTCTGGCCAGCAGCAGCAGCAGGTAGCTGGGAGAAGGGAGGGAGTACCTGGCCGGCAGCCGCTAGGAACCCTACCAGTGCACGAAATTCATGCACTGGGCCTCTAGTGGAAGATAACAGAGAAAGAACTAGTAGTTGATAATGCCATTAACCCTTTGCGGTCCAATTTTATTTTTGGAATTCAAACAGTCTGGTCCAAATTAATTGATGGGATTGAATGTTGAACCGGTTTGTGGTGTCGACCTCAGCCTCGACATTGGACCTGCTCCTAGCGCAATGATGGTGAACCTTTTGAGCTCGGCGTGTCAGCATTTTGAAAAACTCTAAGTTAACTCTGGTGCCGTGTCACATATAGAAATTTTTTGATATTTGCAACCATAGTAAAACAAAGACTTATATTTTTGATATTTATTTTATATATTTAAATGCCATTTAACAAAGAAAAATCAACCAAAAAAATGAGTTCACGCATGTCATAGGTTCGCCATCAATGTCCTAGCGCCTGGTCTGTCAAGTCAGCCTCCATGTTGGACTGAAAAGGGTTAACAAAAAAATGTAATGGTCAGCCCTAGCTGGTTTGGCTCATTGGATAGAGCATTGGCCTGTGGGCTATAGGGACCCTGAGTTTGATTCCAGTCAAGGGCACATGCCTGGGTTGTGGGCTCGATCCCCAGTGGGGAGTGTGGCAACCAATCAATGATTCTCTCTCATCATTGATGTTTCTATATCTCTCTCCCTCTTCCTTCCTCTCTGAAATCAATAAAAATATATTAAAAAAATAAAGTAAAGTAAATGTAATTGTCACTCCTATCTTAAAACCAAACAAACAAAAATCCAAGAGAACCTTCTCTAGATCCTGCACTTGAACTACGATTTGCACCCCTTCTCTCTTCACAACCAAACTTCACTCAACTTCTCTTCACTCACTCTCTGTGTAGCCTCACATTTATTTTGAAGACTGTCTTCTGTCTCCAGATGCCACTAAAACTCCTATTTAAAGTCACCAATACCCTCTATATTGCCATATCCATGGCCATCTCGGTTTTTAATATACTCAGTCTCTGAGTAGCATCGACCTCAGCTGACCACTACCACCTCTTTGAAGCACTATCAGTATAAAGTGATGTTTAAGAATATAAACTGGCCGAAACCGGTTTGGCTCCGGTGGATAGAGCGTCGGCCTACGGACTGAAAGGTCCCAGGTTCGATTCCGGTCAAGGGCATGTACCTTGGTTGCAGGCATATCCCCAGTAGGAGATGTGCAGGAGGCAGCTGATCGATGTTTCTCTCTCATCGATGTTTCTAACTCTCTATCTCTCTCCCTTCCTCTCTGTAAAAAATCAATAAAATATATTAAAAAAAAAAAAGAATACAAACTGGAGCCAGACGAACCTAAGTTCAAAAACCCACTTTTCCAGTTACTACCTGGTGGTACTGGACAAATACACTAATGCTTAGAACAGTGCCTGATAAACAGTTAGTACCACAGTCACTTGGCTTCAAAGACACAACTACCTTGATTTTTCTCATACCTCGGGCCCATCCTTCTCACTCCCTTAGTATGCCACTCCATGTCTACCAACTTCAATTACCATAATATGCCAATGAGGCTCCGCCTTATGCCAATAAGTCCTTCCTTAGGTCAAGAACCATAGTTACCTACTCAACAATTCTATAGGCACCGCACATTCAAACTGGCCAAACTTACTCAAAACTGAACTTACGCTATTTCCCTCAATCTCCAAACCTGCTCTTCCTTCAGGGTGCACTATTTCAATAAAAGGACTGTACTACAGTCACCCACATGAGAAAAATTTGGGAGTCATCCTTACATGTACCCCCTTAACTTCACCCTCCACACATCCAACGAACCAAAATCCTATGATTCTATTTTCTAAATATTTCTCAAAACCTCTCTAATTCTACTGTCAGCACTCTCAACTATACCACCATCGTATCGACCTGAATCTCTACAGTAGCCTCCTAATTGGTCTTATCAAATCCAGTCTTGCTCTCTCTCGATCCTTTCTCTATACTCTAGTCAGTTATTAGTCCAAGCATTTTTTTTTTTTTAATCCTCATCCAAGGTTATTTTTTCCATTGATTTTTAGAGTGGAAAGGAGAGGGAGAGACAGAAACACCGATGTGAGAGAGGAACATTGATTGGTTGCCTCCAGCATGCCTCCGACCAAGGCTGAAAGCCTGCAACCGAGGTATGTGCCCTTGACCGGAATTGAACCTGGGACCCTTCAGTCTGCAGGCTGTTGCTCTATCCACTGAGTCAAACCAGCTAGGGCTAGTCCAAGCATATTACTCCTCTGCTGAATGTCTGTCTTTCCTGCTGCCTTCAGGATAAAACCCCACTTGGACTGACCCGTTGTCAAGACTGACTCTCTCCTCCACTCTCTTCTCTCGTTATACCGGACTTCTTGTTTTTGTTTGGTTGGTAAGTTCTTCAAATGTGTCAGATTCCTTCCAACCTCAGGGTTTTTGCATATGCTAGTCACTTCTCTTTTAAAGTTGGTTACCTCTTATTCACCCTACAGGTCTCAGCTTTAAAGGCTTTCTCAGGAAAAGTGTTCTCTGACACCTTCTCCCACTCCTGAAGTTTAGATCAGGTTTATATATTCTTATTGCATTCTGTACTTACCTTTGCAGCCTTCTGTTTAACTATAATTAACATTACTATTATAAGTATTTATTTAATGTCTGACTTACCCACCAGATTATAAGCTTCATGATAGAGAGACCATGCCTGTCTTATCTCTATATCTATAGCAAGCTTTGCATGGTGTCGGACACATGGTTAAGTGCTTGCAACATTTTCTCATTCCTACCATTAGGCTTTGCATTAGCTGGTCCCTCACCTAGACCCAGATCTGGTCCCCTAAGTTCTTGAACTTCACAAAATTGGCTCCTCATCACTCAAGTCATAGTTACAAAATGCCATCTTCAAAAGAAGCCTCTACTGATCACCTAATCTCAAGAAATTATTCCCATGATACAACAATTTTATTACCCTTTTAATTTCTTCGAAATATTCAACACATCTGAAACCACAGCATAGTATTTAGAAGTCTAACAAGGCAAGAACCAAGCAAAGTGCCTGCCATAGTGTAAGCATTCAACAAACATTTAAGTGACTGAATCTCCTGAATGAGAAAAGATGACATGGGGAACACCCCAAATCCATCAGCAAAACATTTACAAACTGTGCTTCAATAAATTTGAAAATATGGCAGTATTAGCCTGGTAGGCTTGAAAGCCAGACTGCCTACTTTGAATCCTGGCTCTTTCCCTTCTTAACTGGGTAACCTCAGATAAGTTACTTAACTGCTCTATGCCTCAGTTTCCAAACCAGTAAAATGGGAATTAGAACAAAGTGCCAATACCAAGCACATAGTGTATTATTATCCATTAGATTGGGCTTTTCCTCCCAATGTTTCAAATACACAGGGTGACTTTTCCTTTATCTTATCCACCCCAAAAGGGCCACCATTATTTTTGTACACTGCACAACTCCAAGGACATCTTTCACATAGATTAAGACATGTGAAGAGTACCTTCTTGACCTGTGGTTCTCAACCTTCCTAATGCCGCGACTCTTTAATACAGTTCCTCATGTTGTGGTGACCCCCAACCATAAAGTTATTTTCATTGCTACTTCATAACTGCAATTTTGCTACTGTCATGAATTGTAATGAAAATATCTGATATGCAGGATGTATTTTCATTGTTACAAACTGAACATAATTAAAGCATAGTGATTAATCACAAAAACAATATGTAATTATATATGTGTTTTCCAATGGTCTTAGGCGATCCCTATGAAAGGGTCATTCGACCCCTAAAGGGGTCGCGACCCACAGGTTGAGAACCGCTGTTCCAGACTTGTGCTGCATGGTTGCACCGTCCCGAGTTCCAGGAATCCTTTGTGATAATCAAAAGATTAAGATGATCAAAGAATACAAGAAACAGGGAAGCACTTTGGAAACTTAAAAGTACTATAAAATGATCCCTATATTTACAAATGTAAATTCTCTTGAGGTCAATGTCAGAAAGAAGGTTGGCCAGATTACTGCTCTGTGATCCAGGGCTATAAAGAGATGGAATAATAGTCAGGCTACCTTGAATTCACACTGAGGGTTACAACCAGCCCATGAGGTTGTTTCTCAGGAATGGTCATGGGTATTCAGCTGCAGGGCAATTCATAATATTTCAATATTTGCTTACATCTAACACTGCAGCTTTTATCTCATTTTTCTATCCTTCAAAGAGAGTATCAAAAGGAAATTCCTTGTTGTAACATAATTATTGATCTCAAGACAGTGAATAGTTATTTCGGGTATCCAAATAAATTGATCTTAGGATAAGCTGAGTAATAAATCTGCAACTGGGTTGAGGATTTGTCATGACCATGAAGTGAGCTTTGTGAAGTCAACAATAAAAATGCTTCATGCTTACTTTGGGCGAAGCCTGAGAAACAAAATCTGAGAGTGCTTTCAAGAAGTTTTGTGATAGACTTTAAATTCAAAGATGAACAGCAGCTAATCAGAATAATATACATAGATCTACTGATTTTCAATTTTACACTATTGACATTTTGAGTCAGATGATTCATTGTTGTGGAGGTCTGATCTGTGCATGAGAATGTCTTAGCAGCATCCCTAGACTCTATTCACTAAAATAGCAGTAGTACTCCCCTAATCCGACAATAAAAAATGTCTCTAGCCCTGGCCAGTATAACACAGTGGTTAGAGTGTCATCCTGTAAACCAAAGGGTCTCAGATTCGATTCCTAGTCAAGAGCACATACTTGGGCTGCAGCTTCAATCCCTGGCTCTGGTCGGGGCGTGTGCCAGAGGCAACCAATCCATGTGTCTCTCTCACATCAATATCTCTCTCTCTCTAACCCTCCCTCCCTTCCACTCTCTAAAAATCAATGGACAAAATATCCCCCTAGCCTGGCCGATGTGGCTCAGTGGCTGAGCATCAACCTATGGACCAGGAGGTCACAATTCAATTCCTGGTCAAGGCATGTGCCCAGGTTGCGGGCTTGGTCCCCAGTGGGGAGCATGCAGGAGGCAACCAATCAATGATTTTCTCTCATCATTGATGTTTCTGTCTCTTTCTTCCTCTCCATTCCTCTCTGAAATCAATAAAAAAATATATTTTTTAAAAATATCCTCCTAGGGCAGTGATGGCGAACCTTTTGAGCTCGGTGTGTCAGCATTTTGAAAAACCCTAACTTGCCCTAACTGGTTTGGCTCAGTGGATAGAGCGTCAGTCTGCGGACTCAAGGGTCCCAGGTTCGATTCCGGTCAAGGGCATGTACCTTGGTTGCAAAAACATCCCCAGCGGGGAGTGTGCAAGAGGCAGCTGATCGATGTTTCTCTCTCATCGATGTTTCTAACTCTCTATCCCTCTCCCTTCCTCTCTGTAAAAAAAAATCAATAAAATATATTAAAAAAAATAAAAATCATCATTGTCCCCTTTAAAAAAAAAAACAACACAAAAAAACCCCTAACTTACCTCTGATGCCGTGTGACATAAATTTTTGATATTTGCGACCATAGTAAAACAAAGACTTATATTTTTTATATTTGTTTTATATATTTAAATGACATTTAACAAAGAAAAATCAACCAAAAAAATGAGTTCGCGTGTCACCTCTAACACGCGTGTCATAGGTTCGCCATCACTGTCCTAGGGTAAGGATTAACAACAAAAAGGCTCCAGATACTGCCAAACTCTCTTGACTGGACAAAAATCACACCCAGATGAGGACCCCTGCTTTAAACAAATCTGTTCCAACTGCCTAAAACATCCACCCAAGTTCTCTCCTCCCACTTTCAAAAATCCCTCCCTCTGATCTTCCTGGGAATCCAGATTTAACCTCAGAGTCCACCTCAATTCTTCAATTGCCTTTGCCTCCAAAATCCTCAAAAGTCAGTTATTATAACTCCCTCAATGACATGTCAGTACTCTTGTTAAAACCACAACTGGTGATAGACTTAATACTAGTACTCAGGGTTCATGATCCCTAATCAAGCAATCTTTTCCATCATAGCACATTGCTATACAGCAGTCATCAAGTTTTAAGTCCTTCACTGCCAACATGTCTTGCTTCCTTCCACCCCTTACTTTCCATTTCTACTACTTATACCCCAAAGCAGTGGTTCTCAAACTTTTGCATGCATCAGAATCACCTAGCTTGTTAAAACACATTTTGTTGGTCCCTAACCTCAGAGATTCTGATTTAGTAAGTATGGGGAGGATCCAAAAATGCGTGTAACTAATATGTTCCCAGATACCCAGATAATGCTTACGCTGCTGGTGAGAGGACCACACTTCAAGAACCACTGCCCTAGAGTTCAGGTGCCTTTCACCTTAAGAGGTAACTTATTTCAGTATTCTTCCAGAACTAAAACTGAAAAACTATTACTTCTAAAATTTTGACCAAATTACTACTCGGTTAAAAATAAGCCACAACTTATGGCTATTTTCCACATGTGGCTTTTCGTAATTGTTTAAAATGTGTGCCCAACAGTATGAACAGTGCCTCCCTCCCAAAACAAATCTACTTTTATCCTGCTAATCTCATGGATATCTTCAGAATAGACCTTATAGACTTCCCACTCCATAATACAGCTTCTGCTGTCTTTACCTCCTACAAGGCCACCCTCTTCCCTCCTCCTCTCTACCTACCTGAAGGAGCCTTCACCACTGTATTTGCCAAAACCACGTTTGGTCACTATCTGCTGCCTTTTATCTTTATGGTTTTAAGTTTTTACCAAGTACTCACAGATAGAGAAAACCCCCAAGAACCTAAAATTTAAAACAGAAAACAATGATATGAGTGACATGCATAAATAAAAGGCCTGACATATACACAAACTACACAAATACTGGTGTTTTAATAGATTAAGTGCAATCAATTAAAAGTTCACAAAAAGAATGTGCCGATCTTTTTAAAAATATGACTAAACACCGGCTGTCAAAAATTTATAGCTACCTCATTTAGGATGTTAAGCAGGCATTTGTTAGGGAAGAAAATTTTGAAGTAGAGAAAGTACTAAGTTTAACCACTTCCTACAACAGAAGTGGGTATCATTTGTTTTCTGTATGAAATGCACCACAAGAGAGTTGGTATGATGTGAAAGAAGAAACATGGGGTTCTACTCTGACCAACTATGATCTTAGGCAAGTTGATCAAGGCCTTCCCCAGCCTTCCATTTCCATAATTAAAAGAAATTAAGGTTTAAAACTATACAGTCTACCTTACAAGACTGCGTTGAGGGTACAATAAGGTAATGTATATGAAAGAATATAACCTATTAGTTAGCACATAAGTATTTATTGAGTTTTAATTTATTTTTAATGTGAAAGCCAATGCAAAAATAGTACTATCCCAAAAATAAGATAAACAGAGCAAATTAATGAAACCTGAGTATATCCATTTCCCAAGGAAAAAAGTTTTTTAAAGGATATAAAATAAAGAATACAAGTCCTTCAGAGTGGTATACAGTAAATGTATCAATTCCCTGACTTAATGACCTTGAGAATAAAATCACTTGCAACTTCACAACTTAAAGGTTGTCTAAAAGTCAGCAAAAACTTGCCCTACTTGGTTTGGTTCAGTGGATAGAGCATCGGCCTGTGGACTAAAGAGTCCCAGGTTCGATTCCAGTCAAAGGCACATACCCGGGTTGCGGGCTCAATCCCCAGTAGAGGGCAGCCAATCAATGATTCTCTTTCATCATTGATGTCTCTTTCTCTCCCCCCCCCCCCCCCCCCCGCCCCCTGCCCTTCCTCTCTGAGATCAATAAAAATATATATTTTTTAAAAAGTCAGCAAAAACTTTGACATACAGGGTTTAGGACAGGATTAGAGGTAGGAAAACTTAAATTCACCCTGAGCTTTTAAAGTTTAACTAGATATTTTCTTATTTTTTTTCTAATGGCCCAACCATTACAAATGTGTTCATCTGGCATGTATGTGTATTAAGCATACGTTTTTAATCTGTTATAGCTCCAGTAGTTCTCAACCTTCCTAATGCCGCGACCCTTTAATACAGTTCCACATGTTGTGGTGACCCCCAACCATAAAATTATTTCTGTTGCTACTTCATAACTGTAATTTTGCTACTGTTATGAATCGTAATGTAAATATCTGATATGCTATATGTGTTTTCCAATGGTCGCGACCTACAGGTTGAGAACCGCTGAGACTTTGGTCCTTATGTACACTGCAAGATCTAATACCCAGATATTTTGCTTATCCCTGTGCATCAAAACTCTCCTCAATTCTAGTGGCCTATTCCTAGCACTCAAGAAAACTGGTAATACAATAAACTATTTATGAAGGCTTCCAACAACATAAACAAATACTTATTGAGCACTTTCTATGTTTAGACTGAGTATCTTCTTTTTTCAGGCTACTCATTGAACACTTTGTATGTGTCAGACACTGTTCAAAGCATCCAATATACACCATTTTTGTTTATGGTCCCAACTCTCAAGGAACTTACACTAATGGAGAGAGATGCACAAATAAATTTACATATGGTAGCTAATGACTGGTGCTCAGCAAAATAAAACAAGAGAAAATAATAGAGCTTAATAGTCCTTACTCTGGGTCTCCAAAAAATAATTAGATCCCTTGCCCTAGCTGGGTTTCTCACTGGTTAGAGTGTAGGCCCGCAGACTGAAGGACCTCGGGTTTGAGTCCAGTCAAGGGCATATGTACGTACGGGTTGCGGGCTCGATCACCTGTATGGGGCGTGCAGGGGGCAGCCGATCAATGATTCTCTCTCATCATCAATGTTTCTATCCCTCTCTCCCTCTCCCTTCTTCTCTGAAATCAATAAAAATATAATTTAAGAAAAGAGAAAGTGATGTTAGTTGTGGGTATCCTTTATCAAGTTGAGGAAGTTTCTTTTTATTCCTACTTTGTTTTTATGGAAAGGGTTTGAATTTTATCAGATTCTTTTTTTTCTGTGTCTATTGATATGATCATGTAACTTTAAAAAAAATTCTATTGATATGTTACATCAATTAATTTTTAACATTTTTAAAATATATTTTATTGATTTTTTACAGAGAGGAAGGGAGAGGGATAGAGAGTTAGAAACATCAATCAGCTGCCTCCTGCACACCCCCTACTGGGTATGTGCCCGCAACCAAGGTACATGCCCTTGACCGGAATCGAACCTGGGACCCTTGAGTCCACAGGCCGACGCTCTATCCATTGAGCCAAACCAGTTAGGGCACATCAATTTATTTTTAGATGTTGAATTAACCTTATATTCCTCTGATAAATTCCATTGGTCATGGTGTATGATTCTATTCATATGTTACTACATTTGGTTGGTTAGTATTTTATACTCATACTAGAGGCCCAGTGCACGAAATTCATGCACAGGTAGGGTCTCTAGCAGCTGCTGCTGGGGCCTCCCTTCCCCAGCTGCTGGCTGCCAGGGCTGGGGTCTCCCTTCCCCGGCTGCTGGCTGCCAGCCAGGGCCTTCCTTCGTTCTGCTCCATCCCTGGTGGCCAGAGCACGTCAGAGCAAGCAATTGAACTCCCAGTCAGTTGAACTCCAGAGGGGACACTTTGCATATCAGGCTTATACACACACACACAAACACACACACTGCAGGCCCGATGCACAAAATTTGTGCAACGGGCTCGGCCCTCGCAGCCACGGCAGCTTGCTTCAGCCCTCACAGCCCTGGCTTCATCTGGAAGGTCATCTGGAAGGTTGTCCAGCTGTCCCGTCTAATTAGCATATTATATTTTTTTATTATAGATAGATTAATAAGGGATATTGGTCTAGTTTTCTTGTGATGTCTTTGGTTTTAGTATCTGGGCAATGCCTCATAGGATAAGTTAGGCAGTGTTACCTCCTTGTCTACTTTTTGCAGGGTTTATGAATAATTGGTATTAATTATTTTTTACTTATTATTTTTAAATATATTTTTATTGATTTCAGAGAGGAAGAGAGAGGGAGAGAAACATCAATGATGAGAGGGAAGCACTGATTGGCTGCCTCCTGTACCCCTCCCCCCACCACTGGGGATTGAGCCCAAAACCTGGGCATGTGCTCTGACCAAAAATCAAACCATGACCTCCCCGGTTCATTGGTTGACACTCAACCACTGAGCTACACTGGCTGGGCATTAAGCATTTACTTAAAATGCACATTATTTTGCCCCTGATTTTCTATGCAATAAGGATTACTCAAAATTGGTGTGATTTCAAAAACCTAAAAGATCATCAATTATAATTGCTAAGGACTTAACTAACATTTTAGATTAAGGAACTCTAAGATATTATGCTGAACATTCCCCATAAATGAACTTAAATGTAAATGGAGAGTCACAAACATCCAAAACTACTCCAATACTTGAGCTCCTGAAATCAAATGAAGAAAAAAAGGTTCCATCTTTAGTACCAATGTTTCTTAATAAGGTCCTACATCTAAATTTATTAAAATACAAAAATTAATCATCTTTACCTCTGGACAACCAAATAGCCACCCATCATTAAAACTGAAGCTTCTGTTCCTCTCCTCAGGTATACCAATTTGACTTGGAGATCTATCTGGCTTTATTCTAGGAATCCATACATTGAAACTACTACTGTTTTTCATTTAAAAAAAAAATCTAGCCCTGGTTAACATGGCTCAGTGGTTGGAGCATCAGCCTTTGGACCCTTGGGTTCAATTCCCAGTCAAGGACATGTACCTGGGTTACAGGTTCACTCCTTCCCTCCCCAAATTGATGTTTCTCTCTCCTCCCTCCCACTCCCTCTTAAAAAAAAAAAAAAAATCAATGGAAAAAATATCCTAGGGTGAGGGTTAACAAAACAAAAGTCTATGTCTTGCTTTGGAAAAGCCAAACAGGATCTACTTTGTTCATCAGTTTATTTTGTTCATTAATCAGGAAACTTAGATGCATATATGCAGTCAATGGACACAGATAATAGTGTGGTGAAGGCCTGGGAGGTGTGGGTGCTGGGTGGAGGGGGTCAATGGGGAAAAAAGACAAACTAACAATGGGGACATCTGTAATACTATCAACAATAAATATAAATTTAAAAGATAAAAATAAAATATAAAATAAAATTAAAAAGCCAAACATTATTTACCCTCTCATATCATTTCCTACACTACAAAAATAAGTTTTCTGGTTCCAGAAAGTAGAGTCAATACCCAAATCTACACATACACATCATCTTCAAAGGTACAATTCTCTTCCACATGTAATAAGTAAATAATAGTTTGGTAAAAGATAAGCCAACCTTAAAAAACTAGCTATTTCTGATTTTTTTTAAAATCACTTGTCATAAAGATGATATAAACCTATCAAATCTTACCAAATTCATCCTGTGTGCTTGAAATAGCTATGTCAGTAAAAGGATTTATTCAATCATGAATATAGTATTCTTTTTTTTTATTTTTTATTTTATTTTATTTTTTGCTTACAGTAGAATATAGCATTCTTATTAGTACGCATACAACTTTTTTTTTAAAGATAGGTAAAGGATCGCCTGGCCAACATGGCTCAGTTGGTTGGAGCATCTGCCAGTGCACTGAAAGGTCACAGGTTTTATTCCCAGTTAGGGGTACTAGGTTATATGACGGGGTGGGGGGTGTCATACGGAGGCAACCAAACAATGTGTCTCTCTCACATAATGTTTCTCTCTCTCTCAAATAAAATAATAATAATAATAATGTCTGGCATGGCTCAGTGGTTGAGCATCGACCTATGAACTGGAAGGTCACAGTTCAATTCCCGATTAGGGCACATACCACAGTCGTGGGCTCAATCCCCAGTGTGGTGTGTGCAGAAGGCAGCTGATCAATGATTCTCTCTCATCACTGATGTTTCTATCTCTCTCTCCCTCTCCTTTCCTCTCTAAAATCAATAAAAATACATTTTTTTTAAAAAAGATAGGCAAAGGGTTTTGAATACAAAAAAGTCATTCTTGTTTCTAAATGAGTTTAGAACATTTAGGCTCTGTCCCCAAAAATAACATGAAGTAACAGTCAACAATAGTATAGTCAATGTACTACCTGATTCAATTAAATTTGACAAATATATACTGTATGAGGTCAACACAAACTTTAATCACCAAGCCAAATTGATAAACCTGTCATTTTGTCTTTCACACTTTATGTTCCATGGCCAATTACTGCAAAACAACCTAAGTTCTACACTATGACCTACTTTAAAGAGACAAGGTGTTAAAAATATACATATATATATATATATATATAAACTATTATAAAGATTAGCCTTTATGCCTTTATGTTAGTCTTAAAATTGTTCAAATAATACCTGCCTTAATCAGTAGAGAATTCTGTAATATGTGCAGTCACCGAAGAGATATTATTAAAAGTATGGTAGGCAAACTGCCACATAAATAATCCACCAATATGCTCTCTTATCAAAAGTTACGCTATGGAAGGGATTTACACTTCAGATATAATTTTGTCATGTAATCTTAGAAAGGAAAACATGTCACCCTAAACTTCAAAATTATCACCCAAAATTCTAAGAAAGATCCCCCAAATATGTGGTGTACCTTCTTACATAAAATGACTACAATTGCACATGAACCAAGAGAGAAAAGAAAAAAAAAGATTAGATAAGGAAAGGTGCAACAGGTAGCAATCACTATAATTAACAAACAAACAAACAAACAAACAAAATCTTACCAGGACAAAAATTATAGATTCTTGTATCTCCCTACAACTACCTTGTTTAAAAAATGTGAAAACTTTTGTTTGATGAAAGGCTCTTCCTTTGAAAGACTGGATCCCAATATCCCTTAGATATGTATGTAACAAGTCAACAATTCTACAAGTTTGATATGATAAGCATAATCTTTTTTTCCCAAAGAAAGTTTAATTCAAGAAAAGTCAAAACAAAATAATTCCTAAATGTACAAAATTCCACTACTGATACACTTTACTCTGAAAAGTTAAAGATAAAGAAATATAATCTCAACACATGGATTAGAAGAGGCAAATCTCTGAAATAAGGCTTGCCAGAACACATACCTGCTGGATATACTTGCCAATACACTCCACATCTTTTTACCAATCATATCAAGGGGGAAAAAATGTAGTCTTTTCTCAAAAAGAGTGGAGATTATCAACAAATGGATTAAAGAATTACTCTTTTCCCCCTCCAAACTAAGTCTAAAAACACAGAGCCAAATAAAACCACCATAAATTCCTTTAGTGTCTTCTAGGTCTTTCAATTCACCAAATTTCACATAATAAATACAATTTTGTGGCTTTCCTCATACCCTACTCTACAAAGACAAATTCAAATTTCTGAAATAAATATACGGTGAGAATATTAATAAAGCTCTCTGACTAGGGAAGCAAAATCAAATTCTTCAAGTCCAATAGGGAAACCTTGAGAAGAAAGCAGGGCCTAAAGGAGCGTATGCATATTCATATGCACATACAAACTAACTACCTCCAAAACATTACTACGTAAAAATTTCCTTCAACAAGATGTCATGTATCATACATTCCTCCCAAAATACAGAACTTCATCAGCATCCAGTATTTTACCTTTTCTCAATTCCCCCCTTCCTTCCAAACCTATCCAAGTATTAATTTGTTTAAAAAAAGATAAAGACTCAATAGTTTTACTCCCCAGCTCAAGGCCACAAAACCTGGCACACCAAAATCTTTAAAAAACCATATCAAACTATCCTTCCTCAAACAGGTTTGCCTCTGAAATTTACATTCTAACTTAATTTGAATTATTACAATATCAGTATTGCAAAATTAGGAATCCTTGAAAGTTGTAATCCAAAAAGTCCTCGGATTTACAATGGTTTCTATAGAAGTTAAAGGCTACATATAACCACATTTCCAAACAAGATGAATATGAAGGTTCTAACTACTTGGCCTAAAACCCAAATGAGGTAGTCATAATATACCTTCTCTCCTCCTCTAGTGTACAGAAAAGCCACCTGAAAAGTTGTAATCACAGTATGTTCACAAATGGAAACATTATAGTTATTCTACGTCAAAACTGGGGGAAAAAAACATAACAAGAAAATACTAACCAATCTCTGGCTGTAACGAATCCTTTCTTCTTCGGGTTCCATCTCTCACTCTTCTGTTGAAATTACTGTAAAGAAACCACTCCAGGGCTGCCTTCCTCTTCCTCCTTAGGAACCAGATTGATTGCAACACTGAAGAATAATGATATGAGCAGAGATGAGAACTCAAACTCAACCTTTCCTTCCACGGGAAAAAAAAGTGTTTAAAATATGTGTAAGTTAAAGGCTCTCGGAGAAATCTGGTTCCTCTTCATCTGTTTGGGACCTCTCTGCTCTTGGGCAAGTGGTTCCATGTCAAGACCAACATTAATCAAATTACAACAGTCCAAGGCCTAAGCAATAGGAGATGCTGGTTTCAGTTCCTTGTGGTCGGGCCACACCACTTGTTTCTCCCCACAGGATACAATTAGCAAGGATCCCCTTCATGGCAGCATTAGCAAAAAAAATTTTTATAAACGGGGGGGGGGGGGGGGGGGGGGGCCGCGCGCGCACTGACCAGGTGAAGCAGGTACTGAAGTAATCCAGATCCTAACCAAATTAGTTCTCTCTCACTGGTAATTAGAAACTAGAGGGAAGAAGGGCAGACTAACCATACAAAAAGAGGACAAGAAATTAGGATTTGAAGAAAGACTTCAAAACACTTTCCCATACCCCTCTAGAAAGCAACAATCTTCGTCTTCCTTCCTAAGGATCTTTTCATTCCCAAACCCAACCCAAGATGTGTACAACTCTGAAATTCAAGAGTTGCACATCAGGAACAAAAATTCCATCAGATACTTCTGGGTAAAAAATAAATAAAAACGGTTCTACCTATAGATATAATACATCTTTCCCAAAAATTAAGTAAAGACAGGTTTGCGCAACGGACCCATCATACCAAGAATGGTTTTTCTGTTTTTCTAAACACTCTTATAGATGATGGCTTCCATAGGGAATGCAGATTTGTTTTCCTAACTACATTACCGCCACGTTAATAGCATCCTTTCAAAACTGCTGCGAGACCAGAGGACCCGGTGACACAGTTGGTGCGCACAGTCCGCGGCAGAGCTCTCCGGGGGAAGCCCTCGCCCCCGCCGGGGCGGAACCGCGTTTGCACCCCCTGGGCGAGGGTCGCCGGGGCTGGAGAGCAGCCGGGGCCGGAGAGCAGAAAACGGCAGATCGCGCCGGGCTCCCCCGGGAAAGGCGTTTCAATGGTTCGCCCATCGGAAAAAGAAATAGAAACTTTACATTAAGTCTTTAGATAACACAGAGAACCAAACTTCCAAAGGGGGGGGGGGGGAGGGTAGAGAGGGAAATCTCACCGGGGGTTTTGCTCTTGAGTTCTTGACCAAAAGTAAAAGATTCCAAAAACTGAGAGGGAAAAAATTAAATCCCAATCGTCGTCTTCGTTTTTTTTCCCCCGTGGATCAACCCAGTATCCAGAGAGGGTCAGAGCGACCCGGAAAAGAGAGGAAACAGTTGCTGAATCAAACCTCCTCTTCTGGCTTTGGAGACCGGGAGTCGGAGGCGTCAGGAGAGGGGAGCGCGACCCCTCGGCGCCGAGCCCGGGGCGCCCCCGCCTCCCCCGGGCCAGCGGTCAGCAGCCGGAGCCCGAGACCCGGGCCGGCCCCGGCCGCGGGAAGCACCCTCCTCGCCGTGCCCGCGGCCAGCAGCCGCCTGACCGTCTCCGGAGCCCGAGATCGGCGGCCGATCAGCTGAGACCGGCCGGCCCGAGGCTCCCCGCGCCGCCCCGGCCCCCCGGAACGCGGGCCCCGGCCCCGGGGGGCAGAGAGGGCGGGAGCGGCAAGGCGCGCCGGGCTGGGGGCCCGGGCTCCCCTCGCGTCTCCCCCTCAGCCCGGGCTCCGCGCTGCGGGACGAGCCCCCGGTTACTCCCCAGTCGCAGAGAAGGGATTCCGGGGGATGGGCCCCCTGGCGTTGCTCCTCCTCCCGGTGCGCCCCTTGCCCAGAATAGACAGAGCGGCGACAGGCCCAGCCGCCGGGAAGGTGCTCTGCAAGCCGCAGCCGCCGCTGCTGCCGCCGCTGATGCCGGGGAGGGGTGTTGTTTCCCTCACACAGGAGGAGCCGCTGAAGCAGCCGCCGCCATTTTGAACCCGTCAGACTCTCACATACACACAGCTCCTCCGCGGCGCACTGCGCAGGCGCCGCCTCCCCACCCCTCCTCCGGCTCGCCTCTCCACCCCCCACTCCCCTTCAAGCCTCCCTACGCTCTTACCGCTCTCCCGGGCGCACGTGAACGCGCACGCGTCACTCTCCTCTACGCGGACACTCCGCCGGCGCGCGCACGCGCGGATGCGTCGGCCTCTAAACGCCCGCGCCCGGCGACGCCGACGCGGCTCCCTGCCCCCCGCCCCTTCGCGTCGGCTGCTGGTCCTCTCGCAGGCCCGCTGCCCCCACTCCCCGCGGGCTTCCTTCCAGAGCTCGGGCCGGCCCGCTGCTCGCGCCTGCGCGCAGGCCACGGTGCCTCCTCCGCGCGCTCTCCCCCCCACGCCTGGTTCTAACACACAGACACACACGTACACTTCGCCTCTGTGACCCCGCCCCTCGCGGCCAGCTGCGCCCGCGGCCCTCCCCCACCTCTCCCGGGAGGGTGGTGACCCCCGACCCCCCACAAAGCACAACCACCCCCCAGCAGTGGGAGCAGCGCCTGGTTCCCCTGCAACCGCCCCAGGCAGCCGGTCACAGTCACACCACCTGCGGTCCGGGCGGCCTGGGCCGGGGCGGCCGTTGCCCGCCTCAAAGCGGGGTCTCCCGGGGTCAGGACGCTGGGCCCGGCCAAGCCGACCTGGGCGCCCCGCTCGGGCCTGCCCAGGGAGAGGGAGCGCGGGGAAGGGACACCTCCCCGTCTGCTGCCCTCCCCTTGCGCCCGCCAGTCGGCCGAAGCCAACCTGTCCGCCATCCCCGGGCAGGCCCGGCGCCCCCGCCGCGGGACCCGTCCGCCCTCGGCTCGGGGGGCGCTTCTCGGTGCAGCGGCCTGGCCCCGCCTCACCCGCTCCTCGCCGCTCCGAAGGGGCAGGAACCGGGAGTAGCATGTCTGTCCTGGTGTCGGCGACCCGGGGGCAGCGGGGGGGACTCCAGGCGCTTGACAAGGGCGTCCACAGGTACCAGGCGCCCCCGTGGTCTCCGCGACGGCCCGGGGGCGGCGGGAGCCGGCGCGCCCACGGCAGGCCCGAGGCGCCGGGTAGGTGGCCCTGGAAGCCCCCGCTCCTCGGCCACGCTCGGGTTTCCGCAGCGCCGGTGCCCCCGGCGGCCCGGGTGGGACGTGACCCCGCCCCCGGCGAGTCGGGGCGCCCTCCACGGAGGGGTGCGCGGGCCGCCCCCGGCCCCAGGTTGGCATCTCTGCCCCGGGGCCGAGGCGGGCGCGGGAGGCCCAGCCGGGAAGATGTCTCCTCTCGGTGCGCGCAGCTTCGCGCGAGGGTCAGCGACGGGGCAGCGGCCGCCCGAGGCGCGCCGGCCCTGCCCACGAACGGGCTCCCGCGGCTCGACAGCGGCCCGACGGGCTGGCGGGCAGGGGACGTCGACGGAGCCCGGCCGGAGGGAGCTGAGCGACGCCGTGCGAGCAGCCCGGCCGCGACCGGGGCATCCCCCGCCGGTCTCGTGCTTGGGGCCCGTTGAGACGATGCATCCCCTCCAGGACCTCGGCTGGGGCGTTGCGCATCCGCGGCCGCACCACTGGCCAGACGGCACGCTCGCCGGGAGGCGGCACCCCGGTCCCCTCCTCCTGCCTTGGTTCCCACTCAGTCCCCGCCGATGCCTGGGATGCGGGGATGGGGGGGAGAGGCAGGGCGTGGAGTGTGAATCCTACCACCGGCAAACACAGCCCCCCCCTCTTTAAGGGAGGCTTTGGAGAAAGACAGTTGAAATGATGGTACCTTCTCTTCCCAGCAAGGTTTGCATTCTGGCATAAGGGCACGGTGTAAGCCCAAGGTAGTATTTATTACCACTCTGGGCTTTCCTGCATGCAAACTCTGGGAGTTTTACGGACATTCTGTGCTTGGTTTCACAACATCCTTCCGGGACAAGCTCAAGTGCCAGGTAGCGTTTTAAAGACAGACACTCGGAGCTTGCACGGTCACTCTCACAGAGGGGAGGGCAGCCCTCTGCAACGGCAGCGTCTCGCAAGCGAAGATTTGTTCGTAGGGTATCGCCCTCTTGCATTCCAGTCGTTGGGAAATAGTCTTTACTCTGATGCCAGTTTTGTTCAGACGTCTTAGGTTTTCGGAGCACTGATAGCAAGGTCTTTACCAAAACTTTATCAGGTCTACAGCCTTCTTAGTAAGTCTTTCAAACGACAGTAGATGTGATCCCGTAGGCATCTGGGTCTCTGTAGGTATAGAAAAATGCAGCAGCTTGTTTATTTTGTTAAGTGGGAAAGATTTTTGTCATTTGTCAGATTAAGTAAGCCTTGGGCCTCATTGCTATTTGCAGAATAAGTGCCTTTATTTTCTTTCCACTCATCCCTGTAGCCCACGGATACTTGGGGGCAAACAGAGAGAAGGAGGCCTCTTGCTGCAGGTCAACTTGGTCTTGCCCTTTATCTTAAGGTCCAGAGCCCCTTAACTAATTAGTCCTTATCTGAGTTGCTCACCTTCAGCAAACAAGTGCCTTCTACAGGTTTAACTCAGGTGAGTGTGCTGGGAGGAAACCTAAGAAGAATCCAAGAACAATAATAGTTAATACTTATTTTGGGACAGGACCGCAAATAAAGGTTTGTCCGATTGCAGCCAGGTCTTTTCCAGTTGAAAACCATTTGTTGACTAGTCTGCAGTGGGAGAAATGATGTTTAAAGAGACATACACAGCCCTAGCAGGTTTGGCTCAGTGGATAGAGCATCGACCTGTGGACTGAAAAGTCCCAGGTTCGATTCCGGTCAAGGGCATATGCCTAGGTTGCGGGCTCAATCCCCAGTAGGTGGTGTGCGGGTGGCAGCTGATCAATGATTCTCTCTCAGCATTGAGGTTTCTATCTCTCCCTCTCCCTTCCTCTCTGAAATCAATAAAAATGTATTTAAAAAAAATAAAAAAATAGACAGACATGCACAATGGTTTCTCCACAAGCCAGCTTTGTTAATATTCCAAGGCAGATGTGCAGGGTGAGATAAAAGATAAGCAGATGGCCGAAACCGGTTTGGCTCGGTGGATAGAGCATCGGCCTGCGGACTGAAAGGTCCCAGGTTCGATTCCGGTCAAGGGCATGTACCTGGGTTGCGGGCACAGCCCCAGTGGGAGATGTGCAGGAGGCGGCTGATCGATGTTTCTCTCTCATCGATGTTTCTAACTCTCTATCTCTCTCCCTTCCTCTCTGTAAAAAATCAATAAAATATATTAAAAAAAAAAAAAGATAAGCAGATGGCTAGTGATTCCCCCACAATCACAATGGCTGTGGTTGGCAAGAGTATATCATATGGTTTACTGTTTTGTCCTTAAAAAAAAAAAAAAAAAGGCCATTTTCAAGGAGAATAGAGCTTGGGGAAGTCCCCAAGAAGGCCGCTAGAATTATGAATTACATGGCTTCAATTGTAATGGCAGGGAGAAGGGGAGAGTGATAGATGAGAAGAAGGAAAGAAGAATTCCTTCTAGAATCATTGAGTAGAGCATCCCTGGCTGGAACAAGCTGGTGCCGTAATAAGGTATTAACAGATCTCTGCCTTCTTGAGCAAAGCTAAGACCCAGCAAATGCTGAGAGTCAAAATCCAGACCACAAACTTCTTTTGTGAGACTTCAGTGAGTGAAAAGAGAACGCTGTAGTCTCGGCAACTAAATTATTTTCAATTTTTCTGCACTCCTTAAATGTTAAGGAGGAAGTGGGGATGTCCCAAAAAGTGGAGGTCTGAACCAAAATAAAGAAGTTGGTCTAGCCCTAGCCGGTTTGGCTCAGTGGCTAGACTAGAGCATCTGCCTGTCAATTCCGGTCAAGGGCACATACCTCAGTTGCAGGATCCTCCTTGGCCTGGGTCCTGGTTGGGGCACGTGCAGGAGGCAACCAATCGACATGTTTCGCTCACATTGCTATTTCTGTCTTTCCCTCTCTCTAAAAATCACTGGAAAAATATCCTTGGGTGAGGATTTTAAAAAAAAGTTGGTTTTTAAGATCCCCGGAGATAGCGTAACCAGTAAGTCGTTAAAAAGCTCTGGAATCAGCCCTGGCAATGGTTAGAGCATTGGCCCTTGGACCAAAGGGTCGCAGGTTTGATTCCTGGTCAAGGGCATATGCTGTACCTCAGTTGCAGGTTCCCCAGCCCCAGCAGGGGCGTATGCAGGAGGCAGACAATTGTGTCTCTTTCATCAGTCACCGATGTTTCTCTCCCTCTCCTCACTCCCTCCTCTCTATAAATCAATGGAAAAAATATCCTAAAAAAAACAAAACTCTGGGATCAGAGACTGAATGTTTACTATCTAATCAGTCTTAATGAACTCCTCAGAGCCTTGGTTTCTCATCTATAAAGTTGTTAAAATACCTCTCAAAGTGAAATATTGTCTTAAAGCTCAGTGTTTGGCACATTTACTGTTTCTGATCTCTAGCTTTAAAGAAAGTTTTTAGTAAAGATGCTTCAATACAGTGGGGCCTTGACTTAGGAGTGTCCCAACTAACGAGTTTTTTGAGATACGAGCCGTTTCTCGGCCGATTTTTTGCTTTGAGTTGCGAGCTAAAATTCGGGTTACGAGCCAGCTTCAGATACCCCACCGCTAGTTGGTGCAGCGAACGTCACAGTGAACGCCACAACAGCAGCCCAGCATCACGTGTCTCACTCGTTCACTTTAATGATTTGACATACGAGTAATTTGAGTTACGAGCTCGGTCACGGAACGAATTAAACTCGTAAGTCAAGGCCCCACTGTATGCCCTAGTTGGTTTGGCTCATTGGTTACAGCACCGGTCAGCTGACCAAAGGGTCTAAGACACATACCTTGGTTGCAGATTTGCTCCCCACACCCCTCCCCCCTTCCTGGTGATACATGATGTCTCTCCTCTCTCCCCTCCTCCTCCCTCCCTTTCGCTCTCTAAAAATCAATGGAAAAATTATCCTCCAATGAAGATTAAAAAGAAAAAACAATCCTTCAATATTTAAGCAAATTTACAGAGTGTAAGTCATGACTCTTGGCTTTTCTTTCCTTTCCTAGTTCCTAAGTCTCGCTTTCCTCCCTCACTCTGATCTCGATTTTTCTCTCTCCCCTGACTCTTTCTGTCTTTCTCTCATCACCACCCACCTCCTGAGGTCCTGTTATTTCCATCCTTCTCTCAATCACCGTGCTGCTCCTCACCTGCTGTGTTCATTCCTCTTTCCTAGCCAGCTGTTGTCATCTGCTCTTTCATCATCAGAGTAGACCTTGCATGCCCACTTCCCTCTGGTGCACTTAACATGTGCGCTCTGGTTTTGTTACTTAACCATTTCCTGAACATCTCCCTTCACCTCCCTCCACTAGACTGTAAGTTCCTTGAGGTCCACATTTGTATCCCTTAAAAGGCCTTCCAAAATCAATACCACATACTTACTGTGTCAACCTGAAGGTGGCTAAAAGCTAGGTGTTGGGTGGTTATAAATTTTAAGGGATAGAAATTTTTCTTTTGAGCCTGGAAGTAAAACCTCAGTTGTGCAGGGTGGCACTGGGGACGGAAGCCACAAACGCCCTGCAGATTGTCATGTCATTGAACATGGATGGCACACGAGATACTTGTAAGTTTCATGGGCCTTGGGACTACAATACCACCACCCTCCCTGGCCCAGTGGCTTCTTGCTGCCACCCGGTCCCCCCAGGCATAGGGCCTGTCTTTGTGAAGACCTGCCTCTCCTGAGTCATGAGGTTGACTTTGGCTACTGGGGCAGCGGCAGCAGCATCCGGGATCCACCTGCTCTTTCGGCCACGTTAGCTTCTCCTTGGGGCCAGGCTACCCTCGCTTCCACTTTTAAAAGGGAGGGACTTCCTGCCCTTCTTGACAGTGGGGCCTCGCTACACCTGTGCTTGGTAGGGAGCGTTACTTGCCACCTTGGGGTTTCAAAGTCGGTTTGCAACCTTGTGTTTGTGTGCTGGCTCTGCTGGTGATAGTTCTGTGGTGCCCAGCCACATCCCCAAGGGACCAGTTGCCTAAACACTTCAGCCTGTTCCTAGATCCTCTCCGAGGGTTTCATCTTTGCCCATCTTCTTCATGGGCATTCACTGCCTTATGGCAGCTTCAGCTAAGGCTGGCATTCCTTTGGCTGCTTTGTGTGGGGGCCTTACCAGCTGTGTGTAAAGAGCCCAGTCTCTTAACTCCATTCTCTCTTTAATAAAAACACAGATCATGACTCCTGCCGGATTTCCTTCTCGGGTTATGGAGGGGTCAATTGGACTAATGGACATAAATGTCCTATGGAAGCTGGGAGACAGCGTATTTTGAAAGTATTTCTGGTTCTCCTATTTTTTTCCCTACATGAAGGATTTGTTGCAGTTCCTGAGTATTGTGGGCCCAACACTAAATTGAGTGCTTAGATGGAGAAAGTAGATTTGAAAAATTAGAAAGCTTGCTTTTACCCTTGAAGACTTCAGGTCATGGAGGAGATACTGCTGGAAGCCGGTCCATCCTTGCTGCTTGACACAGTCGCTGCAGGGAAGAAACATCTGCACAGCATATGTTTCAAGCGTATATGGCGTACTGGCATACTGTTCTGAATATGTTTGCTCACCTTCTTGGCGCTATGTGTTTTAAACAAGGTCACCTCTCCGAGAAAGGTTGTTTCCCCAGGTAGGGATTTTCCCCTGAAGTTAGAGAGTGAATAAAAACCCTTAACTAAATTCCAGGCGGGTAGTTAATCACTTTAACTAGGAACAATCATCCTTAAGCTACATAATCTTTACTCCCTGGAATGGAGATAAGAAACGCCCTAACCTTTGGAATAGAAATTGACAGGATTAAAATCAACTGGTATAAATACAGATGTAACAAGACAATAAAAGACAGAACCTGGCTGGAGATCCTGGCTAGAGAACCTGGCTAGGCTGCTGATCAATTGAACGCTGTCTCCGTGTCATTCCTTCTTCGCCGACTCGGTCCACAGCTTTGGGAACCCCTGGACCTTCTGGGGTTGGACCCCAACAAGATACCATGAAGCTATGACATTCTTAAAGAACCACCTTCGCTTTAACCGGTTTGGCTCAGCAGATAAAGCCTCGGCCTGGGGACCAAAGGGTCCCGGGTTTGATTCTGGTCAAGGGCACATGCCTGGGTTGTGGGGTCGATCCCCAGTGGGGGCATGCAAGAGACAGCCAATCCATGATTCTCTCTCATCATGGATGTTTCTATCTCTCCCTCTCCCTTCCTATCTGAAATCAATAAAAATATATTAAAAAAAAAAAAAAGAGAGAACCACCGTCATTGTAGTGAATGTAGGCAATAAGGACTGGGTATAGAATTCCACTTGGATGTAGGCCCCATAGGGCAGAATGTTTTGTTCAGTTGTTCATGTTCATTACTGCATCCCCTGTGCCCAGAACAGTGCCAGGCATAGTTGGCACTCATTCTTCGTATTTATTAAATCAATGAATAAAAACTAATGCAGTGAGTGATGCATTTGAGGGACAGAGGAGTGTGAAGGCTTGGCAGGCAGAGCTTAAACCCTTGCAGAGAAGTTTGATTTTGATAAAGAGAGGCACATCTGTCCTGGAGCAGAAGGTAATGTAATAGCTATTATTCCAGGTAAACGGTTCCTGCAGCTGTCACTTCAGCTGGAATAGAGGTGTTAGAACCGAAAGCCCCTACTGCTGCAAACCAGCCAGGAGGTAAGTATGCACATCTCAGGCCAAGTTCTTCACTGTCTTTTTATGTCCGCCTCTCCTGTGATCTAGCCTCTCTGCTCCACTTATCTCCACAGCCTCCATTCACTGGGCCATGCCTTTAGAGCCCATATTAGAGCACCGCTTTTGATGTGATATTACAAACTTAATATCTCCAGTCAATTGTTTTTCACAATGCCCCTTTAATTATACTGTTTATTATATTCAAAGTGTGTAATTTTAAAATGACAACCTTCTTTTCCCCCAAGATGTTTGCTACATACTTAAACTCTGAAATGTATTCAGTCTTCTTTTATTTCTGGCTAAATCTATTTTTGCACTCTCTGGGGGAACCACAAGAAAATATTGACTGTGTTTAAGGTGAGATTTCCATGTTATATTTTTGCAATTATACTTGATTTGCCACAACTTGGAGTTGATGTTTCTTTTTGTTTTATTTTTAAGGATTCACATTTTGATTGGTCATAATTACTAGATCTGCTTATACTTTGATCTAATTATTTTCTTACTAGAGACCCCATGCACAAATTTGTGCACCAGTGGGGTCCCTCGGCCTGGTCTGCGGGATTGGGCTGAAACCGGCTCTTCGACATCCCCCAGGGGTCCTGGATTGTGAGAGGGTGCAGGCCAGGCTGAGGGACCCCACGGGTGCACAGTTGGGGCCGGGGAGGGATGCGGGAGGTTGGCCAGCCCGTCTCACTCAGTCCCAATCAACTGGACCCTCCTGGTCAGAGTGTCTGACCCTGGTGGTCAGTGCACATCATAGCGAACAGTTGAGCGGCCTTACCATGTCATTAGCATATTATGCTTTGATTGGTTGAATGGAAGACCGGACACTTAGCATATTTTATTATGTAGGATTGGTGAGCCACATATCCTTATTAACTTTCTATTCCTGTATAATTGTATTGGTAAGGAATGTGGGAGACACTCTTTTTTTATTTTTTTGGAAGACACTATATACCTTAGTCCTTTATTATTTTAACTGATTACAAGATTTACCCATCTATTTTTTAAATGTTTTTATTGATTTTAGAGAAAAAGGAAGAGAAAGGGGGAGAGAGAGAAACATTGATCAGCTGCCTCTTGCACATTCCCTACTGGGGATCAAGCCTGAAACCAGGACATGTGCCCTGACCAGGAATTGAACCAGTGACCTTTTGAGACAATGCTCAACCAACAGAGCCACATGGACCAGGACTACCCATCTATGTTTTTTGTGGTTTTTTTAAAAATATATTTTATTGATTTTTTACAGAGAGGAAGGGATAGAGATAGAGAGTTAGAAACATCGATGAGAGAGAAACATCGATCAGCTGCCTCCTGCACATCTCCTACTGGGGATATGCCCGCAACCCAGGTACATGCCCTTGACCGGAATCGAACCTGGGACCTTTCAGTCCGCAGGCCGACGCTCTATCCACTGAGCCAAACCGGTTTCGGCCCCATCTATGTTTTTAATGCATCTGTTTATATTGGTGAAAGCTTGTGGTTTCCGTAAATGTTAGTATTTAAACATTTTCTATTTCATGTTGGTATTTAGTATTCATTTACTATTTCCTATATTTTATGCATTTTATAGTTAAAAATGCATAAAAGTAGGCAATTGATTTCTCACTTCTGGCTTGCTGGAAGATAAATATAGAATCTACAGGGGCTTCCTTTTTCTGAATCCACACTCTTCCTCTTGAAGGGACCATATTTCTTTCTACATGCATTTAAGTTGCTCTTTATTACACAGGCAAGTAATTTAGATGAAATTAATAGTAGAACAGTGTCCCTAATTTCCAATGCTTTCTCTTAATTTTTTAATGTACTTATGATTAAAACTGCCTCACATCTAAGTGGATCTCTTTATGACCATTACCCTCATCAACCACAAAATACATACTAATTTCTAAGCATCTGCTGGCTCCTCAGGATTTAAAAATTATAGGATTTGGACCCTGCCCTCAGGAGCTTACAGTTTAAATTGCAAAACAAAAAACAAAAACAAAACAAAACCACAAACAAACACTACTTCAAAAATGCCCAGCACGGCAGAGCCGGAGAAGGAGAAATGAAGGCTGTTTCTGCACTGCATAGCTTTCAGAGCTGCAGCAACACCACTCTCAAACCCAGTGTGTTTATTTGGTAATGCACTAATTTCTTCCCTAAAGAGTCTGTTAGGTCCTCATTGATGAAGGAAATATTAGCACTGAATCACAGAACCTTAGAGCTGGCATGGAGCTTGGAGGTCATTTAATCCAACCAAATCATTTTGCTTTAATAGCTATTATTCCAGGTAAACTGTTCCTTTTTTTCCTTTCTTTTTTTCTGAGAGAGAGGAAGGGAGAGAGAGAAACATTGATTTGCTGTTCCACTCATCTATGCATTCATTGGTTGACGCTTGCATGTGCCCGATTGGGGATCAAACCCGAAACCTTGGCGCATCGGGACAATGGTCCAACCAACTGAGCTATCCAGCCATGGCTCCAATCAGATCATTTAAAAAACTGGCAGTCTGAGGCCTGAAGATGTTAAACAGCTTGGCCAAGGTCATGCAGCTAGTTTAGTAAGGAAATTGGAACCATAAACCATGTCTTCTGATAGCGCTCTTTCTGCTACGCCTTAAATTGATGGCATTTTTAACCAGGCCTAATGTTTGTTCATGTGTTCCTTCCCCAGAAAGAGCACCTGCCTGTGCAGGGCACTATGCTTGGCACTGGGGTTGCAACATGAGTGTGCATGAGAGCACATTTTGGGGGTCTCGGGTGACCATGTAAATGAGCCTCTAAGCCAAGACCCTTTGAAAGAGTGGAAGAGTCTCAGAACTATATGTACATCAGGCATAAGCCAGGACAGTGCCCTGATGGACATCAGGTCTGTGCAGGGTATATACCTGGTCTATTCAGGATACTTACGGTGAGGGCACAAATGTGGGAGGAGCCAATTCTGCTGTGAGGGAGGGGTGTCCAGTCCCGAAGGCTTTGTGGAGGAGGCAATGCTTGAAAGTTACAGGGGGGCCCTAACCGGTTTGGCTCAGTGGATAGAGCATCGGCCTGTGGACTCAAGGGTCCCGGGTTCGATTCCAGTCAAGGGCATGTATCTTGGTTGCGGGTACATCCCCAGTGGGGAGCGTGCAGGAGGCAGCTGATTGATGTTTCTCTCTCATCGATGTTTCTAACTCTCTATCCCTCTCCCTTCCTCTCTGTAAAAAATCAATAATATATATAAAGAAAGTTCCTGGGGTTTTGATATTCATCAAGAGGACAATGTGGGAAGGGCATTTCCCACCCCTGGCATCTAGACACACAGCAGGGCAGCCAAGAAGAGCTGAGGCGGCAGAGGGGGAGGACCTCCCCACCCTATTCAGCACATGGGCGGGGCTTTGTCCTTTGTAGAGAGGATGGGTATTTGGTCACCCAGGCAGCAAGTATTGTCTACTAGGCAGTAGGCACTGTTGCAGGCACTGGGAATACCATGGACACTGCAGGCAGATCCCTGCTCAGACATGGTGCAGTGGCCCAGTGGCGACCCCGGAGATACACTGTGCCCCACACAATGAACGTATCACCTTGCTCAAGCCACACCGGTCTCAGGATTTCAAATGCGATCTGCGCCTCTCCTGGTAGGTCATTGTCCTAGGATATAAGTGAGTTAGCATTCACAGTGCAAGAACACCCTCAGGACCATAGCAAGTGCTTGTCAAAAAAAATTGCGGCCCGGCCAGTGTGGCTCAATAGTTGAGCGTCAACCTCTGAACCAGGAGGTCAAGGTTCGATTCCCAATCAGGACACATGCCTGAGCTGCGGGCTCGATCCCCAGTGTGGGGCATGCAGGAGACAGCCGATCAATGATTCTCTCTCATCATTGATGTTTCTATCTCTCTCTCCCTCTCCCTTCCTCTCTGAAATAAATAAAAATATATTGGGGGGGAAAAAAAGACCATGGGAGAAACAAGATATCCCTGGAAAGTGTAGAAAGGAGGCCAGAATCCAGGGACAGGGCTGCAGGGAGGAGGACTCTGCCCAGCTCATTATGTTAGCGCTTGCAGAATGAATGGATGTAGGAAGTGTTCAGCAGAGGAAGAGGAATCTATGAAAATAGCTGAGCAGGAGAGAGTAGAGACATAAGAGAGAAGAAGGTGCAGCTAGCGTGGAGAGTGTGAGCGGGAGGGAGGGGCCCAGGCGTCAGATGAAGCTGCAAGACCACCCTTGGATGGGGAACCATTATGACATCACTGTCAACCTTTGCCAACAGAGTCAATGCAGTTGGCAAAGTGGGGGAGTTGGAATGCAATGAGCCGAGAATGAATGGGAAGTAAGCAAAGATGGTGAGTGTATACCCTTGTTTCAAGTAAGAAAAGAAGGTGTACACCCTGTGAAGAGGAGAGCAGAGGGAAGACAAAAAGGGGGGTGGTCACTGGAGAGGAACAAGCTTGTGTGTCCTGCAAAAAAGTGTCAGTAGAGAAAGGTGGAGCCCTAGCCAGTTTAGCTCAGTGGATAGAGTGTCGAACTGCAGACTGAAGGGTCCCGGGGTCAATTCCGGTCAAGGGCACATGCCCAGGTTGCGGGCTCGATCCCCAGTGTGGGCCATGCAGGAGACAGTCAATCAATGATTCTCTCTCACCATTGACGTTTCTATTTCTCTCTACCTTTCCCTTCCTCTTTGAAATCAATATAAATATTTCTTTTTTTAAAAAAGGAAGAAAAAAAATGGAGCCTGGAAATCAGGGATAAGAGATAGAGCAGGAGGTTCTCAGAGCGGAACAGCCAGGGAGGCAGACTGACCCATGAGATTAGCTCCTCTGAACGTGAAGAGAGGCGTGGGAGCAGTGCCCAGGCAGGGTGCTGGGGCAGGAGGTTGAGGGAATTTACACTTGCAACCCCTGGAATAGCCACGGGGATGGAGAAGGCAGTGTAGCTGGAGTCAGTTTTGAGTTCAACCCCGTTGTGACAGTAGGCATGTCTTACTGCTCTTCACTTCCTTGGAGGGAGAGGTGTGTGGGTTTGGGAAGCTGAGCGAGTGATGGTCCACTTCCTGTGACCGCTAGTCATGCCAGAGGCCAGTGAGGACCCCGGCAGGTGCCTACACAGGAAGGAGAGCTTAGACTCCAAAGCAGGTTGCGATGGCCCCTGCAGGCAGATAAACAGCTGTTTCTATCTCTCTGCGTCTCAGCCTCTGCCTCTCTCTCCCACCCATTGCCCTTAGGCTTTCTGCAAAGCCTAGCCCTCAGCCGCCCTCAGCCCTCAGCCCTCAGCTCTTCTCTCCCTTGAAGTCCTCATTTATTCTAACTTCAAATATTGTCAAATATAGCCCAACCTACCTTGGCCCTGACCTTTCCGAACCCCTGGCCAGCAACTTCATCCTTGGCGTTTCCCCCAAACTCTCCATGAGGAACCAGGTCTCCTACAGGACCCTGCCCTCCAGACAGGCTTAGGCTCTGCTCCCTCCTCCGGCCGCCCGCTGCCGGGTGAATTCCCGCTGCGCTGTAAACCGCCGCCCAGCTGGGCGTTTCCTGCATGCCCTCTTGTGTTTTAAGTCTCTGTTCCCCTCCAGGGGAGGCAGCCCGCTGAAGACTGGGACTCAAACCCGAGACCCTTTCAGGCATGGGGCTACGCTCCAACCGCCTGAGCCACGCCGGCTAGGGCAGTCCACGCACATTAATGAACATTGTCTGCCCTGACAGAGGACCCAGAAGCGGGGCTGTCGCTAGGTCTCTGGGACCTGCCCTTGGCTGGTTTGCCATCTTGGTGCCATTCAGGAAGCCCCTCGAGGTACAGGAGGCTCGGCTGCGAGGACGCTGGTCTCAGAGGCACTCAGTTGAAAGATTTCGGGGCCCTATCCTAGCGTAGATCACAGGGTGTCCAGCCACCTCCGGAGATTCCTCCTGGTAACGACTGTGATACATTTTTAAACAGCCTCTGTATTTTAGACCTTTTAGGTTTACAGGAAAAGTGTGAAGATAATACAGAGAGTTCTGCTATGCTCCTGCCCTTATATCTTAACCTGGAACAACTGTTGCCGGTAATGAACCAATATTGACACATTAGTATTAACCAAAGGCCATCCTTTATGCAGATTTCCTTAGTTTTCACCTAATGTCCTTTTCTGTCCAGGAGCCCACCCAGGTCAGGGCACACTGCCCCTGAGGGTCCTGTCTCCTCAGGCTCCTCTGGGCTGGGACGGTTTCCCAGACTTGCCTTGTTTTTGATGAGTTTGACAGTTTTGAAGAGGACGATCAGGTAGCTTGTAGAATGTCCCTCAGTTGGGGTTTGATGTTTCTCTCATGATTCTACCGGTGTTAGGGATTTTGGGAGAAAGATCACAGAGGTGCTTTGATTAAATTTAATATAAAATAAGATTATTTATAAAATGGTTCATTTTCTCTCCTTTTCTTTTTTTTTTTTTTTAAAATATATTTTATTGATTTTTTACAGAGAGGAAGGGAGAGAGACAGAGAGTCAGAAACATCGATGAGAGAGAAACATCGATCAGCCGCCTCCTGCACAACCCCCCCTGGGGATGTGCCCGCAACCCAGGCACATGCCCTTGACCGGAATCGAACCTGGGACCCCTCAGTCCGCAGGCCGACGCTCTATCCACTGAGCCAAACCGGCTTTGGCTCTCTCTTTTCTAGTGGAGAGATGGACCTAGAGTTGAGGGGCAGGGCACTCGGTGGGATGGGAGGATCGGGAAGGCTGTGGCTGCAGGGTAGGGTAGGCAGGGGCCAGTGCAGGGTAGTGGTTAAGATCATGGAGTCCCTGGGTTCAACTAGCGGGAAGTCTTGCACTTTCCCCGTCTATGTCAAGAACACCCACCTTGTTAGGGGTGTTGGGAGCATTTCATGAGCAGGAAGAGAGTAACCCTGCTGGAGGGGGTGCTGGAGGTGAGCCTAAAAGTCCTGCAAGACTGGAGTGGTGGGAGATGAAAGCAACACCCGCCCCCGCAGGTTCCACAGCGGAACTGCCCTCTGGGCTGGCTGTCAGACCGCAGGGACATCGCTGATGACAGAGCAGCCTCCGTGGAACACCCACTAGCCAGCCGCCCACTTGCTGGGCACTCACCAGGCCAGGCTCCTGGAAGTGACTCTGGAGGGAGGAACTATGATCTCAGCCCCTTTCCAGAACCCAGAGTCATGGGAAAAGGCAGAAACCTTAAAACCTTTCTTCTCTAGTTGACTGATTCCTGGGCTCCCGTTAACAATTCTGAATAAAAGCCGCACTAGCACGTTGATGGGTTGGTTTCAATTAGGGGACAGTCACTCCATTCAGGATGGAAGAGCAGGAAGACCTGAGCCTGCACCCTGCTAGCACCAGGTAACCTTGGGTGGGTCTCCGAACCTAAGTTCCCTTTTCTGCACGTGGGTGTCTGTGTGTGCGTGTGTGCGTGGGGGGGTGATGCAGGGCTCTTGAGTAGTTAAAAGTACAGCTGGCCCTAGCCGGTTTGGCTCAGTGGATAGAGCTTCGGCCCCACCAACTGAAGGGTCCCGGGTTAGAGTCCGATCAGGGCATGTATCTCAGTTGCAGGAGGCAACTAATCGATGTATCACATGGATGTTTCTCTCTCTGTCTCTCCCCATCCCTTCCACTCTCTAAAAATCAATGGAAAAATATCCTCGGGTGAGGATTTTTTAAAAAATAGCCCTGGCCGGTTTGGCTCAGTGAATAGGACTATTCAGCCTATGGACTGAAGGGTCCCGGGTTCGATTCCAGTCAAGGGCACATGCCCGGGTCCCAGTAGGGGGCAAGCAGGAGGCAGCTGATCGATGACTCTCATCATTGATGTTTCTCTCTCTCTCTCCCTCTCCCTTCTCTCTGAAATCAATAAAAGTATATTTTAAAAGAACAACAAATGAAAAAATAAAATTACTTTTTAAAATAAAGTACTGCTGATCAGCAGGACTCCTATTTAAATAGCATTTGTTGTTTTTGAATAATCTTAAAAGCAGAAAAACCAGAAACAATGCAAATAAATGCAGAACAGCCAATAGGTTTTAAACTTTTTAGAATATTCTCTCGATGAAATAATATGCAGCCACAGAAAATGATATTCACCTAAATGCACCATGGTATCCTGCACTGGATCTTAGAACAGAGAAAGGATATTAGAGAAAAAAAACTGGGGAAACCAAATAAAATCTGGAGTTTAATAAATGGTATTTATGTGAACTTCTTAGTTTTGGTAAATGAATGTTAACATGAGGAGAAGCTAGGAGAAGGGTTTATGGGGACTCTATGGACTATTTTTATAATTCTTGTTTAAATCTAAAATTATTCCAAAATAAAAATTTAGTGATATTCACAACTTGTTTGTAATATAGGAATGTTTAGGCTAAAATGTTAAATGAAAAAAAGCAGAATTCAAAAATGTGTGACAGTGTGATTATAACTATGCAAAATTTTTTTCATAGAAAAATAGAGGAAAAGAAAATATGCAAATTATCAAGTCATTTAATTTGGTTGACCATGAAACTGAGAGTAATTTAAATCCTTTTTTTTTTTGTTTTGTTAATCCTCACCTGAGGATGTAGTATTATTTTTCATTGATTTTTTTTTTTTTTTTTTTTAGAGAGAGGGAGGGAGAAAGGAGAAAGGAGAGAGAGAGAGAGAGAGAGAGAGATCATTGCCTCCTACACTCAGCCCCCCTCAGGCTGGGATCTAACCTGCAACCCAGGCATGTGCCTTTGATCAGGAATCAAACCCTGGAATCCTTGGGACAACGCTCCAACCACTGAGCCACACCAGCTCAGAGTGGTTGAAATCCTATTTTTTAAATATTTTCTCATTTTTCCTTAATATGGGATCTCAACCACCCGAGGGTGTGAATATCAGAAGAGGCTGATTAATTTGAGTGGGAAAGGGCCTTATGGGAAGGCTGGTGGATCACTCTCCGAGGAAGTGAGAGGGCTGGGGAGCAGGCAAGCCATCACAGCCCCCATTACACCTACTGGATGCTGCCTGGCGGCTTGCCATCCCCACCCCTCTCTGGATGCTGCCTAGACCCAGCCTAGGCTCAAATCCTGTACCTGTCACTTGCTAGCTTACGACATCGGACCAGTTTCTTAGCCTCTCTGTCCCTCAGTTTCTTCATCATCTGTAAAATGGGGCTGCTGGTAAAGGTACCTACGTTATAGGATGGTTATGAGCATTGAATGACTTAATATTAGAACCATCTGGCATGCCGTAACCTCTACAGACTTGTTAAAAAAAGTACTGCCGGTGTCGTCACAATGAATTTAAACGTCCCTCTTTGTCTCTTGACCCAGATTCAAAGTCCTAGGGGGCGGTGTGGTGTGAGAGAGCAGGAGGAATGGGTGTTGGTGATGCCCTCCCTGCTGGGGTCAGGAGAGAGTGAGAGTATGGTGGTGGTCTGGCTTCCCAAAGGGAAGGATGCTGCCTCCCAGCAGGGCTGCACAGCGGATGGAGAAACCAGGAGACAAGGATTTTGGAGTGAGTGCTCAACGAAGAATTGTGAATGAACGGCACAGGCTACCAATACAAGAGCACAACAAACAGCGGAACTTATTTGGGAGGAGGTCCCAGGAAGCAGGAGGAGGGAGTTGGGCAGGTGAGACATGAAGGAGGAGCTCTCAATGGTCACAGAGGTGGCTGCTAGGGTGATGGGCACTCACTTCAGCCCTGTACCCTGCGCGGAGATGGTCCTGGCCTGGGGGTGGGGCAGAGGTGAAAGGGAAGTTGCAGAGATGGACCTGCGATAGGCAGTTAGACAGACGTGAGCAGAGCAAGGACGATGGGCCAGATACAGAAGGTCAGCAGGGTGGAAAGCCCTGGGAGCCTAGCCACAGGCACTGGTAGGGGGAGACCTCACCCCCAGGGCTTTTCCTCCCCTAGCGTATCGCTGGTTATATGCTAACGCAGACCCCCTGACCTTTCCTCCCTAGAGATAACATCTGTGCCTCAGTTGTATTTCAGCTCCAGGCCCACAAACAAAACCAGCCGGCTGACCTCCGCACCAGCTGCATTTGATAATGACGCCCCTGCCCTGGTGCCAGCCAATCAATCAGTGGCGAGCACAACCCTGAATGGACGCACCTGGAAAGCTACTGAATATTCTATGCCGATCTTCCCCTGGGACCTTCCCTAATGTCCTGGGGAGCACGCCCGTGCCTTTCCCTTTCCCTGCTCCCCCCCCCCCCCCTCCTCAGGTGAGGATTACCTCGGCTTCCTCACTCCCCAGTCCAAGGGCCCTCCTTTACCTCTAGAACTTGTTTCCGAAGCCCATTTCTTCCAGGAATTACTTTTTCTGCCTCTGTGATTTACCCAGTAAATGTTCTCCCACAGTTTGGGTTTGAATTCTTTTCTAGCCAGAACCCCGTTACCGAGGTTGCGGAACCCAGGTCTGGTCTGACCCCATTGGTCAGACACCCGGTACCGTTCCCACCGCCTACCACAGGCCTAGGGCACATGGCATGTGTAAAATACTTTTTACCTGGCCATTCCTCCTCCTCCTTCTTCTTCTTCGGTGGTGGGGGTGTGTGGCGGGGGAGTTGGGGTGAGAAACTGAAAGGAGGAGAGCCCAGGGTGGCATTGTTGGGCCAGAGGGAAGCTCTGAGTGGTGTCACCCCTTGGTCACATGACTTTACGTTGTCACATGACTCAGCTCCTTCAGCTGTTGGGAATGGGGTGGGGGGGGGAGTTTGAAACTTTCTCAGCAGCTTCCCGCCCCCCCATCACAGCACCTGGGGCTTCGTGTGAGCTGGTCCTCCAAATCCTCCTCCTCTTCCCCTTCCTCCTCCTCCTGCCAGCTCCCCAAGATAGTTCTGGCCCCAGGTGCCGGCTCACAACACTTTACATTTTGGGAGCACACCCTGGGTCCCTTATTTCCCCAAACGATGTTACAGATTCTGGGGTGGAGATCTCAGGGACCCCTCAGTCCCCACCGGCCTCCCTAGGTGCAGCAGAGAGGAAAAAGCAAGCCTGGGTAACGACATGGCCCCCGGGAAGTGCTTGGCCTAGATGGTTCTTTGATCTCATTCCAGCCCATCATAATCGTAGGAGGTGTTAATTGTACGGCCAGCATTCAAACCCTAAATTCTGACCCAGAACCATAACAAACTGAGCACAGCATTCCAGGCTGGCCAGAATGGTCAAGTCACTCGGCCACGCTGAGCCTGCTTTCTCTTCACTAGGATTTTAGGGTGGGCACCGCTCAGCGGGTGACAGCTGGTGGGAGTGGTGTGTCACCGAAAGTGCCCCAGGCAGGAGCGATGGAACAGACCTGCTCACCTGGCCTGCCTGCCAGCCTCGGAAAGACGCCTCTCCTTGGGCCCTGCTGCCCTCTGCTGGTGGAGGTGCAGCCGCCTGCCAGTGCCCATGGGAGGTCAGGAGCCCGGAGTTGTGACTCATCCTGTGTCCAAGCTCCCCACTCACTGCTGTTGGCTCTGCCCTTAGCTTTCTGCATTTGTTTCCTTAGCTGTAAAGTGGGGATTTAAGGACAGAATGAGGTAGGACGTGCAGAATGTCACCTCCAGGCCCTGGCCAGACAGGACTCGGACGCCCTTCTGTTGGGCAGACAGGAGAGTCCTAGAACAACCCTGTTTCAGATGCATGGGTGCGGTGGTGAACTTTTGAGTGGCTGTCTTTCCTTCAGTGGGAAACACCTCCCTGGTCCTCCTACCCCCACCTCCCATCCTGTTTATCTCAGTATCCGGAGAAGGCGGCTGAGTGCTATTGGACGCTGCCCTCCCCAGCTGCTTGTGTCCACACTGGAGCTCCCGTGGAGGATGGAGGCGTGGAAAGCAAGGACGGCGGCCTTGTCACTTTCCCCAGCCCCCGCCCTGTGCTCAGCATGGACCAGGCTTGGTGTCTCCTCTGCAAACATGAACCCTGAGGAATTCCAGCCCCACCCCCCTGGCTCCCCTCACAGGGTCCAGCTGGCCTTACAAAGAGCCTCATACTCCAAGCTCACTCCCCTCTGAGGCTCCCGTCCTTGCCACCAGGAGGGTCTGAGCTCCCACCCCTTCTCCCAGGGTGTGCCGACCCAGATTGGGAAAAGGAGACCAGTATCCACCCAACAGGTCCGTGCTTGCTCCTGCTTTGCAGAAACTGCGACAACCTTGCCGAGGAAATAATGACCCTCATGTCACAGTAAATAACTCCAGTTCACAGTTAACGCTGAGTGAATAAGCACTAGTTTCGTGAACTCATTTAATCCAACCTCCAAGAGGTAGGTCCTACAATTACCCTCATTTTCCAAATAAGTGTCCTAGGGACTCCTCCAAGGTCACAGAGCTGGTAAATTGCAGAGCCAGGATTTGAACTCAGGAAGATCTCATACTTTCCAAAATCCGACCTTAATCAGAAGCATTTAACGTGGAGGTCAAGCCCTGGAAGGTAGGGTGGGTGGTCAGACAGTCAGTTTTGGATCTCTCTCTGCTCCTCAGCCTGTCACAGGCTTTGTCGACTCCCTGATTCCTATGCCATTGGCTTTGGGATGACTTCCTGGGACCAGGAGTCCTCATCCTCCACAGGAGCAGGAGGTCAGAGAGAGCAAAGAAGGTGACCCGATATGGGGAGATCTGCCAGCCACCACCCCCTCCCCACACCCAGATGTGGGGCCCAGGGTGCTGCCCAGGCAGAGGGGAGAGGGAAGCTTCATGACTCACAGTGTGCCCCACCCTGTCCACCCGACGATGCCAGGGAGTGGCCTGTCCTGGAGGAGTGGCCTTGGGGTCCCTGCCCTTTGAGGCCAGGCGGAGGCAGTAAGTTGAAACGCAGACTGTGGTTTGTGGCTCTCAGCCCTGCTGGCCTCTGGGCTGGCCTTTCCTGGCTCCCACGTGTCAGGCTGTGCCTGCCCTGCCAGGTGGGGTTGTGAGGAATTGAGAGAGAGGTTTGGCAGCTGAGGAGGATAACAACCAGCCCTAACAGCAGCCCTGGCTTTCAGTGGGTATATCCAAGGGCTCACTGTGCCCTTCTGCGACACCTCTGATGGCTGCATGTGGCCTGCAGCTGGAGACCAGCCACCGGACACCCCCGCCTCTCTGCATGTCTCTCATGCAGGGCAGTGGCCAGCATTCTTCCCTCCCTCCCAGCGTCCCCACCCTTCTGGCAGTCCATCCTTGCCACCCAGAGTCACCTGGCCTCGGCTTGTGGTGGCTTGTTTCTGGTTTCTGGACGACTGCAGCTGCCCAACTGGTCTCCCGCTCCCACCTCCACCCTCCCAGACACCTGGTCCCGCCGCCACACCTGTCATCTTCAGGAATCTAGGCTGGCCTCTCCCACAGCACAGGAAGAAAGCCCGGCGCCTTAGCTGAGGGGCTGACACCAGCAGTGGGCACCTTGGTGTGGGCGCAGTGAGTGGGGGTGAGGAAGCCGGCAGACCCAAGGGCTTGCTGGAGAAGGTGGCGTCTGAGCTGGACCCTGAAGGACTCGGGGGTGAACAGGCAGTGACTGGGAGGATGTGCCGAGGTGGGGGGAAGCCAAAGGCTTGGAGGCTGGTAGGGGTGTTAGTGCTCCCCGGTGTGGCTGGGGTGTCAGAGGTCCTGGGCATCCATCCGATGGGGAAGGTGGGCTGTGGTCAGATGCAGGAGAGCCCAAGCTCCCGGCTGCAGAAGTTGGACTTCCTTCTCGGGGCAGGGCTGTGACTGTGCTCCTGTGGCCAGGCACTGCTTGAGGCACAGGACATTCCAACTAAACCAGCTCTGGGGAAGCTGGCCACCCGCTGGGAGACAGACAGGACCATGACTCATGGTGCCGGCGCTCTCCAAGAAAGTGAAGGAAGAAGCTAAGGGCGGGTTCAAGGGCGGGGCCTGGCTCCAGGCAGTTCCACCCCAGCGCCTACACGGGGTGGGCGCTGATCCACCCTGTCACATGGGTGTAAAGGCATTTTGAAACAAGAGGCTTGCCACAACTGACAGGCGATGTCATTTTAGTCCTCACAGTTGCCACTGGGAAGGGCAGGAGTAAGGGGCCAGGTGTGAGTCTGGCCCAGGTGGGGGTGGGAGTGGTCCTGGGACCAGCAGGTCCTGCCTGAAGGAGCGGAAAGTGCAGGAGTAAGGGGCCAGGTGTGAGTCTGGCCCAGGTGGGGGTGGGAGTGGTCCTGGGACCAGCAGGTCCTGCCTGAAGGAGAGGAAAGTGCAGCCCCGGGAACAGCCGCGAGGTGGCCCAGCTGCGTGGCCACTCCTGGATGTGCGGTCCAGGGCTGGGCGCGTGGGGGCTCCAGGACTAGCCCTCCACAGGGCAGGGGGGCCCAGGGAACCCCCTTCCTCAGGTCTCAGGGGGATTTCACTTCAGTTCAGGGATCTCAGCCCCGGCATGAGGGGGCTGGCCTCCGTGCTGACCATGGGTCTGAAGGGCGGTTCGGTCACAGCCTGGGAACTGGGCCCAGCCTAGCCCGCTGGGAAGAGGTCGGCGCCCAGTTCCGTCCGGCGCTGCTGGGCGAGCTGGGCAGGGAGGGCCCACGCTGTCAGGTCAGCACGCAGAAGCTCCGGGCGATCCGCCGCCAGTAGTTGCGACTGCGGCTGCTGAGAGCCACCTTGACGGCCTTTTGGAAGACGGCGTGGACGTTTTCTCGGAGCCGCGCCGAGCACTCCAGGTAGGCCACTGCTCTCACGGACCTCGCCATCTCCTGGCCCTGATTGGGAGAGTGACACCGTGAGGTGGGGCTGCTGGGGCACCTCCCAGTCCTCCCAGCCCTCCTGGCTCTCCTCTGAGTCTCCAGGGCAAAAGCGGAAGGTGAGTGTTTCTAGGCTCCCCACGGCGCCTCCCCCTGGCTGGACAAGTGCTCTCCTGGCTTCCTCAGTCCTTTCCCGCCTCAGTCCTGGGCTAGGTCTCTGCGTCTCAAAGAACCGACTAACTTCCCCGGTGTGGAGCAGAGAGGGGCCTGCAGACTGAAGAGCTGGGGTCTTTTCTGGGCCTCAGGTCCCCCACCTGTGATGTGGCGGGGGCGGGGGGGGGGGTAGAACTATCTGATGTGCACATCACTGTTCTCCCTTCCACAGCCGGAACCTTCCAGAGTATTCTAGGTACCACTTCCAAGCACCAGCAGTTTCTGATCCCTCCCTCACCCCACACCCCCGGGGAGCTGGACACCTGGCGCTGCCTGCCCAGAGGCCGTGCTGGTCAACGTGCCCGGGGGCTCCCTCTCCCGCTCCCCTGCCCCTGGGCTGGGTTTCCTACCCTGTGGTAGGTCACGGGCTCCAACTTATTTTTCCAGAGCTTCTTCACCAGGGACCTGTCCTTGCGCAGATCCGTCTTGCAGCCCACGAGGATGACGGGCACCCCCTTGCAGAAGTGATTCACCTCTGGGTACCACTGCGGGGGAGGGGGTGGGGGGGGTGTTAGCCGCTGGGAGTACTTCCGTCTCCACAGCGGGGAGAATGGGCTGTCCTCCTGCTCCCCAGGCAGCTCGATCATCGGTCATCAGCACAGCCGACGTCCAGGGAGACCTACTCTGTGCCAGGCCCTAAGACTTCACACCTGTGGACTCATTAACCCCCCAGGTCCCTATGAAGCAACGCCTATCGTCCATCCCATTATACACACGTGGTAGCTGAGGCCCAGAGAGGGTATATAACTCGGCCGGGGTCACACAACTGGAAGTGGCAGGATTTGGGCCAGTGCCCTGCTCCCATTCCCTCTAGAACCCTGCCTAGCTACAAGGTAAGGGCTCCCATGGCCCCCTCCTCAACTGGGTAAAATATGTAAGCAAATAGGTGATCCGGTGAAGATAAAGCAGCTTCTAACCTGATTGCGGCAGCTGTTGGCTTGTAGGAGGGCGCCTCTCACCCTGAGTCAGCTGCTCTTTGGAATGTGAGGCTCCGGGTTACTCAGGCTGGACTACAGCCCCGGAGCCTGGAATCCACAGCCCAGGAGGGCATGCCTGGTCTGTGTGTCCGTGCAGGAAAAAGTGGCAGCACATGGCTAGCTCCTGGAGCCACATGGGCCCCATGTGGGGTCCTGGGCAGGCTCCCCACATCCCAGCCCTCCACAAAACTGTCCCCAGAAAGGGTCTCCTCCGTGACTCCACGCTGCTAAATCCAAAGTGAGTCCTCAGCCCTCCCCCTCCCTGAACCCTAACACTGGGATCATCGCACCCTCTTCCAAGACCGGGTCTGCACTGCGCCCCAGAACCCGACTCTCCTGGTTCTTCTCGGGTCTTACCAGCACCCCCTTCTCAAAGCTGTGGGTGTACTTTTCCTCTAGCTGCTCCTGCCCTCCAGGTGACCACCCTGAGTCCATGGCTCTGTCCAGCCCAGCCCAGCCCTCTCCTGGGAACTGCAGACGCAGACTTCCACCTGCCTACCTGCCACTTCCACTGGGATGTCCTCCAGGCCCCCGCCTCCCATCTCCCCACTCCCAGCTTGCTCCTTCTCATCTTGGGAAATGGCAAGTCTCCCTTCCAGTTACTCTGGTCCAAGTATCTTTCTCCCACCCATGTCAAAACCACTTGCAAGTCCTGATGGTTCTGCCTTTCAAAGAGGTTCAATATCCACCCACCTCTCACTACCCCCTCGGCCAGCACCATCCCAGCCACCACCATCGCATCTGGTCCCCAGTGCCTAGAACAGTGCCTGGCACATAGATGCGCTCAGTCATTAAATAGATATGTGTCCAGAACAGTGCCTGGCACGTGTTAAGTTCTAATGCTGCCACCATCGTTATCATTACGAATGCTGTCACCGGCTGTGCTCCGAAGAAACCTGGAGCGCGCCATTCACAACGAGGCCCTGACACCTGTGCGCAGCTTCTAGAAGCCCTGACATAACTGGGGGGCATCCTGGGAGACTGCTGAGAGGCAATAGCCACACAGGTGGGGGGCTGAGAGCTGCTGGAAGCTGACTGTTCATGTGGCCTTGGTCAGGCCCAGGCAGGGGAGATTCAGGGGCCCTGGGCTACCCAGCATTCTCAGGCAGGGTCAGTGTTCTGAGTCTGCAGTAGAGAGCAGGTGAGGAGCACTGGACTGGGAGTCAGAGGCCAGACCCTCCCACCAAATCCCTGTGGGACCCCTGGCAAGTTGCTGCCCACCTTTGGCCCGGGTTTCCCCGTATACATGCCAAAGGCACTGGCCTTGATGTCATCCAGGGCCTGCTGAGCTCTGAGAGTCTGCTGGGTCCAGAGGGGGTGGTAGCGGGGGGGAAAAAGAGTGGGGGTGGAGCAGTGTGGCCTGGCTTTGGGGGCTCTGCCTCCCACCCCCCAAGTACCTACCCGGTTAAGGATGTTCTCAAAGCTGTGTGGGTTGGTGACATCGAAGCAGAGGAGCAGGACACTGGCGTCAGGGTAGAAGAGGGGCCGCAGGCGGTCATAATCGACTTGTCCTGTGGAACAGGTGTGGCCACTCCCTCCAGATTTCCTGCCCACTGTCAACACCTCCCCAACATCAAACCCAACATCAAACCCTGGATCCCATTAAAGTGTGTGCGTGCGTGCGTGCGTGCGTGCGTGCGTGCGTCTAGTTCTGTTTCTCAGGGTCCAACACCAATTTGGCACTTAGGTTGCCATTCCACATGAATGTGCCCCTTGGGGCAGTGTTCCTCCCCTGGCCTGCCTGCAGGATGTGCCAGCCTGGCCGGGGTGAGACCGTTTGGAAGGTTGGGGCAAGGTAGAGGCCCAGCCTGGAGGGACTGCTTTGCCCAGGACTTGGGGCATGGGGTGAGGAGAAAGGCAGGCGGTTCCCCAGCAAAGATATCTTTGCCAACCCAAGGTAAAGGGGCTGCTGGGACTGAGGTTGGCTTTGAGCTCTGATGTAAAGATGACTCTGACCCCTTGTGTGGGCAAGGTCAGGAGGCTGGAGGGCAGAGGTCAAGGTCAGGCAGATCTTACAGAAGCTAAGCCACGGTGGAATGCTGAGGCCAGGAACAGTCCACCCCTTGAGAGCAAAGAGCTCTGGACTCTCCCTTGTCTCCAGGACATGGCCGGTCGCCCTGGGGTGGGGGAGGCAGTGGACACAGGCACAGAAGCACGGGGGGTTCAGTTCCTGGGGGCCCTAATCCTGGCCCACACCAGTCCCTTGGAGATTGCTGGACCTCCCCGGTTCAGAAGGAAGGGAGTGGGGCTTGGCTCCCAGCATCTGGGCCTCTCCTTCCACCCTGTCCCTCCCTGGGCCCTGCACACCCACCTGCTGTGTCCCAGATTTGGAGCTCCACAGGGTTGCCCTTCATTTGCAGATTAACGGTGAGCCGCTCAAACACCGTGGGTGTGTAGCTCTGAGGAAGAAGGGGGCACGGGAAGGTTGTGAGGACAACTTCTGAAGGGGAGCAGCCCCAGTGCCAACCCAGAGCCCAGGAATGCCTGCAGCACTGCCCTCACTGGGAGTCGGCAGAGGGTGGTAGTTTCTAGAAGTAGTCTGGTGGGGTTGAGGCCTAGAGCCACCACTTCCAAGCAGTGTGCCCGGCAAGACACCGGCCCCAGGCCTGCCCGCCTCGGAGGTAAGGTGGGAACACGAGCAGCGCCCAGCACAGGGTGTTGCTGCAAGGCTTCAGGGAGATCCTCCGCACAGAGCCCTTAGCACAGGGCCCGGCATGAAATAAACACGCCACACACGCCGGCCAAGCACAGGGCCCGGCACGAAATAAACACGCCACACACGCCAGCCAAGCACAGGGCCCGGCACGAAATAAACACGGCACACACGCCGGCCACTGTTATTTTTATCTTTGTCCCCCTGGGCGGGGGACGGGACCATTTCTGAGCCTTCCTGCATGCTGTCCCCTCCTCCCGGAACGACATTAACCCACATTTGTTCGTCCGCTCATTCATTCATACATTCGGTCATCATACCTTCTCCGGGTCCAGTTCTGGACACTGGGAACAAGGAATCAGCAAGACTCGTGCCTGTCTGCAGAGCATGCGGTCCTTTGTCTTTCAACCTCTCACAATCCAACCAAGGCCCCTGCCCAATGCCATCTTCCCCGGACCCCCTCCCACGTGCCCTGGTTTCTGCCCTTCTGGGCTCAAGAGAAGGTCATGCAGGACGATTCCCATTTGCCCGGGCCTGGGGCTTACTCCCTCTCCCTAAAGGTAGGGTGAGTGGAAATAAGACAGGTTTTGGCCCTTGCCAGTTTGGCTCAGTGGATAGAGCGTCGGCCTGCAGACCGAAGGGTTCTGGGTTCGATTCCAGTCAAAGGCACATGCCTGGGTTGCAGGCTTGATCCCCAGTAGGGGGTATGCAGGAAGCAGCCAATCAATGATTCTCTCTCATCATTGATATTTCTATCTCTTCAATGATTCTCTCTCATCATTGATGTTTCTATTTTTCTCTCCCTCTTCCCTTTCTGAAATCAATAAAAATATATTAAAAAATAAATAAATAGGGCAGGTTTTGTACACAAACGCAGGAATCAAGGTTTTCAGAACTCTGCCACACAAGCCCTCTGCCCGGAGGGGCCTGCTGGCCACTGTAGCTGGGGGTCCCCAGGCCTTGCTCACTCGCTGAGGGCTGTTCAGGGAAGACAGCCAGGGAGACCCTTCCCCCCCCCCCCCCCCCCCCCCCCCCCCCGCTTCCCATGCTGGGTGGGGCCTGCCTGGGACTGGCCCTGGCCTCTGGGAGGGGCAGCCCCCTCTCGGTGTGTCTGGGTAGGTGCAGTTCTCCAGGGCACTTGGGAAGCTGCAGGGGGAGGGTGGGAGAAAGGCAAGTTCCGAGCCGCAGATGGGGACATCGAGGATGGCCCTGGGGTAGGGGCTCAAGCCACCCTGGACTCTAGTCACCTCCTACCCCCTCTGCTAGCAGAAATGCCTCCAACGCACCTCCCCATGCCTCTCTGCCTGTCCAGGGCCCCTCTCCCTTGGGCCCTTGGCCTGGCGGGGGACAGTGTGATATGGTGGCTAGGAGCACTGCTTAGGACTGGCTCTGGCCCTCGCCAGCCGTGTGACCTAAGGCCAGTGTCCTCACTGGTTAAAAGAGAGGAGTGTCACCTCACAGTGTGACGGGGAAGACTTTGCTGGCAGGTGCGGTCCAACATACGTGTCCGTCACCTAGAAAGCTGGTTGCCAGGGACAGTGTCCACACCAGCCACTGTCAATCCCTCCAGCTTGAGCCGCTGTCCCCACCAGCCTGTAACTGGAGGGCATGATGCCTGGTGAGACACGAGCTTTTTTTTTTTTTTAAATATTTTTATTGATTTCAGAGAGGAAGGGAGAGGGAGAGAGAGAAACATCAATGAGAGAGAATCCTTGATCGGCTGCCTCTTGCATGCCCCCCACTGGGGATCGAGCCCACAACCCAGGCATGTGCCCTTGACCAGAATCAAACCTGGGACCCTTCAGTCCACAGACCGACGCTCTATCCACAGAGCCAAACCAGCCAGGCGAAACCTGAGCTTGGCCACCCACTCACCAGTAGAGGGGTCCTGTGCAGGCAGACACATGTCAGCACTTTGCAAATGCCTGTGGAGATAACATGTGGATGTCCGTGTACCCGCACCATCTCTGATCCCTGCGGCCTTGGGAAGTCAGTACTATCCCCATTTTCCTGATGAGACACTGAGGCCCAGAGAGGGGAAGTGGCTTGCCCAAAGTAACATAATGGACAGCTGGCTAAAGATGGAGGCAGGTTTGTTCTCAGTCACCTGCCTCCCCTGAGATCACCAACCCTCGCCCCTGGTGTCAGGAGTGAGCGGGGAAAGTCCCATTCTATGACGTGGGGCTGGGTTGCTCCTCTCTGACTAGTAATTGTCACAACCCTTCCCCTAACCTGGAATGTTATCCTGGAGACTGTCTACATCTCCCCTTGTGTTCTTTGAACCCCCAGGCAGGGTCACTCTGTCCAGAATGTCAATAGCACTTAATCTTATCTGTTGAGCTGTCCTCAGCCAGGAAGGCAGGGCCCAGCCTGGGCTAGACCAGGACAGAGATGACTCAGGCGTGGGTCTGCCCGCATGGGGCTCCCAGGTAGGGAGATGGATCACTACAGAATGGGGACATAGCTCAAGAGAGGAGTCAGGCCTGGCCAGCGTGACTCAGTGATTGAATGTCGACCTATGAACCAGAAGGTCACGGTTCAATTCCCGGTTGGGGCACATGCCTGGATTGTGGGTTCAATCCCCAGAGGAGACATGCAGGAGGTAGCTAATCAATGATTCTCTCTCATCACTGATGTTTTTACTCTCTCTCTCTCTCTCTCTCTCTCTCTCCCCTTCCCTTCCTTTCTCAAATCAATACAAATATATTTGAGAGAGAGAGAGAGAGAGAGAAGAGTCAGGGGCTTCCCTGGACGGCATACCCATGGCTGTCCCTGTGTGGAGGAAGACTCAGCTGGCTCTGTTGTGGGCTCTCCTGTGGAAATGGTTGCTGCCATAAAAGTCAGCCAGGAAACCCCTACCTCTGCTCCCCCTTCCCCTGAACCCCAGGTTGAGGCACAGCCAAAGGTTGTTGAAGCCCCTCCAAATCTCAGCCTGCTCTCTGCTCTTTGCTGCAGGCAAGAGGCCTGGGAGATGGGGCCCCAAGTCTCCTAGCTCCAGGCTCTCTGGGCTTGGAGGACTGCCAGGAGGAGGCATCCAGGGTCAGGAGCAGGAGAAGGCTGGGTCCGGCAGGCAGAGCACTGGGGGCTGCAGAGAGTGTCCTGGTCAGGGGTGGGAGACTTCGGTCGTAGGCCAGCACTGCCACTGCTGGGCTCTGTGATCCAAGGGAAGACTCTGTCTCCCTGGCCTCAGTTTCCCCACCTGTAAAATGAAGGCCTTTCCAACGCTTAGATCTTGTGTTTCTTTTATTATTTTTGTTAATCCTCACCTGAGGATATTTTCCTATTGATTTTTAGAGAGAGTGGAAGGAAGGGGGAGAGACAGAGAGAGAAACATCAATGCGAGAAAGACAGAGAGATTGGCTGCCTCCTGCCTGCGCCCCAACCAGAACTGGGGATCGAGCCTGACCAGAATCGAACCCACGACCCTTCAGTCTGCAGGCTGACACTCTATCCACTGAGCCAAACCGGCTAGGGCCCTTGTGTTCCTTTTAAATGGAGAGGCCTCTCTTGTGTCTGGAGGCAGAAGGGTTCCTGTGAATTCAGGGCCCCTAAATAGGGAGGAGCCTAGACAAGGCTCCAGTTCATCCCCCAGTTGACAAACATGCGTCCTTCCCCTTGACCCGCTCGTGTGTCCTTCAATACACACAGTTCATCAACGGTGAGATGCTCAGTTCCATATTGTAACCTCTCTGAAACTGGGGTGGGTCTCACCATCAAGGACACTGGTGGTGAGGCCCCACCCCTCCCAGCCCCTCTCCTGGGACCCACAGGCCTGGCCCCTCTGGGGTGCTCTCCCCCCTGTGCTATAATTGCTGGGTTCTCCTGGGCAGCATCTGGGAGCCTGGAGGCACATTCCTCACAACTTAAAAAAAAGTGACTGGCCAAAGGAAGTGACATCAGCTCTGTAACCCACAAGCGTCAGCTCGATGCTGCCACAATGGAAAGAAAGGTCTGACACGGTTACTAGGCTTGGTCTCTTCTGCTCCCGCCCCCCATCCATTTCCCAGCGCCTGCGCAACCCAGGGGTTTGCAGGTCACTGAGGGAGGCAGGAGGGAGAAGGGACGCCAAAGCAATCCATGGCCCCCAGGAGAGGCGGCACCGTGGGTGGGTCCGGCCCTTGTCCGGGTGCGGGGCAAGTCCGCCTGGGCAGTCAGTGAGCATGCTGGTCAACACGCCTGAGCACCAAGGCCACGCCAGGTACCCAGTGGGGTCATCTCTCAGCCTTCCTTTAACTCCACCTCTCCACCGCCCTGGCTCCTTCCACCCCATGAGGTTGTATGAGGAAACTGAGGCTCAGAGAGGCAAGTTACTGAGGGCCAGAAGAGTGCCAAGGTGCCAACCAGCTGTCTGACTTGACTCTGGTGTGCTCTTACCCTCCAGGGCAGAGCCTGGCGGAGGGGGGCAGGACGGGGGGGGGGGAGGGAGGGGTGTCCACCGCAGGGGCAAAACTGGGGGAGAAAATAGGATGTTTCCCAAGAAAGACATTGGCCATATTTAGTGAGTCCTTCCTGTTGCAGACTGGGCGCTGAGCAGGTGATCTGTATTACTCACTCTTCACAGTGACCCTGGGAGGTGGGCACCGTCATTATGCCTATCATGCCGCTAAGTACACAGGCAGAGGGAGGGTAAGGGACTTGCCCAAGGGCACTCAACTGGAAATGGCAGAGTCACCACTCGAACCCAGGCAGCCTGGCTCCAGAGGTCAGCTCCCCTTAGCCAGGCGGTGCTACCCCCCAGGGTGCCCTGTGACACCCTCCCAGGCAGATGCCATTCTCCCAGACGGTATCATCGAGGCCCGCCCTCCCAAAGGCAGCGTGAGAACCGCGTTCAACCCCACGCTGTGCTGGGAGACCCCGCGAGGCCAGCGTGGGCACACAACCGCGGCAGCTCCCGCACAGACGGGACACACGGCAGCCCGTGCGTGGCCGTGGCCAGGGCCCCGGCACTCACCTCGGGGAAGTCCCCCTCGGCGAAGACCATCAGCAGCGACGTCTTCCCGCAGCCGCCGTCGCCCACTAGGACCACCTTGACCGGCCGCGCGCCCTGCGGCGCCTCCTCGCCCGCGGCCCGGGCCGCCTTCATCGCGGGGCGGCCGAGGGGCCGGGCGCGGAGCCGGAGCGCCGTCCGCCCAGGCTGCGCGCAGGCCGGGCGCGGGGCTGGCCGGCGGGGCTGGAATGTGGAAGGGGCGGGGCGGCAGGAGGAAGTGCATGCGGGGCAGGGGGCGGGCAGGGGCGGGCGGCGGCCGGCGGGCGTCCAGGTGAGAGGCCCGAGCCGGGATCCAGACGCTGCGCGGGGCGGGGAGGCGGGGCGTCGGGGCGCGAGTGGGGGAGGGGGGGCCTTCCCCTCCCATCCCATTCAGCCACTCATGAAAGCTTTCTTGAGCACCTACTGTGTGCGCCTGCTGGGACCACCGGAGCGGGGGACCCAGACTCAGTCTGTACCCTCAGGGGGGAATTCTGGTCTGATAGGGGTGGGGAGAGACAAGTAGCTGGACAGTGACAGTGTGTGCAGGGGTGTGGACAGGGAAAGAAGAGGGAGGCGGGGGTCAGCCATGTTTGCCTACCAGCTTGGTGGGGACAGGGACTGGGTTCCAGGTGCCCAGTACAGGTGGAGCGCGAGCAGGAGCCGGGATTTTTGAGGAGGGGATGAATGAATGAATGAATGAATGTGCATTTCCCTAAGGGCGCTGGAGACATTGTATATCACACTCCTCCCTGCAGGTGTTTCAGGCCAGGTAGGAATGCGGTGCGTTGGGCATGCCCTTCTGGGTCAGTCCCTGGCTCTGCCAGGCCTTGTCTGCCCTCCCCCAGCCAGCACCAGGAAGTGTCGCTGCAGGCGGGTGGCCACCTGTCGCTTCTGGCTGGGGCATTATCTGGGGGAAGCGATGGAATCTTCCACCCATAAAGAGTTTAGGTCAGGATCTGGGCATGTTTGGTGCCACGTGTGCGTGCCCTCATGATTTAACCAACATTGATGGTCTCCCTGTGCCCAAGGGCCGGGGGACCCTTAACCGTTTAAGACACAGTCCCTACCCTGAGAAGCCCATGCCTAGAATGGGAGACAGGCAGGGCCTCAGAGTAACAAGAGCTACAACAGAGGTGGGGACAGGCAGTGGACGGCTGTAGGGAAGAGGGTCCCCTCACCCGGGTTGGGGGACCAGGAAACCCTTCTAAGAGGGATCAGCATTGAGGAAAAAGTAGGAGTCAATTTAAAAAAGAAAAAAAAGTAAGAGTCAGATGGAGGAGGGGAAAGATTTTCCAAACCGAGGGGACAGAACATGCAAGGAATGGAGGTGAGGGGGGGGTGCTTTGGGGTTCACAGTCCTTCCTTGTGGCTGAGGGCGAGGTGGCTTGGGGAGCTGGTGCTGGGGTGGGACTGGACAGTGGAGCACTTCGGGTGTCATGTAGAACCTGACCTCCCACCCCTGTTAGTAACCAGAACTGAAATCTAAAGAATGAGCACAAGAGCCTCCCCAGATGCTGAACTGAGTGTTTTCATTGAAGCTCAAGGAATCGGGGCAGAAGTCTCTGGGTTTTGCACCCGCCCGCCCCCCCCCCCCCCGGCCCCCACTCAGGTCATGATGTCACCTGCATGGAGTTCAAAGCCCATGATCAGGATAAAGCACGCTCTGCCCTGGCCAGTGTGGCTCAGTTGGTTGGAGCATCGTCCTGTGCACGGAAAGGTGGCGGGTCCGGTCAGGGCACATACCTAGGTTTAGGGCTGGATCCTGGCCCTGGTTGGGGCTCTAGCGGGGAGGCAACCAATCCATGTTTCTCTCTTTCTCTTTCTCCTACCCCGCCCCTCTAAAAATCAATGACGATGTTCTCCATGCCGAAAAAAGCCCCCTCAGCCTTCTTTGAACCTCACTGTGACCCAAAGAGGCAGCCGGGCAGGTGTCACTGCCCCACCCTGCCCAGAGGCAGAGCCCAGACCCCTGACCCTGACTCATCTTCCAAGCTCACCCAGGGCCTGGTCAGCAGACTGAATAGAGCCTCACCTGGATAGAGGAGCATCCTAGGACTGCCCCACCCTTCAAGTGCCCCTCCCTCCCCGAAACTGCCACAGGGCTGGGCAGTGACTTGGCACTGGGCTTGGTGTATAGCCACTAAGCAGGGCTCTCAGCCCCAGGAGTGGTGGGGAGGGGCCTCATCCCCCAAACACGGCCTCCCCACTGCTGCTGTCATCAGGCTTTGGGTGGCAAGGCTGGAAGGCAGGTGAGGCCAGGCTGGGGTGGAGGGAGCCGAGAATCAGGCAGAGGCATTTGGCCTTGGTTGCTATAGGGATAATCACGCTGACACTCTCGATGTGTGTCATGCATTCCAGTTTCACTGAACATTTCCTAATGATAGCAGCACCCATTAATGGATCCCTAACCCTGTGCAGGTACTGCCCCTGGCAGGTGGGGATTGTTAGCCCCATTTCACAGATGGGGTACCTGAGGCCCAGAGAGGTTAAGTTCTTGTCTAAGATCCACAGCTAGTAAGAGGCAGAATCCTAGGTCTGGCCGCAAAGCCGCACTCTCTCCTGACATCACACCTCACATGCATGAGTTCATTCGGCCCTCAGATCTACTGATGTTAAACCCCAGCTTCACCCCCACTCTATGCTCAAGCTTCTGCAAGAGGGAGATCAGGGCCAGGAAAACCTGTCCTGATTGGCAAGGAATTTCCCCAAATCTCAGACATTGCTGGGCCCTGGACAGCACTGTTTTCCTGGAGTTTATTTTGGGGTGAGGAGGTGGCCCAGGTCAGCCGGCCCACCAGGGCACTGTTATACTGTTTACTATTATACTGTTTTGTGTGGCTGCCTTTACTGCCAGCCTGTGGGTGACTCAGCCTCTTGAAGTCCCACGAGTCCCAAGCCCAGAGTCCTTTGGGGACCCTGAACAGTGGGCCACAGCCCCAAAGACCCCAGAAGCACAGAGATGACCAGACCAGCCCTCCTTTGGCTCAGGATGTCATGTCCAATTGACTGCTTGGCTGGACAAATGGGAAGAGAAGGAAAATGTTGGAGCAGGGGAGAGAGGAAGGAAAGAAGGAAGAAAGGAAGGAAGGCAGGCTGGCTGACTCAATAAGGAAAGTAAAGAAATGAATAAAGGTACAAATGGTTGCATACATGAGTGAATACAGCGTATGACCTGAATTCAGGGTCAGCAGACAGGTGATTACCCTCCTGCTTCCATCTGCTCCATTTTCTGACACCCCCACCCCCATCCTCCCTGAGGCCTGGAGTCCCGCTTCTGTTCCAGCTGAGTCTCTGCTGCCCCCGTGTGGTGGCTCTGCACCGTCCTCACCTGCTCTGCTTGGGGTTCCTGGCTTGGGGTGTGGGGTGTTTATGGATGAATGAAGGGGAGGGAAAGTGGGTGCCAGGGCCGTGGAACTTCAGAGTCCAGCCCTGCCCTTCAAATGACTTGGCTGGGCACACAGGCCCTTGGCTCCTCACACCTCCCCATGTACCTTCCCTCCCTTTCATCCCAAACACCAAATCCCAAGAGGAGGAACTCCACCCAAAGCCTCGACCTCACGTTTACTGAGCACCTACTGTGGGCCAGACACTTGGCCTGTGTCATTGTATTCCGTCCAATGAAGTATGTATAATTCTTATACTCTGACAATCGAGGAAACTGAGGCCCAAAGATCCCACAGCTGGTAAGTGGAGGAGCTGGGGTTCTAACGCAGGCAATGGGGCTCTAGAGCCTCCAGACACAGAATCCCCAGAAGTCAGAGTATGGGGGGGCCGTTAGAGACTTTTTATCCAATGTGCTCATTCTTGGGCAGGGGCTCAAAAGGAAGGGACTTATCACACAGCAAGTAAGCAGCAGACACAGGTATGTGCAGGCAGAACCCCAAAGGGCCTCTTCTCTCTAGTTGTCTTCTGTCGGGCTCCCCAAGACCAGCTCAGCCTCAGTGGCCATTTGACTGGAGCCCAGGGCCGGGGACGCAGCCCTCTGCCCCTGCCTCCTCTCCTGCCTCACCATTATGGACCCTTCCGGGTGAAGGAGAAGGTTGATGATGGGGTAGGAGAGGGTGGGGAGCGAGGGAGCCCCGTGACCCAGTCTTGGTGTTTATTTAGCCTTTTGGATCGTCCCTTCCGGTGTCTGCAGTCCCAGACGACCGCAGGCAGGAGAGAGCAAGGAAAGTCGGAGCTGCAGGCACTGCGGGCGATAAACTGGCTGGTCCTGCTCCTCCCACATGCGGGCCTGCCTGGCCAGAGCTGCCGGTCAGGTCTGCAACCTCCACACCTGTCCCCTTGGGTGGGGCTCAGTCTACCGCTGAAGGCTCCCTGACCGAGGGGGCCTGCGACCTTCCAGGCAGGCCCATAAGCCCGGGGTTGGAGGAAGGGGGAAGGGGCAGAAAGGGATGGGAGCAGCTGGGTCTGGGCCCTGTTGAATGAACTTAAAGGCAGCCTGGACCTCCCCTCACGAAGCCAGAGCAGCCTGCTGATGTCCCTTGTTTCCAAAGCTGCTTGGAGTGTTCCCCTTCCTGCCTCCCTCCTTCTGACTTGCTTCTGCCCAGGACTTGTCTGTGGCTCCCCACTTCCAGCAGGACAAGGACCTTCGGTCTCCACCCGGACACGAAGTCTCCTCAGCTCAGCCACCCCTGGCCTCTGTCCCTAGACACATGCCACCCGTGTGCAGGCAGTTCCCCTGCCTGGAGGCTCCTCTCCCTCCTCCACGTGTCCAGTCTGCCTGCCCTGCAGAGCCAGAGCTCATGTTTCCATGGCCTCTGAGCTTTCCCTGGCCTCAGCCTTCACAGGCTCCTGCAACAGCCTGGCTGGTTGGTTACCTGCCTCCCCTGTGGAGGCAGGAGGTTCCACAAAAGCTCTTCACAGTCAGGCCTTAGAGTGGGCGGGCCCCCGGGGGGTGCTGGGAATGTCCACCCAGATCCTCCTCCTCCCACGCTTTGATCTCTCAGGGGAGGTCCGGGGAGGGGGAAACCATAACAGCCTGGGATCCAGAGGGGCTCCGTTTCCCCTCAGCCCCACTCTTCAGGAGCTGGGGAGGGGGCAGTGCTGCCTAGTGGTTAAGAGCATGAGCTCTGGAGCCTGAGCTTGAATCTCAGCTCTAAGCCTTTTAGCCTGTGTGATCTTGGGCTAGTTACCTAACCTCTCTGAGCTTCAGTTTCCCTATCTACAAAAAGGAGATGACACAGTACCTACCTCTAAGTGTTAGAGGTGCAGGCTGCACACCAGCATTCACTGACTCCTACAGCCCTTCTGCCCCCAGACCTTTCCTCTGGGTCTCTTCGCGCCCATCCTCCCATACCGGCTTTAGCAAGGTTGACATATCAGCCAAGTTTTTGTCCGCCCCTGCTCCTGCCCTTTTCCGTATGCTCTTCCCTCTGCCAGGAATGCTTCTTGGGCCTTCTCCACCCTTTTTGGCTTTATGCTACTTCTTGCCCTGAAGGCTCAGTTTGGCAACACCACCGGGAAGCCTTCCTTGATAGTCCCCACTGCCATCCTCCCCACCAGGTCTGGCTCATGGCCCCCTTGAGTTTCCCAAGCAGTATGACGGCATTGGTCCTAGCCATGGTCTCCCTAACCAGATTGGGGTCACCCCTCCCTGCCCCACCCCCAGTTCTGGGCACCCCACAGCAGGGGCAGCACGGGCCCAGGCCTGAGTCCCTGGTTCCTAAAGCAGAGATGAAGGTGTTCAGGCTGAGCAGGGCTCCTGGAAGCCCCCTCCTTCCTGCCCCAGCTTTATTGTGGTTCTAGAATCATTCCAGTCAGCATACTCAGTCCCCACCACGCCCATCAGTGCACAGTCAACATGTCATGCAGTTAGAGGGAAGGGAAGAGAGGGAAGCGGGAAGCATGGCCTGCACTGCACAGCCCTGGGGTAGGAAGAGTCTGGGCTCTCCCCGGCTGCACAGGCTCGCCCGCTGTGTCCCCGGACCCTATGCTGGCCTGGGCTGTGCAGACCTCCTGGTGCTGGGCCCTGGTTGTGTCACAAGGGGAGAGCCACAGTCCTGCCTCTAGCCCCCATGCTACCCTGGGCCTCCCACTGTGGTCCAGCCACCCTCTCCTGCCACATCATTGGGGATAACCAGTGGGCCTGGGTGTCCATGGCTCACCAGGGCCAGAGGCAGCCAGCCCAAGAGCCCATGTGCTCCCTATGGATTGCCACATGGAGTAGATACTGCCTCTCCCCCCCCCCCCCCCCGCATCCCTTTGAACCAGCAGGGACGCCCAGCCCTCAGCTATGAGAGGTGCACGGCTGCCTGTGGAGGATGGAAGCCGCCTCGGCCAGTGACACTTCCTCCCGCCGGGGGTGGGGCAGAAGCCAAAGATGATGCCTGTGAGGGTGACAGCCAAGCCCCTTTCCTTTGGAGCAGGACCCCTCTGGGTGCCATTCACACTCCGAGCTTCCCCAAGCCGTCAGGCCGAGGCTAGACTCTGGAAGCCACAGCTTGCTCGCTGCCCCGGATCCCTCTCTCCCCGACTGGCTTCTCCTGAGGGCTGTCCCCTGACACCCCGTGCCCTTGAAGCCTCATCTCAGGGTCCTGCTTTGGGAACGTGCTCTAGGAGCCACCGCCTTCCCATCCTCACAGTCCGTCCTGACCCCTCCTAACTGTCCTTCGATGCCACTGCTCAGGCTGCCCCTCCCTCCAAGGCCCAGCCCAAGGGTCTCCTGCTCCATCCCCCATGTCCTCTCAGGGGCCTGCAGCCCCCAAAGGCCTCGCCCACAGATCCCCTGCTGTGTTCTGGCCGCCCCACCCACCCCCAGTCCCCCGCAGGCTGCGACATCTCTGCCCAACAGGGCCTGGCCTGGAAGGACTCCAGCAAACGCCTTGGAGCCAAGGCCTGGAGTGCGTGGGACTAAACACAGGGCCTGGGTCCGGGCCTCTGGGTCTCCTAAGGGTCATGGTTCAAGGGAGTAGGTTTCAGAGGATGACGCCGAGCCAGTGTCCCATGTGGCCTGCGGGGCTCTGCTCGGCCTGGTCTCTTGGTCTCTTCTCCTGCCCGGAGAGGCCCTTGTGTCCACCACAGGGGGCTGAGGACTGTGTGCAGAGAAGCCCACGTCCCTAACGCTCAGGCTGGGCCACTCTCAGTTCTTTTCCTTGTCCCTCAAGCCACAGCTCCCATGTCGTCCTGCAGGCCCCGTACCCTCGCCCCCCCACCCTGAGCCCTGCCTGGCTGGGCCACCATTCACACTGAGCAGATCACCAGGACAGAGGCTCTTGTCTTCCTGGCGTCTTCGAGGTCTGTGCCTTGTTCATGTCATGCCTGCTGGTGCCTGCACAGCGCCCGGCCCCCCAAGACTTGCTCTGTTCTAGTGCCTGGCCCAGCGTGGCACTGGCCGCCCACCAGGGTGGGATATGAGGAGCTCTGAGGCCAAGGTCACTCCAGGCTGAGGGGCAGACCGGTTGGGGGATCTCAAAATGGGAGAACAATGGGTCAGTGACCGGCTACAGCTGGTCCTCATGGGAGAAACTCTGGCTCTTTCTCCACTGCAGTCTAGATCGAGGGACCGAGTTGGCTCATGGGGAGTCCACGGGGGGACCCCAGCATTCATGGCTCCAGCCGGACAATGGAGAAGGGTGTCACCCCTGAGCTTGCGCCAGGCTCCAGGCAGCTCAAGTGCCCCTCCTGGCCTTGCCCCAGCTGCTAGTTTCGCCGGACGGGGTGCCACATGGACACAGGCCTGCGCAGCGTGGCCAGCATCTGGTTCCAGTGTGTGGTGCCCATGCCACTAGCTGACGGCCCGATGATGACATGGCCTATGTTGTCCCCATGGCCATCACTGCTGCTCTCGGCCACCGTCACGCGGAGAGACAGGTCCTGAGGAAGAAAGGACGTGAGTGCTGGGGACCAGGGGCCGTGCCAGAGGTCCTCCACGGCTCCTGGGCCCCAGCGGGTGCCAGGCACGGCTCTCTACATCCTCATCTCTGATCTGCCTAAGCCCACAGGCTTCTGTTGCTGCCCCCTCCCTCCACAGCGGCAGCACCAGGTGAGATGCCGCCTCGCCACTTCCTTGCTGCATGACCTTGGACAGTGACTTGGGCTCAGTTTCCCCATCTGTACAGTGGTGATCATAGTAGTTCCTACCTGTTCTTGGAACAAAATGAGTTAGAATGTAAGGTACTTAGGAAGGTGCCCGTGCACAGTCAGGCGTCAGAACGCCTGCTGTTCCTCCTAATATAACCGTAGGTTGGACACAACTGAGGAAGGGAAAGTAGTCAAGCTGAAACTAGAGCCCAGCCAGAGCTTCCCAAGAAGTCTCTGGCCCTTGGAGGCTGTGGCATGGCGGCACTCTGACCACCCAGGGGGAAGCAGGGCCAGGTGGGAAGCCTGTCCCAGGAGGGTGGCAAGGCAAGGCAGCAACGCCCAGGACCACCCAGAGATGCTGGGGTGTTTGCCTGGGTCAGGAACACCCAGACTGAGGCAGACCTCTGGGCTCTCAAATTTAGACAGGGTGTCCTGGAGGGGAGGTTAAGGGGGTTTCTGTGCAGCCCCAGGGCTAAGAGGTAGCTTCGGCTCCTGGCACAAAAGGACGTTCTCACTGTTGGGGATGCCCCGGGATGGAAGGTGGTAGTGAGGGGAGGTGGTGAGTTCCCCATGCTCTGAGGAATGCAAACAGGACCACTGGCGTGGCCAGGCCCTATCTTCTGCAATCTCCCACCATTGGTCTATGATATCTCTGCTGGTAGGGGGTGACCTCCTGAAGGCCACAGGGGTGTGGGGAGCTCAGCAGACCCTTTGCAGGTAGTGAGGGGAGGTGGTGAGTTCCCCATGCTCTGAGGAATGCAAACAGGACCACTGGCGTGGCCAGGCCCTATCTTCTGCAATCTCCCACCATTGGTCTATGATATCTCTGCTGGTAGGGGGTGACCTCCTGAAGGCCACAGGGGTGTGGGGAGCTCAGCAGACCCTTTGCAGGTAGAACCTTGGGAGATTTCGGGCAGAACTCTGCCCTTGGGCCAGCCCTGGCTCATCCCCAGGTCTCTGCAGTTTCCTCCTCCGGGAACTGTTCCCCCAGACTTTAGCTTAGCTAAGCCCTCCTGCAGAAGGTGGCCCTGACCGCCCACAGCTGGCATGCTCTTAGTGGATGAGGACTGCTTAGGGACCTTCCTGCCTGGCCCCTGTAGGCACCCAGGAAGCAGGGCCCATGTCCCCAGCACCCACCATAGGGCTGGTATCTAGTAGGTGCTAAATAAATGCTTCTTGACTACGTGGCTTGAGGCAAACCATCAGCACCTGCAGGAGCCCCGGGAAGCTAGGCTGCAGGGGATGAAGTGGCCCCAGAGCCGCGGGGCGACCTGGCCTGGCCCCCGCCCCTGCGCATTTCCCCTCACCTGGAGCACAATGGCTGGCACCGAGAAGATCATGGCTTCATTGAACACTGGGTTGGGGTCGTCCCTCTTCACAGCCGTCCTCTTTTTGCTCATCTTCCTCCCATCCTGCAGTAGGTACACCTTGACGTAGGGGTCTGGGTGGACGAGGGGGTGGAGGTGAGGGCCAGAGCCGCACTTACCTGACACAGCCCTGCCCATCGCCGTGGCCCACTAGCTCTAAACTGCCCAAACCTTCACGATTGCCATTAGCGCCTGCAGTCCTGCCGCTGCTCCTTTATTTCCTATCTGATGGATGAGAAAGCTGAGGCTCACACGCAGAGGACAGCTGGGCTTCGGACACGGGCAGTGTGCCTCCCAGCCCAGAGCGTGTTCCTCACACACGATGCTCAGGGGACTTGGCAGACCCACCACTTTTCCTTCTATAAATGGTCGGAGCGCAGCCATCAGCTGAGTCACCCGGCACCTGCTCAGCGGGGTTTGACTCAACGATGCGGGGCTCTGAAATAACAAGTCTCCGTCTGTCCTCACCTACCGCCCACTGGGTATCCTTGCTGCACCTGCCTGGACCCCGGGTTCTCCCAGGCTCCAGGTGGTGGGGCTCCCCAGTCCTCTGTCATCTGTTACCTGGGGCTGGAGGCTCCTGCAGACCCGGGGCATTGGGTCCTGCCTGGCACGCACACCATCCCAGTGGCCCTCGCCCCCATTTGAGATCTGGAATGCGGTCCAGCCTCTGGGCACGGAGCCTCCACCATGAACTGCAGTTCCAGGAGGTGGGTGCCCACCTTGGCTCCTTCCCAGGGCCCCAGCCTTCTGCTCGCAGATTCCCATCTCTCTCCCTGTAGGGGCTCCCTGCCTCCCTCTGTGGTTCCCGTGTTTCCCCAGCTGGATGAGTCTTCCCGCTGTGCCCGGCTCCTGAGCTCAGCCAGAGCTGGAGGTGGGGAGCCTGGCGCCGTGCCCCACACCCACAGATGTGTCCAGGCGCCCAGGGCTTAGCAGCTGGACCACAGGCGCCCCCGCCCCGCGGAGGAGCCAGGCGGCCAGCGGGGCCTTACCCGCTGTGGTCTTGTCACTGGTCCAGAGGAGATTCTTGGCCTTTACCACGACCACGGTGAGGCGTTCGGCCGTGGGGAGGTAGCTGAGGGAGAGCAGGATCTCGCCCACAGAGTCGGCGGCCTGCAGGGCGGGCAGGTGGCTTAGAGGACTTCTGTCCCCTGACAGGTCCAGGGAAAGTCAGAAGCTTCCTTCTCCACTGAGAAGCTGCTGTTCTTGGGGCCCCTCCTACCAGGGCATTGGGAAAGGGCCCCTCCCCACTCCGTGAAGCAGGCACCATCCCTCCCTCCCTCCCTCCCTCCCGCCACCGTGGGTCCTGCCTTGGAAGGAAGGCCGGAGGTTGCCTGTCAAATGCAGCGTCCACATGCAGCAACGTGGCCAAGGGGAACATTCCGTGGCTGGGGCGCATGGATCGTTTATGTAGTAGATCATTTGCTTAAATAACAGCAATGCTCCCAAGCACATCCACTGACACGGATAAAGGTGAACTTCAGCTTGGCCTCTGTCTGAAACACCTCACGTCAGGGCCAGGGGAGCACTCCCCTCACGGAAGCCCTATAGGGGCAGAGCTTCTACAGGTTGGGAGGCAGGAGCAGCAGAGGAGCTGTAAACAGTGGTCAGGGTGTTTCTCCTCTGCATGCGGTGAACGGAGCCTCCGTGAATGTGGCTCAGGTCTCTGTCTGTCATTTCCTAAAGATGCTGGTGTTTGGGGAGTTGGAGAGGACAGCGGGGTCCCTCCTCTGGAGCGCGCGCGTGTGACACTCCCTGCGCGGGTGCACGGGTGGGCGGGCTTACCTTGTTCTGGTCCTGTAAGTAGAGCCAGCCGCTGAAGGGCTGCAGCGGAAGGTCAAGTACGGAAAGCTTCAGCTCCACCACGCCCGTGCTGACCTTCCGCTCATCCTCATCGATGCCGAACACCGAAAACCGCAGGCTCTTCTCCTCCAGGGCAGCAGGGTCCAGGGGGGTGGAGAACTTCTCGTCGAAGAAGATGGAGTAGGCGTTCCTCTGGATCTGCAGAGAGAAAGGGCCATGGAGGGCGCGTCAAAGGTGGGGAGGGGGTGGCAGCCAGGGTCCTGTAGGCCATGGCAGGGGGAGAGCACTGGATGGAGAGTCTGGGACCTAGGCTAGAGTCCTGGCTCTGCTGTCCCCACAACCCCAATGCTAATCCTTCTTTGGGTGGCTCAGCTGTGATGGTTTCAAAGCCCCCTGTTGTCCCCTCAGTGGGGGCCAATCTGTTAGCCTGGCGTTGAAAGCTCACACAATCTGACCCCAACTAAGTCCCAACCTCAGTGGCCATGGCTCCATAGACCCCTCACGATGCATTAGCTGAGCCGGTCTCCGTTGTTCTTGCATGTGTCCAAGTCTAGCTCTGGGCCACGTGCAGTGAGTATGGATAATTGTGGAGTCCAGAGCCATTGATGTCCCAGCCCCCAGAGCTGCCTGAACGCTGTGGGATGGACAGACGGATGGAATGACTAGGGGAGGTTGCACTGACTTAGTTTCCAAGCCCATTCCTGCCTGGTGGGTTCCACTGGTCTCCTCCCAGGAAGCTGTGGGCAGGCCCCTGGGAAGGTGCACTTGCGGGCACTGCTCCTCTTCCGTGGGAAGCTGCCTTAGTCACTGCCTGGTGATATTTAAAGAGAGGAGCCCTCATTCCTGGTACCTTGCCTGAAGCTGGGGGGCTGCCCAGCCTGCGGCAGCCACCCACTCACTGGGATCGGCTGGGCTGGGATGTAAGAAGCCTGCCTTCTTGGGAATAAATCTACCAGCACCTCCAGGTTCCCTGAACCACACTCTTGGATGACTGCCTGGGCTGTGGGTAGGCTCCTCTCTGCTCTCTGGGAGCCATGTTCCCTACCTAATCACCTGCTTGAGAACTGAGGGCTCCTTCTCCCCTCTCTCCCCCTCTGGGGGAGAAAGCCTACCTCTGGATCCTGACCTCAGCATTCAGGGTCTTCATGATCTTCAGTTACGTCTCTCCTTCCTTTGGCCAAACTAGCCTCTTGGCTGTCCCCTGTCCTCCCTATAGTCATCGCCTTGGGCTCTGGGGTCAGCATCCAAACCCACTCTCCAGCGCCCTCCTCAGATCCTGCCTGGCTCTGCAGACCGTCCTGCAAGGTGTGGGGGGTGGGGGTGGGGTGGGGTACTGAGGGCCTGAACACACTTCTGCTCCACCCTGCAGCTCCCACTTACCCGGGAAATGCCTACGATCTGCTCCTCAGGCAGCAGGCTGATGCGCATGAAGCAGGACTCGAAGCTGGTTTCCTCCCGCTCCAGGAGGTCCTTCCCCTGCAGCACAGCCACGTGGAGGGTGTGGGAGGCGGCGTCGTAGTCCATGCTCACCTCCACCTGGCCCAGCGTGAAGTCCTGTCCAAAGGTATTGCTCACGGAGGAGATGGAGTTGACGGAGTCCACTGACTGGGACTTCCGGAGGGTCCCGTAGGGGGCCAGGTCCAGCTCCCGGCCCATCAGCTCCAGGGGCCCCAGCTCGCTGATGGTCTCAAAGGTGTCCTCCATGCTGAGGCTGCCTTTGCGGCTGGGTGGTCCCCGAGTGCTGGCCCGACGGGTACTCCAGGCAGGCACTCTCTGCAGGTGAGAAAAGGGGGCAGGGGAGCATGACAAGGGCAATGGTGTTGAGAGGGCAAAGAGGTACGGCAATCCCTGCTCATTCAAGGCACCTCCAGGTTCCCCTTCTGCAAAAACGGGGCGTGTCTGCGTTCAGAGGGCCCCCGTTTTAGGTCATTCACATCACTCAGTGCTCTCTGTCACCAGGATGCGAGAGAGCATTTTCTCAAAATGTTTATTTGTAAAGACTGCGTTCCCTACATAGAGATGTGCACTGCAGTGATGTTTATAAAAAGGAAAGAGAGTTAGCAATCTCAGTGTCCAGATCAGCTACTCAATAGCTGATCAAGCGGCCTCGGAGGAAGTTTTCAAAAATGTCTGCAACATGAGAAAACTTTCATGTTGGGTAACACTCACCCTCATATTCAAATTTTCTTTTGTCTGCATTGACCTCGATATTCGAGAAGACAGAAGCCTCTGTACCACAAGCATCTCCCCTGTTGCTGCATAGTCTCCATTACCACAATTTTCATGCCCCCCCCCCAAGTTTCCCCTTGAGTAGACAGCCATAATTTATTTTACAATTCCCCCACTATTAAGCATTTATGTTGTTTCTCTTTTTTCCCCAACTATAAATAATGCAGCCTTGAGTAGCTTTTGTAACATCCTGACTTAGAGAACACAGCCCTTTTGAAAGCTTTTGACACTTGTCACCAAAATGCTCTTTGAAAATGTTGTGCCAGTTGACAGTTCCCCCAACAGAGTGACAGAGAGTCCTTTCTGGAACCCCAAATGAGTCAGCATGTGGGACCCGGGTCTGGGAACAGATTCTGGCTGTGCTCTCTGGTATCTACATCATGTCAGAAAAATTCTCTGCCAAGTACCAAGTGATGAAACAGTCAGCAATATATACTGAGAGCCCTGTACATGTTTGTACTTCCTGATATGGTCATTCAAGATCTGGGCATCTATTCAAAGTACATAATACCAATGAAGACACAATTTTACCTATAAAACACTCACCGCATCATTCGTGATGGCATTTAGTAAATCATGGCAGATAAATAAAGAGGAATGTTACATAGATATTAACATGATATTTATAATGGGTGTTCCACAACATGGGAAAATGCTTCAGGTATAATTGAGATGAAAAGTATAAAATTCTAGCCCAGCTGGTGTGGCTCAGTGGTTGAGCATCAACCTATGAACCGGGAGATCATGGTTTGATTCCCGGTCAGGGCACATGCCTGGGTTGAAGACTCGATCCCCAGTGTGGGGCGTGCAGGAGGCAGCGGATCAATGATTCTCATCATTGATGTTTCTATCTCTCTCTCTTCCTTCTCTCTGAAATCAATAAAAATATATTTAAAAAAATAAAATTCTAAGTAGAAATGACACTCATTGTGTAAAGACTATGCATGGAAAAAAGACTAGGTGCGGGGGGTTAGATGAAAATATTGGAGCCCTAGCTGGTTCGGCTCAGCGGATAGAGCATCGGCCTGTGGACTGAAGGGTCCCGGGTTCGATTCCAGTCAAGGGCACATGCCAGTGTGTTGCAGGCTCAATCCCCAGTGGGGGGCATGAAAGAGGCAGCTGATCAATGATTCTCATCATTGATGTGTCTATCTCTCTCTACCTCTCCCTTCCTCTCTGAAATCAATTAAAGAATATTAAAAAAAGATTTTATAAAAGCAAAGTGGCTGTACTATTAAAAAAAAAAGAAAACATTGGAAATAAATAAATAAAAATGCTAATAATGAAAAAAAAAAAACGGTTAACTCTTTCTTGCCTCAGGGTGTGGCATTTGGGAAAGAGGATTTTCTTCTTACAGTGGAGACCGAGCTCGTTAAGGAGGTCGTGAACTCAAATTACTCTATCAACTCAATGCAAAAAATCGGCAGAGAGACAGCTGGTATCTCAAAAAACTCGTTAGTCGGGACACTCGTAAGTCAAGGCCCCACTGTATTTTAATAAGCACTGCCTTTATAATTATTCACTGTCTGTATATACATTTTATGAGACGCACTATATTTTTCACAGGATGGTTTTTAAAATTGAAACCATTCATTCATTTATTCATTTAACAAGTATTCATGGATTCATTCAACAAGTAGGCACTGGGCTAGGCTGGATATATGAAACAGGACCCTGTTCACAGGAGGAAATTAACCAGGAGGGAACACGGTGGAGAGGGAGTGGAGATTGATCCTGGGAGTGGACAGTGGGGGTGTGGGGCACACAACTCCGTGTGCACCTACAAGAGGGGAAGTCTCGAGAGTCCTTAAAACCACAGGAGGAGGGGTATGCAAGAATGTAGCCTTGAAAGTAGCTCATCTTGTCTTGCAGTTTGAACAGAAGGGCTATTTGAGTCAGAGAGGCTAACCCTCTCAGGGTTTAATTACCAGGTGCTGCTTATAAATTGTGGACGGTTACAATAAGGAAAAGGAGGCCCTTTTCTTGTCTGCACACTCACGAGTGTCATTGGTGTAATTAGCTAGTTATTAACAACGTTAATAGAAGGAAAAAGAGCAAGGGAAGCCAGAAATGGTTGAGCATATTCAGCTGGGAAGGAGGGGCCTGTTTGTTTCACCAGCTGCACAGGGAGCAGCGGTTCTCAACCTGTGGGTCGCGACCCCTTTGGCGGTCGAACGACCCTTTCACAGGGGTCGCCTAAGACCATCCTGCCTATCAGATATTTACATGACGATTCATCACAGTAGCAACATGACAGTGATGAAGTAGCAACCAAAATAATTTTATGGTTGGGTCACAACATGAGGAGCTGTATTTAAAGGGCCAGGAGGCTGAGAACCGCTGACATCGAGGGAATCGCAGCATTGTCCCTCCAAGGGGATGAACACTCTCCTTCCCCCTCCAGGACTGGGTTGTTGGGGGGTGCAGGGGGCCTAGGCATATGCACAGAAGTCAGGGGGGTGCAGGGGAAGTGCTGGCCTGTCAGTCTAGCTCAGGGAACAATGGATTTGCTAGGAGGGGTGCCCTCCCCGACACACACAGACAAACACAAACCCCAAGAGCAGAAGCCTCACCTGCCTGGCCTCCGCGTAGGTCTCGCCATACTTCTGCTGAAGGAACCTGTAGTTGTAGTTGGGGAATGGGGAGGGGCTGGGGAAGCTCCCCGATGTCCAGAGCTTCCACAGGCTCACGGCGGCGACCCCCAGCAGCGCGAGGGCCCCCGCGGCGTAGACACCCACCTCCCAGGCAGGTGGGCTCTTGATGACTACAAGGCAAAAGCAGCCTCTCGTTAGTGGCCCCCGGGGCCCCTCTGCGGTTACAGACCCCTCCCGGGAGCAGGTGGTTTAGCACTGACTTACTCCCTCACTGAATGCGTAGTTACTGAGTGCCTGCTGTGTGGTAGGCTAGGGGCTAGGGGCTGGGGGACATGTTAGTAAGAAGACACTCTTCTGTGGTGTCTGCTTTTATCCTCTTTCCCACAAAAACAGACATTTCTACCATGAGTGACACTTGACTGGAACAGGTGAAGAGCTGTGGTTAACTATTCATTTGGCTTTAAACAAATAGGGTTGTTCTTGCCTCTATGAGTTCTCAGACCTCACCCTTCAGAGGACCTCTGGCTTCCAGATCATCAAAGCAGCCTTTTGGGGTTTGGGAGGAAAAAGGAAGGATTTGGGGGACAAAAAATGATCCCATTTTTTACCTCAAACCTCACCTAGAACAACACAGTGTCCATTAATGGATGGATGGGTAAATAAAATATAGTATATCTATGCAATGGAATAATATTCAGCAATAAAAAAGAATGGAGTACTGCCCTGGCCAGTGTGGCTCAGTTGGTTGGAGTACCATCCTGTGTTCCAAAGGGTCTCAGGTTCAATTCCTGGTCAGGGCACATATCCAGGTTGCAGGTTTGAGGGCGTGTGCAGGAAGCAACTGATCAAGGTTTCTCTCTCTCTCCCACTCTCCCTTTCTCAAGTCATTTTTTTAAAAAATACCTTTAAAGGAATGATATACTGTTATATATTACAACATGGATGAACCTTGAAATCATCATGTTAAGTGAAACAAGCCAGATACGAAAGACCATATGTTGTATGATTCTATTTATATGTCCAAAACAGGCAAATCTATACAGGCAGAAAATAGATTAGTGATTGCCAGGGGTAGGGGAATAGAGAGGAATGTGGAATATGGGGTTTCTTTTGGCATGATGAATATACTCCGAAAATTGACTGTGCCAACTTTAGCCAGAATTTATGCTAAACATATTCTGGAGAAGGGCGGGGCCCTGCCTGCAGCCCTGGCATCTATCCAGCACTTAGCACCCTGTGAAGTCTCTACCTCTACTTTCTAGAGGAGACCTGAGGCTGAGGCAAAAGAACACACCTATCTATGGGCTCAAGGCCACAGGGGTGGGAAGTCCAGGTCACCTAGCCCAGTGGTCGGCAAACTCATTAGTGAACAGAGCCAAATATCAACAGTACAACGACTGAAATTTCTTTTGAGAGCCAAATTTTTTTTTTAAAATATATTTTATTGATTTTTTACAGAGAGGAAGGGAGAGAGAGAGAGAGCCAGAAACATCGATGAGAGAGAAACATCCATCAGCTGCCTCCTGCACATCTCCCACTGGGGATGTGCCCGCAACCCAGGTACATGCCCTTGACCGGAATCGAACCCGGGACCTTGAGTCCGCAGGCCGACGCTCTATCCACTGAGCCAAACCGGTTTCGGCGAGAGCCAAATTTTTTAAACTTAAACTATCTAGGTAGGTACATTGTTATTAACTTAATTAGGGTACTCCAAAGGCTTAGGAAGAGCCACACTCAAGGGGCCAAAGAGCCGCATGTAGCTCGCGAGCCGCAGTTTGCCGACCACAGACCTAGCCTCTCTGGGCCCAGTCTCATCCGGAAAAAGATGGCCACCAAACATCCCCATCCAGTGGTGCCACCCAGGGAATTTATGCTCAGGGAAACGTCCCCACAGGTTTCTCTCTGGTGTGAGTCACCGGGCCGTATTTATAACAGCAGCCATCTGGAAACAGCCTGGAGGTCTGACCCCGGCCTTAGGAGGGACTGGCACGGGCCTTTGAGGATGACAAGGATGTCAGGGTGGTGATGTAGAGAAACCTTTCGGGCAATGCAAAGAGAAAAACATCAATCCCCAACATGGTATAACATGGTTTTGATGTAAAAATCACACATCAAATGGCTAAGGCCTGGGCGGACTAGGGAGGAATGAGAAGAGCAAGAATTCAGGATGCAGGAGCTGGGAGCAAACACTATTTACTTCTGACTTCTGTTGCTGGAATGTAATTTGTGGTCTAAATGAGGCCACAGCAAGGATCTACAGCGGGGCTCCAGGGACAGCAAGGATCTACAGCGGGGCTCCAGGGCCAGTCCTGCTGAGGTCAAGGGAGGTCAAGGTCGTCCGGGGAGGCTGGTGAGTGGGGGGATGGGATGGGAATGTACCTGCTTAATTGCAGAGTGAGGGGCATACGTGAGGGGCTCCTGCTGAGACGTGCACAGTAGGGCCTGGATGTTGGTAGGGGCAGGTCAGTGGGCGGGCACAAGCAATGGGCACAGTAAGGTGGCCAAGCAGAGCCAGACTCCTCTGGGAGTGAGGAACCCAGGGAAAGGAGGGACTGAAGCCGGAGCCCTGGTGGACGGAGGGCATGAAAGGAAAAGCCTCAATTGAGACTCATTTGTTTATTCATATCCTGGGTGCCAGCCTTAGGACACTATGGAAGAATTCCCAAGGGAAGAGAGGTCTAGATTGAGAACAGAAATAAGGACCAGGAGGAGCTGGAGTTCTAAGAGGTTCCCTTCTATTTCCTATTTGCCTGGCTCTGTTCCAAGCACTTCATATGTATTAACCCACTGAGTCCTCAGAACAACTGTGTGACGAGGAAGCTGAGGGACAGAGGAGATATCCACTGTCAATCTTGCTGCAGATCTGTGCTTGTAACCCCCACAGCACATCTGAGGACTCAGCCAGGGAGAGGCAGGAAGCACTCCAGGCAAAGGGAACAGCATGTGCAAAGACCTGGAATTGGGGAGAGTTATGTTTCCACTGTGTTGGGCACTTTGCATAGGTTAGCTCACTGAGTCTTCCCAGCAGTCCTTGAGGCAGGCCTCACCAAGTAAATGGAGGCTGAGAAAGGTTCCATCACTTGATCCAGGCCATGCCAAGACCTGGGAGCCTGCCGGTGAGAATCCCTGGCAGTGGTTGGGAAAGGTGGTTCCTGTGCACAGCTCAGCCCCGGGCTGGAGGCCGCGCTAGGGCAGGAGCTGAGTGATGGGAGCCGTCAGGAGACCTGGGCTCATGTCCTGACTCTGTTCCTTTCTCACTGACCCTTTCCCTCCTGAGCCTCCCTTTCCCCATCTGCAAACGGGGACAGTAACGTAAGGAGAAGAGATGGGGAGAAGTGGGTCTGGTGTCATGTGACCCCATCCTCAAGCTCGGTGCCTGCCAGGGCACACAGGGAAGGCGAGAGCTGCATCCCAGGTACTTGCCGTCCCTGGTTTGGGCGATCTCTGAGTTGAATGTCCTGAGGATCTCACGTCAACCTTCCTGGGTTTCCTCTCACTTGGCTACTTGAGAGGCTCCAGGAACGGCCCTGGCAAGTGGATTCTGTGTCACAGGCTCATCTTTAGGGAGCAGTGGGACATGGGCCTTCTGGGGGACCCCCTCGAGTCAAAAGGAGGGAGTCACTTCCACAGAGGAAGCCACTGGAGCAAAATGATGAAGAGATTTCAGACTGGTCCCAGCCCTGTGTCCTCAAGGCTAGGTGACCTTGGGCAAGTCACTGATGGACCTTCCCAGTAAAACAGGGCCGTGATGGGCGTCCCACTGACACCCGCACCCCAGGCCTGGCGGGAGGGTCCTGTGAGACGGCATGCTTGCTCTGGGACTCACCGCTCAGGTGGTGTTCAGCCACGTCCATGGCCATGATGCCCGCTGCGGTAGCTGAAACTGGAAGGGAAAAGAGAGTCAGAGGACAGGGCTTCAGTGGGCCCCTGACCCCTACCCTGTGCCCTGGCCTGCTGGGTGCCCTTGGGCCTGTCATCCAGAGCTCACACTGAGCCCTGAGCAGGGCCTGGGCAAAAGTAGGTGGTTTTTATTTTATTTTTTAAAATAGCCAATTTAAAAATTAATATTATTATTAATTTTTAAAAGACCTAGTTGGCATTATTCAACAATTCATGAATTGGGCAGCATCCCACCAAGTAAATAGAAAGTGCTCCCTATTATTATTTTTTAATCGTCATCCAAGGATATATTTTTATCGATTTAGAGAGAGAGGAAGGGAGAGACAGAGAGCGAGAAACATCGATGTGAGAGAAACATAGATCTGCTGCCTCCAGTATGCACCCAGACCAGGGATGGAATCCACAACCTAGGTTCGTGCCCTGACCAGGAATCCACTCACCACAGCCTTTTGGTTTATGCGATGGCGCTCCTTCCAATGGAGCCACCCAACTAGGGCAATTTTTATAAATGGTGTCTGGAGCTTTCTTTAAGCAGGCAAAGACTTCACCTCAGGGTTGCCAGATAAAACACAAGATGCCCAGTGACATTTGAATTTCAGAGTCATTTTTACTATAAATATGTCCAAATATTGGAACCTACTTACACTGAACAGGCGTTGTTTATTTGAAATGCAGAAGTTGCTGGGCACTGTCTTTGTGTTTGCTGACTCTGGCACCCCTGCTGCCCTTCCGCCCTGCCAACACCAGGCTGACGGCACCGACTCTGTTGCTGTATAGGTTTGTAGTCAGGAGGCCATAGGTTGGGCCACACAGCCTAGGTGTGCAGCGGGCTAGGGCGTCCAGGTTTGTGTACGTGCACTCTGTGTTGTTTGCACAACGAAGACATTGCCTAACGACGCATTTCCAATCATTAAGTGACGCATGACTGCGCTTCCAATGCTTTTGTTTAAGCTGGAAAAGGAAGGCTCCATCTCCACAATATCCTATTCCCCGTCCTTCCCCTCCCCACTCCACCCTCCAAGGTCTAGAAGCTCATACAAGCCATTACCTGAACCCAGGGCCTGCTCATGGTTTTATTATTGTTGTTGCTAAGAAGCACCTTTGCTCACAGACATATTCTAAATGGGGTGGTGGTGGTGGAAAGGGGAGGCCGGGATGAAGTGTATGGGTCTCAGTTCAAGGGACACAGAAGGACAGGATAAGCCACACCCAGCCTTTGTGTCCCTCGTGGCTCAAAGAGGTAGCACAGACAGGTGAGGTGGGATCAACAGGGGGTGCGGGGGTGAGAACTGTGGAGTGCTTGCCGATTAAGGGGTTGAGTGCTTTTCTGTTCCCGGGAATGCCAACCCTACATGGCTGGAACTTCTGGCTCTTTAAGGAAAAAGCCTGGATAGTTTATGTACAGTTTCTTGATTTTTAAATGTTGCACCAATTCACAAAAATGTACACACCACTCAGGCACAGTGTGAATAAAAAGCTGCTTGGCCGTGGCTGGCCTGTTTATAACCCCTCCAAGCATTCTGTGGGCCCCCCACTGGGACTGAGGTCCAATCAGAGGGCAAACACTTTCCTGGGCATTTTACAGAATCCAGACGTTCTGCCCAGTCGGTGGCTTTGGGGCCGAGAAGTTGAGGTGCCTCGATCCAAGTGGGGTTATCCAGAACACATGGGAGGGCCTCCAGTCCCAGGCGGGAGGCCTTAAGAAGGAGGGCCGAGTGGGGCCCAGGGAGAAGCCTCCTTGTCCCCAGCTGATGCTCCCACTCCCTGAGATGTGGGTTGTCATGGTGATGGGAGGGAGGTGCTGACTCAAAGTGGAAGCTCATTCCTGGGACCTGGGCTGGAGATCATGATAATGATAGCGAACCCTGCCAAGCACTCCTTACACCCAAGCACAGCCCTAAGCACTTTGCATATATATTACTTATTTAATCCTCTAGCAACCCCACAGCTAGGTACCATCTCTGGTGTGCAGAGGAGAGTCCTGAGGCATGAAGGTAAGGTTGTTTGTCCCAGGCCACACAGTAAGAAACTGTTCAATCCAGGCCATCTGGCTCCACGCTCCTATCTCTGTGCCCAACTTGCAGGAGGGCACATGGTTTCAAAAGTCTCCTGAGAACTTGCACACCCAATAGGACACTGTGTCAAAGCCCCAGGTGGCCCTAGTTCCTGGCAGAAGGGAGTCTGGGCGTACCGAGACACATGTTAACGTGAGCACACCGGTCCCAGCCTGCCTCTGCCCTGCTGGGAATCCAATAACGCCAGTGGCTTTCCTTCCTGCTCACCTGGCCCAAGCTGACTTTGTGAGAGTGGGGCTGGCCCTACTGGGATGGCCAATGCCAGCAGCGTGGGCTGGGGATGTCCCTGCCGCAGGTACACATGGTTGGGGACAGAATCTGCTGTCAGATCTCTGGCTGTCCACGGGCTCCCATTCCTCCAAGGCTGGTCCAGCTCAGACCCGACCCCCACACTGCGTACTTTTCTTCTCCCTCCCCTCAGCACAACCCCCTCCTCCCTTTGCCTGGGAGCTGTGATTTCAGCGAAGGTGCGAAGGACCCCAGGCCCACCAGGCCAGCAGTTCCCACAGTGCCAGAGCACAGCTGCCCCTCACTAGCTCAGAGCCTCGGTTGTCCTATCTGTAAAACAGGGCTCCTAACTGTCCTAGCCGGGTGCCAGGAGGGTGGAATGAGAGGTAATGTGGTTGGGCTTGGTAAACATTGGCTGCAGTGGTCTTGGCCTGGCCGTTTGTCCCAAAGGCCCCCCTGCCCCTCTTTTGAGCTGTGGAATCTCATGGGCAGCATGGCCAGCCTGCAGATGTGTTTCATTTGTCTTAAAGTGACTTGTCAACATTTAAAAATTGGTAAATTTCCCATTAAACATTTATATCTTAAAAAATAAAATAAAATAAAAAGCCCTGGCCAGCTTGGCTCAGTGGATAGAGGGTTAGCCTGCAAACTGAAGGGTCCCAGGTTCGATTCCGGCCAAGGGCACATGCGTGGGTTGCGGGTTCAGTCCCTGGTGGGGGGCGTGCAGGAGGCAGCCGATCAATGATTCTCTCTCATCATTGATGTTTCTATCTGTCTCTCCTTCTCCCTTCCTCTCTGAAATCAATAAAGAAATATATTTAAAAGAAAAATGTTGGATTTCTTATGTGTAAACCATATGGACAAATAATCTTAAATGCTAATCTCCCGATTTGATTGGTGTCCCCCACCCACCTGGTTCTTCCGTTATTTAAGAGAAAGAAAGAAAGAAAGAAAGAAAGAAAGAAAGGAAGGAAGGAAGGAAGGAAGGAAGGAAGGAAGGAAGGAAGGAAGGAAGGAAGAAATTCTAGCTTCCTGTTAAGAGTTAGATCTGGGGCTAGCAGGTCTATAGCCCCTGGAATCCCCGAAGACAGCCCGAGCTGGAGCTGAGTAGGCTCTGCCCCTTCAGACAGGGCACTTGCTCAGCGGGCCTGGACCTCGCTTCCCTCCATTCGCTGCCAGACCTGAGGGCTCCTGGAAACATCTCCGTTCAGGAGCCTGGTAAGCAGGTCTTCAGATGAGCTCGGGAGGTTCAGGAAGGTTAAGTGCGTTGCCCAGAGCCAGCAGCCGTGGAGCTGGGCCTGGCAGCCATGCCTGCCACCTGGTCCAGTGCCTCTTCTATTAGTAGCCACAGCCCCTGTGCCAAGGACTTCACCGCCCCCAAGACCCCTAGGGAGCACATCCTATTATTAACCCCACTGCACAGAGGAGGACAGCGAGGCTCAGAGAAGGGCAGTGGATTAGCCCAAAGTCACATAACCCGTCAGCAGAGAACAGAGACCGAGCCAGATCTGGCTCTGCCTCAAGCACCCTTCTTAATGGCAGTACTCACTGTGCCCGAGACCCCCTGGCTCCATTTCACTGTGCCTGGACAACCCCAGCAGGCGCCCGCTGGCAGCCTGGCGGTCTGCCAGGCAGAGGGGCTGCGGCTTTGGCTCAGAACAGGATGCTGAAAAGGCATATCCAAGGCCAGGGCAGCCTGTGACCAGAGCTCCCCCAGCTTCTGACACACAGGAAATGGGGCTCAACAGGGGTGAGGGGGGAGCCAGAGCTGTCCCAAACCCGCATCTGAGTTCCTCAGGTCATGTCTCCTTCCTGGCACCGCTCCCCACCCAATCTATTCATTCCAGCTCCAAAGCCCCAAACCCTAACCTGCATGGAGCGCGCTCACTTAAAACAGCTCAGTGTTCAAACCCAGGCTTAATCGTCCCGACCTGGCAATGCCTGTCTAATGCTCTAAGAATCAGACACAATAGATGCTCAATTCCTACCACCGTGCCTGGCCCGTAGTAGGCACACAATACAGACCTGATGATTGGATGGGGAGACGGACCCCCATTTTAAGGATGAAGAAGCTGGGGCCCCTGGTCACTCAGCGTCTGAGTAACAACACTGGGACCGGTGCCAAGGAGCGATGGATCTGGGCCTGGGCTCTTGGCCACCATGCCACATCCTGACTAGGCTTTTCGGGGGTGGAGGTGGGTGGGAAGAACTTCCACTGGCCTTGCAGAATCTGACCACAGTCAAGGCCCCCTCCGGAGCTAGTCAGAGAAATGGCTTTCCAGGAATTTTGTGCCTTTGCAGGGGCCTGGGGGCCCCATGGCTCCGCTCCTCCCACCTCGTTTCCTTGCTCATTGTGTCTCCGATCACAGCTCTGGTCAGCAAGGTGTTCGCTCCCAATCCCCTCACCCTGAAGCCAGCAGGTCATGGGGAAGATGGGGGCTCCCAGGCTGAGAAGCTCCATAGGTTTGAGGGCCTTTTCAAGTGCTCCCATTTTCTGAGAGTCCCACATCCGAGTACTCATCCTCCCCAAAGCCCACAGAAACCACAGCACAGATGGCTAGGGCGGTGGTGGCTGGCATTTGCTGGACACCACTAGGACTTGCCATGTATTATTGCAGCAAACCCTCCCTGCTGCCCTTTGAGGGGGCTGCAGCTTGGCCCATTGCGTGGGTAAGAAAACGGAGGTGCAGGAAGTGACCTGCCCACAGGCACCAGAGCTGATCAGAGGCAGAGTGGAGGCTTGGGAGCCCCCATTCTCCCAGGCTGACTTGGGAAAGATTTCATCTTGGGGTGGTGGGGGCTGGCTAAGTTACCTGGAGTGGATCGCAGGCCTGGTCTGGGTGAGCCTCAGTTTCCCCATTTTTAGTAGGAAGCACAACAGCTGCCCTCTCTCTGAACCTGCCTCCTCCGGGTGGGGGAAGGGCTGATGCTCCAAGTGCGGGTTTCCCAGGCGCTCTGGGTGGGGATGGCCTCACTGACTGAAGAGGGGGGCTCGCAGTCCCTCTCAGCCCCTGGAAGGGGGGTCACCAGGTTCTCTGGCTCAGGTTCCTCCACCCAACAGGCCTGGCTCCAGGCTCTCAAGTTCCACCCCACCCCCAGCCCATCTTCATCCCAAATCCACGGTCTGTCGGGCAAGTTCCCTCCACCGAAGAGCAGCGGAGTCCACGGTTCCGAGGGGCCCCTGGGAAGCCCCAGACCCAGGCGGGTGACATGGGCGGCTGAGGCTCCTTCCCTGGGCTCCCGGGCCTCCAGGCGACAGGGTGCGACATGCCTCTTAGGGTTGGGGCACTTCCTGAAGAGCCCGCACCCCTGCCTCGGGAACCCCCAGGGGGTATGAGGAGGGGCGTGTGGGGAGCAGTGGGGACAGCCAGGGTGCTGTGAATGTGAGCGCGGTGTGCGTGCAGCGCGGGCGCCGGGGAGGCGTGTAAATGGCCGGGGAGCCGCGCGTGTGCACACGCGGAACGGACGTGCGGGGCGCTATGCGATGCGCAGTGCGCGGGGTAGCCGGGCTGGGGAAGGGCGCCCGGCGTGCGCTGTGCCGGGCGTGCAGACGCGCGGAGCCCGGGGGTCCTCAGCACGGGGAGGGGGCCCAGCGTGCGTCGGCGCGCCGTGCGCTGGGGATGTGGGGGCGGGGGGGGGCGTACTCACCCCGGCTCCGCCGACGAGCCGCCGCTCCGGCTCCGGCGTGGACACTGGCTCGGGCTCCCGGTCCCTGGCCGGCTTCCTGCAGCGCGCATGCACCAGCGGTGAACCCGGCGGTCGCCCGCAGCGCCGCCCTGCAGTGTCGGCCGGCTCCCTGCGAGCAGCGGGGCTCGGGCCGGGGGCTCGGCCGGCCGGGCGGCGGACGGGAGCTGCGCCGCAGTCCGGGCACGCTCCCAGGAGCCCGCTGCGCGCTCCCTCGCGCTCCCGCCCGCCCGCTCCCTCTTTAATTTAAAGCGACAACCCCGAGCGCTCCTCCTGCTCCGGGGAGCTGCGCGGCGCTTCCGGGGCCTCAGCCGAAGATCCCCAAGCGCGCCTCGGAGTCCCGGGCGGGGTCTCCCGGAGGCCCAGCCCAGCCATCACTCCCAGGCCCGGGGACCAGGTGGGCATGTGCTCGCCAGGGGCTCCGAGAGGCAGGCCGAGCACTGGGCGCCGAGTCTAGCCCCGGCCGCCGCACCCGGGCTATCCTCTTCCCTTTCTGGGCCTCAGTTTCTTTTTCTGTAAAGCATCCTGACACTGCGCCCTCCCCGCCCCAGACCCCTCCTCTGAATGGATGCTTACCTTCTCCCACCTTGACTGGGCCGTTACTGCAGGCCAACATCATCTCACTTAATCCACTCCGTTTTTTACACGAGGAAACAGGCTCATAGGTGAAATGACCTCCCCCAGGTCCCAGAGCCAAAGGTCAGAACCAAGACTAGAACCCAGGCCTGTGTAACCTCGAAGCGCTTACTCTTAACCACTTAGGGGTCATGCTTCCTCTCCCGAAGGAGTGAGTGAATCATTCAGGAGGTGTTTATGACGCCCCCGCGGGACCGCGCGGTGCCAGGTGTGGGCGATCCTCCATCTCCCGGGAACAGCTCCCACCCTGCCCTCGCAGTCTGATGGGTAGGCGCTCACACATTAAGAGGGGCTGGGCTCTGCGTGGGACGGTGCCACCTGCCATGGGCACAGTAACCAGGAGAGCGGGCTTAGGTGGGCACCTGAGGAGGCCTCCTGAGGACTTGGGGTGGGGTAGGGAAGCGGGGTGAGGACCTCAGGAGGGGAGCGCCCGTGCAGAGGTAGCAGTGGTCCTGGACCATGAACCCTCCAGGCCTCGGGGGCTGCCCTCTCGGGAGAGCTGGGTCTGTGCTGGCTTTGTGCGGCGGGGCTTCCTTGATCTAAAAGGCCGTGCCCAGGGGAGCCATTAATGCAGTTCCACTCTCACCCGCAGGGGGCGCCCTTCTTTTCCGTTCATTTTCTGGACCTGGAAGAGGAAGAGAAAGTGAGTAATTATACCCTTTTGGCCCGCAGTGGTTCTCAACCTTCTGGCCCTTTAAATACAGTTCCTCATGTTGTGACCCAACCATAAAATTACTTCTGTTGCTACTTCATAACTGTGACGTTGCTACTGTGATGAATCGTCATGTAAATATCTGATATGCAGGATGGTCTTAGGCGACCCCTGTGAAAGGGTCGTTCGACCGCCAAAGGGGTCACGACCCACAGGTTGAGAACCGCTGCAAAGTTTAGAGGGAGAGGCTGGGCACTGGGTCATGGGCTTTCTCTGCCACTGCTCATTGCACTGACTCTTCACAGTCACATGCAGTTAGGTACGACTGAGCCCATTTTCCACACAAGGACGCCTGGCTGAGGAACGATCGTGTGCCCGGTTTGGGAAGGAGTGGTGTTAGACACGCCATCCTCACCTAAAAGGACACACTCTGATGCGGGCTTCCTCTGGAGTAGCAAAGAGGTGAAGCTGAAGCTGGTCTGGCTCTGGGGTCAGCCTCCCGGGCTGAGTGTGAAGGGAGATCTTGTCAAGTTCAGGTTTAAAAAAACCCTTCAAGCCCTAACCAGTTTGGCTCAGTGGATAGAGTGTCGGCCTGCGGACGAAAGGGTCCCAGGTTCGATTCCGGTCAAGGGCATGTACCTTGGTTGTGGGCACATCCCCAGTAGGGGGTGTGCAGGAGGCAGCTGATGTTTCTCTCTCATGGATGTTTCTAACTCTCTATCCCTCTCCCTTCCTCTCCGTGAAAAAAATCAATAAAATATATTTTAAAAAAACAACAACAAAAAAAAACACCCTTCAATGAACAGAAAAGCGTGCACACGTGCACCAAAGACAGGGCCTACGCGTGCCAGCAACAGGCAGGTGTGAAATGCATTGTAGCACAGTCACATGGCATACCACTCGGCGATGGGGAAACAGGACTACCGCGGCCCGCAACAAGGTGGATGAATTTCGCTTGTCATGTTGAGCGAAAGAAGCCAGACACGAAAACACACATTGCATGATTCTGTCGACAGGAAATTCAAAAAAACAGGCAAAACTACTCGCTACTGTTCCCAGTCAGGATGGGCATTACCCGTGGGTGGCGACTGGAAGGGGCCTGCAGGGAGCTCTGGGGTGCGGCTCATGTCCCGGCTTTGACCTCCGTGCGGGTCCCTGGGTGTGGTCACTTTGTGAAAATGCCTGATCTTGCACAGTTATGATTTGTGTACTTCTCTGTGTGTGTGATTCCCTTCAATACAACTTACAGCCCTGGCCGGGCAGCGTGGTTCGTTAGAGCGTCGTCCTGATAAACCAAGGTTGCAATCCCCAGTCAGGGCACATGCAAGAATCAACCAATGACTGCGTCACAAGTGGAACAACAAATCAGTGTTTCTCCTCTCCCCCCCCCCCCCATTATCCCTTACTCTTGCTCTGTAAATCAATCAATAAAAAATATACAACTTAGAAAAACAAAAACTTCGTATGGCTGCCCGCTGCACCCAAATAGCAGCCAAACTCCTTCTGTGGCCCTGTTGGCCGCCCTGACCTGTCATGCCAGCCTCCTCCTCACTCACCCACCTGCCACCTCAGACCTCCTGGTGTTCCTGACACCTGCCAAGGCGTTTGCCACCTCAGGGACTCTCACTTGCTGGTCCCTCTGCCTGGAAAGCCTTTTCTCTCTTCTCGCCAAGACTGCTTCCTCCGTCTCCTGTGCGTCACCCTGAGGAAACCACCTCTTCAGAGCGACCCTCCTGGCGACCCACCAGCCACAGTCCGCAGTGGCTTATTTGTTTACAGCTCATTTTCTGCATCTACCACTGGACTAATTATCACAAGCCAGAGGGACGTTTGCTGTGTGCCAGGCACTCTTCTAACAGGTGTCAAGGCATTGAATCCTCGACCCCCTCTGGGGAGGTGCTATTCTGAGTCCTATTTTATAATTAAGGCCATTGGGGCTCAGAAAGGTTATATAACTTGCTTGTGGCCACAGAGCTGGAAAGTAGCAGAGCCGGGAATTGAATCCATGCATCTTGGCTTCAGAATCCCTTCCTTTAATTCTGCACGTGGACCGATCTTGCCTCTCTTCTTTGCTGTGGTATATCTGGGACAGTGTTTGTGGTGCGAATGAATGAATGGATGGTGAATAAAGTGCTAGTGGGAAGTGGCGGGAGGCTTGGATCTGAGAGTGGGTGTTGAGGAGAGCGGGTAGGCTATGGTGTCTGGAGTCCCAATCACAAGGGAAGCAGGGACCTGAGAGCAGATGGGTCTCATTGCAGCTGTGCTCAAGGCCAAGGCCTTACCCATGTCTGCCGCTCTCCAAATTTCTCTCTGCCTATCCCCAAACCCTTTCCGGAGCTCTCTGCGCAGGCTTTCCTGCCCCTGCCCTTGCCCTGCCTCCTTGTCAATATGATGTTTCTCTCCAGCTATGAGCTCTCTGGCCCTCCCAGGGTAGTCCAGCCAGGCCTCCCTCACCTCTCCAGCTCCCTTCCTCCCACCCCCACCCCTGAGATCCAGAGCCCTCCTTGCCAGCCAGGGAGGAAGGAGCGACAAGACACTGCTGGTCACACAGGGAGAGACTTTATAAAGATCAAAACACCAGACACACAAAGGGATTCTAGCCATGAAAGCGACAGCAGCCGGCACCTGTCGGCATGCTTCACATACTCTTTGTATTCATCATCTCCTTTGAACCTCCAGGTTGAGAAACCCAAGTTCAAGAAAGCTGCAATCACCGGCCACGCGGATCCCACAGGACCTGGCCCCAAATCCCGAGCCCTCTCTCTCCAAGGAGCCCCGCGGCCTCCCTTTGTTCTTGATTGAGGCTCCCACCATCCCATGACTTAGGGCCCCCACCTTGCCTGACTGTCCGCACCCCGGTCAGGAGGTGGCCCCTAGAGTTGCTGTCATCAGCACAGCTCCTTAGAGAGTTTGCCCTCCAGGGATGCAGAGAGCATGAGGCTGTGGGCCCAGGACCCAGGGTGGGGGAGTGCTGAGGGGGCAGCTGAGGGAGGCCCGGAGGTGCAACGCTGCCCCGGTGGCAGGAGCTAGTTCTCCCAGCCCCAGCCTCAGCCGGTCTGCTTCCCTGTGGCAACTCCCCACCCCGGGGACCATCGGTCTCGGCACCCACGGGATACCTGGGCTCCTTCTTCACCTGCAACTAAGAGCCCTTGGTCAGGGGAAGCTGCCACTGGCCTGAGGGCAGATGCAGGACAGAGGCCCCATTCCAGCCTGTCTGCCTGCCCCTTCCCTGCTGCTGGGTGTCACTCTGTCCGTCTGCCTCTGTGGCTCAGAGGCCCAGGGTTGGAGTGACTCTCCCCGCCCCACTCCCAGCCTGATCCAGCTCTCTGGGCCCCCGTTCACTGCCTGAGATGGTCCTGCCCTTGCCCCTATCACTGTCTTTGGCAGCCCCAGCCTCCAGGGAATGTCGAATTTGGGCATGTGAGGCCACAAGGGTTCCAGCAGCCTGTGGGGGACAGGACACCTAAGCCTATTCGTGACCTCAGACTCCATGTTAAGCCTTGTTGCTGCCTCTCTTTGAGTCAAAACAGCCTAGGGTCAGGCCCGCGCGCCGCCCCCCCCCCCCTCACCCCCCCCCCCCCCCCCCCAGCTAATCCCCGCTATCATCCTTCATCCTGGATCTCATCCACAAGACCCCAGCCTCCCACCATGTCCCAGTTGCCAGGGGCCAGAGGACAGCCTGGTGGGGGCCCCTGCCCCAGTTCCTCTGGTGCTGTGGGAGGCAGAGAAGCTCATCCGTGGTCCCTGTGGGCCACCCGTTTCATCCACTCCAGCCCCCAGCCCCCCAGGCATCTGCTCTGGGCACATTGTTTGGCCTTCCAGTCACTGAGTGAACAAGACCTCTTTTCTGCCAACTAGCATTTTCTATGGCTTGTGGAGGCGAAGGAGAGGCCATTCCTGATCCCTGGCCTTAGGCAGGGATAGTGTAGTGGTAGAATTCTGCCCCGAGGATACGTCCGAGTCCTAATCCTCATCCTTGGGCATGTGACCTTATTTGGAAATAGGTCTTTGCAGAAGTTATTTAATTAAGGATCTCTAGATGAGATCGTCTGGGATTTAGAGTGGGCCCTGAATCCCATGACTGGTGTCTTGCTAAGAGGAAAGGGAGGCCCTGGCTGGTGTGGCTCAGTTGGTTGGGCATTGGCCCGTGCACCTCAGGGTTTCTGGTTCAATCAGGACATGTGCCGGGGCTGCGGCTCTATCCCTCAGGGGAAGGGGTGTGTGCAGGAGGTAGCGTATGGATGCTTTGCTCTCCCATCGATGTTTTTCTCTCTAAAAATAAATAAAAAGTTTTTAAAAAGAGAGAGAGATCACAGACATCGAGACCCAGCGGGGAGGAGACTGGAATTAGGAGGCGCCAGGCCCAGAGATGCCAGAGGTGGCCCGTCACCACCAGAAGCTGGGAGGGGCCTGGAGAGAGTCTACCTCAGGCCTCCTCTGGAGGTAACCAATGCTGCCCACACCTTGATTTCGGGCTTCCGGCCTCCAGAACTGTGAGAGAATAAATGTCTGTTGTTCTAAGCTGCCAGGTTTGTGGTCATTGGTTACAGCAGCCCAGGAGCCTAAGACAGATGTCCCGAGCCTCTGCCAAAAGGTGCTGAGCAGAGAGCCATGGCGGCCCGGGGCACCGTGGCCCTGGCACGGGGGTTAGACGAGGCTTCGCAGCCAAGGTCATACTTCATGGGCCTGTAACCTCGCCAAGAAGTGATAAGGACAGGGTAGGACCTCACAGGCGAGGGCCTAGGGCAGGACCATTTGGCGTGTTGAGTGCCCAGCTAACTGGCTGGCGGGGCCTCAGCCCAGGGAGGGAGGGGGGTTGTGGCAGGAGCGTAGAAGGGTGAATGGAATGGGCCCAAGGGCTGAAGGCTTTGAATGTCAGGGTTGGAGCAAAGAGAAGAGAGGTAGACAGGTTCTGGATGGTTTCCTCGGCTCCTGGGAAGCCTGCAGGGAAAAAAGCAAGAAGGGGCAATCCAGGGGGCCTCTGAGAAGCTCCAGGGAGGCAGGTATCAGCTCAGCATAAATAAGAACTTTCTCATGGTCAGTCCCTCCCCACAACTGAGAGCATCCTTGAGGGGTAATGAGCTCCCCACCAAGGGAGGTGTGTAAACAAGAGTGCCTGCCTGGCAGAGACCTCAGCCCCAGATTAATGTTTGTTGTGGGTGGTCCCAAAGACCCTCTCTATCCTAACACCCTACACGTTGCCCGGCTGGGCCCCTCCCCTCAGCAGCCAGCTTTGGACGTCTCCCTTTCCCGCTCCAGGGGTCAATTACACAGAATTACTCTGACTCAAGACACCCACACCCCCTTTGCTGCCAGACTCCAGAGCCTGTCACCTGTGAAGACATGGGTGCCATCCCTTGAGGCCCAGAACTCAAAAATAGCAGGTCGATTCTTGCCTCTTTCCCCAAAGGAAAGGCTTCAAACCTCCTGGGCTTCAAAACCCCCAAATATCTCCCAAGTGCCTCCTCCCCTCAGGGGAACAATCACTGCAGCTTTTAGTGTGTGGGTAGCTGATGCTAAGTATCTCCATCTATTAACCTCTACAGCCCTCAGAGGCAGCAAGGGGGTTAAGAGCACCAAAGTCGCTGTGTGACCTTGGATAAGTTACTTACCTTCTCTGTGCTTCAGCTTCCTCAAACTGCAAGCCAGGACCTGCCTCCACCCCAGGTTGGCAAGAGCCTATAATGTCTGATACCTGGGGGAAATGATTGCCTTCAAAATAGGAAAGGAAAATAAAATATAAGTTAATAATTGATCATGCACAGTTATTTCGTCAACTAGTAAACTGCTTCTCAACCAAGCGTGATAAAGAATTCTACTTATTTACTGTAAAAGGTGGACTCATTTCTGTGAAGTGCTATGGGATGAGGCCTTCAGTAGTGGGAAGGACCCAGGGCCTAGGAGAGTCTTAAATGGCCCTGGCCCTCGAATTCTTTCCCCTCTTCCCCAGGCCTGGAATTCCCTTGGCTTAGCCTTTTCCAGGGCGTGAGCACCATTGCCAATAGGTCCCTGTTAAAATAGGGCAGAATACATCTCCGAACCCTCCCCAGACCCTGAGCCACAGCTGAGGCGGCCCTCCCTCAGGGCACCCAGGTGGTCCTCCCTCAGGGCACCCAGGGGGAGGTGTCAGGACCTCATGGGCACGAGCAGCATGCATGGCAGCCGCAGAAAGCATTCGGAGGTGGTGGCAGGTGTCACCAGCAGGGAGCTGGGCAGTCAGCTGACACAGCCGGAACAATCATAGCAAGACAGAGGGGCATGAGCTCAGGGCTTGGCACACAGCCCAAGAAGAGCCGGGGGACTGGCGGGTGGCTGGGGCTTGAAACTGCCCACCTCCAGCTAAATCACAAGGCCGGCTGTCTGGACACGCATCCCCCGCTTGGCTCTAACCTGTCCTGCCCACCCATCTGGGCCCGCACATCAGGGCTGGAGCCTGGATTTGGGCAAGGTTGCTCGCTCCAGAAATCATGCCATACCTTCCCCCTCACGGGAGCCCAGGATAGAGTTGGCACGGATGTGTCCACGGGGGAAGCATGAATGAGTGAAGATTCTTCTTTAGGGTAATTCTTAGGACTCTTCTATTTCTTTCTCTAGCCTGGGAGGTGGCAAAGTATTTTCTCTAAATGTCTCGGTAAGCCAGAAATCACAGGTCAGATACTCTCATTGTATTTTCTCACCTATCACTCAGCCTCTTGTCTACCCTTCACCATCTGTCAGGCCACACACTTTAAGCTTCAAACACTTGCCCTACTAACTATTCCCCAACACACCAAGCTCTTTCTTACCTCTAAGCTTTTCCTCAATGCCATTCCTTTTGCTTGGAATGTCCTCGATCTGCTTCTCTCCATACAAACTCCTCTTCATCCTTCAAAACCCTCTCCTGTGAAGCCTTCCATAGTTGCTCCACCAAGTCAGTCACTCTCCTCTCCCACAGTACCGGGACCCTCCCTCTAGTACATCACGTACATCACAGTGTGTGTCCTGGAATTACTTGTTTCTGTGCCTGTCCCTACTGGGTGCTGGCCAATTGAAGTGTGGATACCATGTCTTATTAATCTTCCGATCCTTTAGGTGCTTTGTCTATATTTAAAAATCAAAATCTCAGATTTATGAAGGCCTTCAGTGCCAGGCGCAGTTCTCAGTGCATTATGTGTATTGACTCATTTAACCTTTCAACACGCCCACTTTACACATTCAGCAGCTGCAGTTAAGGAATGTGGCCAACAAGATATGGAAATAACCTAAGTGTCTGTCGACAAGTGAATGGATAAGAAAATGCAGTATATACAGGGGTGGGCAAAAGTGGGTTTACAGTTGTGAGTATGAGAAAGTTTATTCTTGTGTTTTTATTTATTTATTATTGTACTAGAGGCCCGGTGCACGAAATTCGTGCACTTGGTGGGGGGGCGTCCCTCAGCCCAGCCTGCGCCCTCTCGCAGTCCAGGAGCCTTTGGGGGATGTCCAACAGCTGGCTTAGGCCTGGGAGCGGGCCACAGAGGTGGGAGAGGCTACCGCCACTGTGCTTGCCAGCCGTGAGCCCGGCTTCTGGCTGAGCGACACTTCCCCTCAGGCAGCGGTTCTCAACCTGTGGGTCGCGACCCCTTTGGGGGTTGAACGACCCTTTCACAGGGGTCGCCTAAGGCCATCAGAAAACACATATATAATTACATAATGTTTTTGTGATTAACCACTATGCTTTCATTATGTTCAATTTGTAACAATGAAATTAGGGGTCACCACAACAGGAGGAACTCTATTAAAGGGTCGCAGCGTTAGGAAGGTTGAGAACCACTGCCCTAGGGAGTGCACTAACCACCAGGGGGCAGCTCCTGCATTGAGCGTCTGCCCCCTAGTGGTCAGTGTGTGTCATAGTGACCAGTTGTTCTTGGTCGTTCCACCATTTGGTTGATTTACATATTAGGCTTTTATTACATATGATGATTACTTATTATCATTATTAACCTACTTTTGCCCTTCCCTGTATATACAATGGAATATTATTCAGCCACAAGAAAGGAGGAAATCCTGCCATTCATGACAACATGGATAAACCTTGAGGAAATTATGCCAAGTGAAATAAATCAGGTAAAGACAGATATTATATGATCTCATTTATATGTGGAGTGGAAATAGCTGAGCTCATAGAAACAGGGAGTAGAGTGGTGGTTGCCAGGGCTGGGGGAAATGAGGAGATGTTGGTCAAAGGGTACAAACTTCTAGGTATAAACGAATATGTTCTGGGAATCTAATGTGCAACATAGTGATTATGGCTAATAAGATTGTATTATACACTTGAAAGTTGCTACAAGAGTAGATGATGTGGCTCAATGGTTTAGCATTGACCTATGACCCAGAGGTCAGGGTTTGATTCATGGTCAGGGCACATGCCCAGTTTTCGGGCTTGGTCCCCAGTAGGGAGCATGCAGGAGGCAGCCAATCTATGATTCTCTCATCATTGATGTTTCTCTCTCTCTCTCCCTCTCCCTCTCTGAAATCATTAAAAAAAAATTATTTTTAAAGAGTAGGTCTTAAAAAAGAAATGGTACTTATGTGACATGATGGAAGTATTAACTAAAGCTATGGTGGTAATCATTTTGTAACATGTATTGTACACATTAAACTTAACAGTGTTAGCCCTGGCCGGCTTGGCTGAGTGGATAGAGCGCCAGCCTGTGGATTGAAGGGTCCTGGGTTCAATTCCGGCCAAGGGCACATGCCTGGGTTGCGGACTTGATCCCCAGTGGGGGGCGTGCAGGAGGCAGCCAATCAATGATTCTCACTCATCATTGATGCTTCTCTCTCTCCTTCTCCCTTCCTCTCTGAAATCAATAAAGATATATATTAAAACAAACAAACAAAAAAACAGTGTTATGTGTTAATTATATCTCCATAAATCTGGAGGACGGGCAAGAGTTGTTTTTAAAGAAAGAGTGGTTTATGACAAATTACAAATGAGGCCTGATAAGGGAGTTCATGTATTCATGCACCTTCCATTTGATTGAACTTAAGTGTCGCTTCTACTTTCATCTAGTCAAAGGATAAATCAAATGATTTCCCACTGAAAAGAAAGAAAGAGAAAGGAAAGGGAGGAAGGAAGGGTGGATGGAAGGAGGAGAAATATGGCCAAGAACAAACACTAGCAGCTGGCAGAGGTGAAATGCAAACGAATGAGAAACATTTGAAGAATTGATGAGTGGTTTCCGGTGAGAACGCTCTTTCTGGCTTATGGACGGCCGTCTTCTTACTCGGTCCTCACAGCCTTTTTCCTTTGTGGGAGCGTTTCTCTCCCTGCGCCTTCCCCTCTCCTTCAGGGCAGATCAGAGCTCCGAGGGTCTAGGTGAGGTTCCAGCACCAGGAAAGGGGCACCTGGTCCCCACCCCTGCTGCGTCCTCCTCCTGAGGGAGGCTCGCCCCTCAGCTCTAGTTCATTGGCTTCTGTCCAGCGTTGGCTGTTGCTGACCAGGGCCTGACCAGGCCTCTGTCGCCAGATCAACAGGCCACAGCGGGCCCTTTCCGGGTCCCTGCCTCTGGGCCTGCACTCGTGCCCTTAGGGAGCCCAGGAAACGTTGGAAGCGCCCCCATCAACCCGGGGTGCAGAGGGCAGGCCTCTTACCTGCCTGTGTTCACCTCAGGCCTGGCTGAGATGCTCGCCCAGCTTTTCTGGGCGGCCAGGGCCTGGGGAGGGGAGCAGGCGGAGTGGATGGGGTATGGAGGCTCTCTCAGGCTCCTAGGGCTGCTCTTCCCACCCGCTGGACACAGAGAAGGGGGCTCACCTCCCCCCACACCTCCTTCCCCCCCAGGCAGCTGCTGGAAACGTTCTGCGTTCTGCGAGGAGCCCGCCAAGGCCGCAGCCCTTCGTTTCTCACTAGCCTCTCTCCTCAGAAAGCCCCGGAAAGCTCCTCGCCAGGGAAGCTTGTTCTCAAAGCGGCCGTTTGCGCTGTGGGCTTTGAAAAGCCTTGTGTGCGCTCCAAAGCTGAGCACTGACTTCTTTGTTCCCCTGCACCCACCCTCCTAGGGGCCAGCGTGGCAGCCAGGCCCGTCCCTGGCCAGTGAGTGTGCGGAGAGGGTGCGGGCAGGCTGGACACAGGAGAATAAAAGGAAAAACAAAAACAACCGCAGAATCAAAACAGACCCAGTGGAAGCCCCTTCCCGCTCTCCGCTCCAAAGGTAAGCCCGTTTTCAGTGTCTGATTTGTGTGTGTGCGTACATGTTTTGCTGTCTTTTTTGCCACTTAGAGCCGGCTTGCCTGGGTTCAAATGCCCACGCGGTGCCTCCTTTTCTTTCCTCCCTCCTCCCCAGCGGCGCTCCTCCCGCTCCCTCTCTGGGGAGGGGGGAGGGAGGAAAAGAGGCAGCACCTCCTGAAACACAGGCTTGACTTGGTTCCCAGGACAGTGACCCTACAGAAATCAAGCCATTGATTTGGGGGCACGGAAGATCATAACTTAAGAATTAGGGGTTTTGACTTAACTCACAGTCATCGTAAGTGTTTGCTGATAGCAGAGTGGCCTGGTCTTTCCTGTCAACATGCACACAGCAAACCCAGCGCCGTCCAGAAACCTCGGATCACGGAGGACACGCCCTAGGATTCTGGCCTGTAAGGAAGCGGAGGAGCCCGCCGCCTCACTCACCCATCCCATTACCTCACGGGTCCAGCAACAGCAAGATGGTCCAGGATGCAAGATGGACCGAAATGGGTGGGAAAGGTCTGTCGTCTGCCTCACCTGTGATGCTGCGATGTAACCCTTCAGTCCAAGACCCAGACCACTGGGACGGGGGTTTCTTCAGAGCGGGCGGCCTCGGCCGAGCACAAGCACAGAGGGGACCCGTGCAGAGGAGTGGCCCACACGGTTCTGGGATGTGTCTCGGGAGGTCGGAATGCTCTGTGTTTGGAGCAGGGGCTTGGAAAACAAGCGTTGTCATGGAGGTGCTGAGCACAGAGGGAAGGCCTCACTCCTGCATGTTGGGAATGGTGAGCAAAAGAAACATTAAGTGCACGAAGTATAAAGTGTACCATGTCAGAATAATTTTTGTGCCAATAAATGACACCAGAGTTTAAAACAAAAAAAGTTGTTTCAACTTCGCCTGGCTTGTCCTCACTCCTGGAGGGCCTCACGTTCGCCTGTCTGTCATCCTCATGGACTGCGCCTCCTTCCCGCCCTCCTCCCAGCGCCGCTCCTCCCTGGCTCCCCCGCCTCTGGGCGTCATGGTGGGCATGGGGCAGAAGGACAGCTACGTGGGCGACGAAGCCCAGAGCCAGCGCGGCATCCTGACCCTCAAGTACCCCATCGAGCCCGGCATCGTCACCGACTGGGACGACATGGAGAAGATCTGGTGTCGCACCTTCTACAACGAGCTGCGCGTGGCCCCGAGGCCCCCGTGAACCCCAAGGCCAACCGTGAGAAGATGACTCAGATCATGTTCGAGACCTTCAACACTCCCGCCATGTACGTGGCCATCCAGGCCGTGCTGTCCCTGTAGCCCCTGGCCGCACCACGGGCATCGTCATGGACTCTGGGGACGGGGTCACACACACGGTGCCCATCTATGAGGGCTACGCCCTCCCCCACGCCATCCTGCGTCTGGACCTGGTGGGCCGGGACCTGACCGACTACCTCATGGAGATCCTCACCGAGCGGGGCCACAGCTTCACCACCACGGCCGAGCAGGAGATCAGGCACGACATCAAGGAGAAGCTGTGCTACGTCGCCCTGGACTTGGAGCAGGAGATGGCCACGGCCGCCTCCTCCTCCTCCCTGGAGAAGAGCTACGAGCTGCTGGATGGGCAGGTGATCACCATCGGCAGAGGTGTCGGGAGGCCCTCTCCAGCTCTCCTTCCTGGGCATGGAGTCCTGCGGCATCCACGAGTCCACCTTCAGCTCCATCATGAAGTGTGATGTGGACATCCGGAAGGACCTCTACGCCAACATGTACCTGGGCGTCGCCGACAGGATGCAGAAGGAGACCGCCGCCCTGGCGCCCAGCACGATGAAGATCAAGGTCATCGCCCCACCGGAGTGCAGGTACTCGGTGTGGATCGGGGGGCTCCGTCCTGGCCTCGCTGCCACCTTCCAGCAGATGTGGATCAGCAAACGGGAGTACAACGAGTCGGCCCCTCCATCGTCCGTCGCAAATGCTTCTAAGCGGACTGCTGGCAGATGCGTAGCATTTGCTGCGCAAGTGGGTGAGCCTCCGTTTGCCCTGGCAAAGGCACCTCGTGCTGGCCCCGAAACTGGAACACGCCTTCAAGAAGAACTTGTTCTTGAAGCCTGTACTGAGCTCAGCACTGGATTGTAGGCCTGGTGGCTGATGGTGACCTGTATTCAAGTTCCCTGTTCCCTTGGTACATGTTTAACGCCGGGTACATACCTTTCATTTAAACCCCTGTACACGCGTCGGTCCCTTGATGGCCGAGACGAGAACATGTTTCTTCTGCAGGGAAAATCCAGGGGCCCCGGGAGCCCGCGGGGCACTGGCCTGGGGGAGCTGGCCTTTCCAGGAGCTCTGAGTGTGGCACGCGCCCTGCCCCGTTACCACTCTGCCCTACGGGGTGGGGTTGGGAGGGTCCGAGCGGTGGGGCCCACTTTCCTTTCTTAGCTGATGTTCCTGCCAGAGCTCCTGGGCGGTTACTTGCCTTGAGTTGGAAAACAGGCTGCATTTCCCCCTGTAAATCTTCGTCCTTTTAATTTATGTAAGGCTTTTGTACGCGATTCTTTCAGAAATGACAAATTTTGGTTTTCTATTGTCATGTAAGAACATTAGGCCCCAGCAGCGCGTCATTATGAGGAAAATAAAAGTGCTGCAGTAAGAAAAAAGAAAAAGAAAAAAAAAAAAGGCCTCCTTCCCTCCCTCCTCCCCCAGCGTCGCTCCCTCCTTGGCTCCCTCGCCTCTGGGGAGGAGGGAGGGAGGAAAAGGCAAATCTCCGTCTCTCTTTCTCTCCCTCGGCTGCATTCGCACCTCAGGCCCTTCAATCCCCAGGCCGATGCTCTATCCACAGAGCCAAACCAATCTACACGATTCTCCTCCCTTTTTTTTTTTAGGGCCTAAAGTAGGGGGTTTCAATCACCTCCTTTCTTCTGGTAGATTCAACTAAGACCACTTGTTGAGGTTAAACCACTCACAGTTGCCTCTTGTGGATCACTGAGAGAGAAAGAATTCTCCAGGGCCCCTGTAGTTCAATTGTGAAATCCCTACATGAGGAGAATATGTCATTTCTTTCCATGTCTCTCATATTCAGAAATATTCCCCCGAGAAAATTGGAGAGGAGAGACAGGGAATAAGGTGATGTGTGCCTAGCTCCTGATAAGTCTTCTCAAGCCCTGAAAGAATAACAGGAGAACTCCCTGTGGACTAAAAGGCATCTCTGGTCGGCCTCGGTCTTGAAGAACGTCTTGGCTTAGTGGTCCTTTCCCAGGGAGCAGGTTGCCTAACTTAGGGAAGAAGTTACACCATAGGTATGTTTTCCATCCCATTCCTCTGACCTCATCTTCTTGGATTTCTTCTCCAAAAAGCCAATTGAACAGCTGTATCTCACACTCAGGCTCAAACACCTCTCGGGTGAGTTGTCACACCTGTATCCTGCTCTCACCTCACCCTAGCATACCCACGTGTACACGTTTATTTACATTAAAAGATGGTGAGAGCATCAAGAGACAATATTGGGAGAGAGATGGGTATATTGACTACTTCTTATCTCATCCTAATCTCTAATTTATTATGGCAGTTCTTCCAGAACACTGGTATTTTGCTGTGCTTTTCTCTGAAGTTTTCCCTGCCCCTGTTCTTCACCATGGACTGCACCCACTCTACAGGGACTGTCATGTGTTAGAAGCACAGTGTAACTAATAGAAATAAAGAGTGCCATGCTCCCTCCCCTAAGGTACTCCTTCTACATGGAGTCTCTCACTGATGGTCAAAGACAAACAACAGGGTAGATGGATGGTAGAGGGTTCAGTGGGAATGGGTAGCAATTGGAGAAACAAAACCTTAAAAGAATGGTTCTTTCTCTTGTTCTTTTCCCTTTCTCTTTTTGGAATGACCCACCTGTTGCAACTCCAGTGTGATTGGTTGAATGAGAAGGAACTGGGATCTTCTCTAAAAAAAGAAAAAAAAATTGTGTAGAGAATTTGCATATAACCTCTGCACATCCGTCCATATATTTTAAAGCGTCTCTGGGTTGCAGTGTGAATACTATGTACCTATTTGTTGTACTGTGTCACCTAGTGTGTGTTCAGGACACAGACCTGGCTACTCAGTATATGTCAGCAACAATGTAACTTTCCCCCCAAATATTCCCATCCCAGGTTGATGGGCTCTGGGCATGGGGAGCTGGCGGGTCTGGAGGGCCAGCTGTCTCCCACTGTGTGGCTGCATCACAGTCTCCTATCGATGGACCAAAGTTGTTCCTCATTTTTGTTATCTATAATAATAAAAGCATAATATGCTAATTAGGCCAGATCTCCCTCTGGACGAAGCCAGAGGGGTCGAGCCCCTCACACAAATTTCGTGCATGGGGCCTCTAGTTATAAATAATGGGGCAACGAACACACTAGCCATGTGCATTTTTATTTTAAAAGTTGTCTCCAAGTTGCCTCCTCTAAAGATTGTACCAATTGATACTTCTGCCAAACTAGCTATTTCCTTCCATCCTTATCAGGACCGGACAGCAGCAATTTGATGCTGAGAAAACGGTGGTTGATTGTTGTTTTAATTTGCGTTTCTCTGATTCCAGGGTGGTAGGGTGTCTCTTCCTGGGAATTTGCCCACTTCCTTTGCTCATTGATAGGAGTTCTTATGTATTCCTTGTTTTGTATGTTGCAAGTATTTTCTCCCAGGCTGTCTCTTGTCTTTTTTCCTTTCCTTTCCTTTTGTTTTTTTTTTTTTATTGATTGATTGATTGGTTTTTTAAAAAATATATTTTATTGATTTTCCACAGAGAGGAAGGGAGAGAGATAGAAAGTCAGAAACATCTATCAGCCGCCTCCTGCACATCCCCCACCGGGGATGTGCCTGCAACCCAGGCACATGCCCTTGACCGGAATCGAACCCGGGACCCTTCAGTCCCCAGGCCGAAGCTCTATCCACTGAGCAAACCGGCTTCGGCTGATTGATTGGTTTTAAAGAGGGAAAAAAAGAAGGGAGAGAAAGAGAGAGAAACATCGGTTTGTTGTTCCATTTATTTATGCATTCATTGGTTGATTCTTGTATGTAGTCCTGAGCAGGGATCAAACCTACAACCTTGGCATATCAGGACGATGCTCTAACCAACTGAGCTACCCGACCAGGGCTCTTTTTTCTTTTTAAACACCCTCTTTAGTTTAGAATAGTGTTAGATTTACAGGAAAATTGGGAAAGGAGTACAGAGAATTTCAAAGCCATTTTCCTCTATTAATAATATTACCTTATATTAACACAGTACCATTGTCACAATTAAAATGACCCCAAATTGATATAATATTGTTAATTAAAATCCAAACATTATTTGGATTTCCTTAGTTTTTACCTAGTGTCCTTCTGTCCCAGGATGCCATCCAGGATGCCACACTACATTTAGTCACTGTGTTACCTTAGGTCAGTGATGGCGAACCTTTTGAGCTCGGCGTGTCAGCATTTTGAAAAACCCTAACTTAACTCTGGTGCCGTGTCACATATAGAAAATTTTTGATATTTGCAACCATAGTAAAACAAAGCTTATATTTTTGATATTTATTTATATATTTAAATGCCATTTAACAAAGAAAAATCAACCAAAAAAATGAGTTCGCGTGTCAGAGATTCGCCATCACTGCCTTAGATCCTCTTGGCTGTGGCTGTTTCTTAGACTTTTTGTTTTTGTATGACGGTGGCAGTTTTGAGGGGGACCAGTCAGCTATTTTGTGGAATGTCTCTCAATTGAGATTTATCTGTTTTTCTCATGATTAGACAGGAGTGATGAGTTTTGGGGGGAAGACCACAGAGATAAAGTCTCGGTGTTGTCCTATCACTTGTCACTGTTGACGCTGCCTCAGTCACCTGGCTGTGAACTTGTCAGGCTTCTCCACTGCCCAGTTTCTCTTCTATTCCCCCATCACTTGTCTGTTAGCTGTGCTTATGGTGCTCATGGGCCTGTGGTGTTGATGAAAAAAGATCCAAACCTATAGGAAACTTTTATAAGATTTTTAAAGACATGCCAGAAGCAAGATCTCAACGGAGTGAGAAAAAACTCTGGAGAATGGCAGTCTTGCAGCTCATTTTGTACATTTCATCCAAGGAGAAAACATGAGGAGGGTCGCCTGAAACCCACTCGTGGTAGGTTGACGGGCAGGAGAAAGCAAAGAGGGGACAATTAGATAAAATATAAAGGCAGAGAGACATACTTCTTCGCCATCGGGGAGTGCGAGATGGCTAACATTTCACATCCTCAGCGCGTGGAGACGGCTGCGGGCACAGAGTTCGTGGCCCGTGCTCCGTGGCCTGTGCTCGGGCGCAGGAGGTGGCGCCCTGAGGCATCTGGAGAAGAAAACTCTGAGGAGTCGGAGGTGTGTTGTCCCGAGGCCTGAGAACAGAGGGCGGGGCTCATTAAGGTGAAGGTTAGCCTTTGCTGGGGAAGCCTGGACGAGACTACCCGCCGGGCCGCCCACTTCAGAACTTGTGATCAGACCGCCCTGTGCGGCCTGCAGTCCCTGAGCTCCTCGGTGTATTTCATTCACAGCGGCGAGCGCTCCAGGCCTGCCTCGCCCCAGGCTCAGAGCTTCCGCACTCGCTCATTGACTCCTCAGGACAAACCGTGATGCGGGTCCCCTCATGGTCTCCATTTCTTACCTAAGAAAGCAGAATCTTCCTGATTCACCACCCCAGAGCCAGCAAGGGGCAAAGTCAGGTTTCCTACCCCAGTCTGTCTGGACCAGGATGTAACCGCTTAGATGTAGAAACCAAGTCGGGAGAGGGGACGCCCGTCCAAGTCCACCCAGCAAGTCGGTGGCTTTGCCCAGGCGCTCCCACAACCAGGCCGCATCTGACCCACCCAGTCTGGCTGTTTTCCCTCCACCGCCCCCTCATGCCCACCCCGTCTGCCCACTCCTGTCCCTTCTCCGGTTTGTCCTTTGGCCACTCTGGCTTCTAGCACCCCCAGGGGAAGGGACCCAGACTTCCCAGCAAATAAACACGCCCACAGATTTCTAAATATACGGAGAGTAGTGCTCCTCCCGCCACAGCCCAGCTGGCTGCGAGTCCGCACCCGCCCTGCCCTGCTCCTCCTGGGCCGGAGTCTGGGACCTGAGTCTGGGACCCGTGTCCTCGCTGGGAGGCAGGCGTCCTCCGTGTGGTGGAGGGAAACCAACAGCCTGTGCTTCGGACACATGTCCACTCTTCACATTTTATGAAACAGTTGTGAACAAAGACTTCCCAAACTCCACAGCGTCGTCACCGTCAGACAGGGCACTTTCTGAGTCGTCTAACAGGCGTCTCCCTCACCCGGCACCCCAGCTTCACATGTGGGCGCACAGAGCTGTTCGGTGTTAGCTCCACAATCTCCACTTACAGAGGGGCTGCTTTTTAGAACTATGGATTACGGAGCGTTTTGAACACATGCAGAGTTAGGCAGAGTACCCCTTCCCCCAGTCTCCCCCACCCAGTCTCCATCACCCAGTCTCCCCCACCCAGTCTCCATCACCCAGTCTCCATCACCCAGTCTCCCTCACCCAGTCTCCATCACCCAGTCTCCCCCACCCAGTCTCCATCACCCAGTCTCCCCCACCCAGTCTTTCCCCCAGTCTCCATCATCCAGTCTCCATCATCCAGTCCCCATCACCCAGTCTCCATCACCCAGTCTCCCCCTCCCAGTCTCCATCCAGTCTCCCCCACCCTGTCTCCATCACCCAGTCTCCCCCACCCAGTCTCCATCACTCAGTCTCCCCACCCAGTCTCCATCACCCAGTCTCCCCCACCCAGTCTCCCCCTCCCAGTCTCCATCATCCAGTCTCCATCACCCAGTCTCCCCCACCCAGTCTCCCCCTCCCAGTCTCCATCACCCAGTCTCCCCCACCCAGTCTCCCCCTCCCAGTCTCCATCATCCAGTCTCCCCCACCCAGTCTCCATCACCCAGTCTCCCCCACCCAGTCTCCATCACCCAGTCTCCATCATCCAGTCTCCCCCACCCAGTCTCCATCACCCAGTCTCCATCACCCAGTCTCCCCCACCCAGTCTCCATCACCCAGTCTCCATCACCCAGTCTCCATCACCCAGTCTCCATCACTCAGCTTTAGCAGTTAACAGCTCAGAGCTGATCTTGCTTCATCCATGTCCCCATCCATTTCCTTCACCTTCAAAACAAATCCCAGGTATTGTATTATTTCATCTGGAAAAGGTAAGAATAATCTAAAAGATGAGGAGTCTTTTATTAATGTAACTATAATATCATTTTTACCCCCAAAAAGAAATTGTTCTATAATATCAGCAAACATTTGGTCAATGTTCCCAATATTTCGTAAATATTTTCTTTATTATAGTTTGAATATATCCAACCAAATAAGGTTAATGTGTTGCAGTTGGTTAACATGTCAGGTTTTATTCATTTTTTTGGGGGGGGGGGAGGTCCGGTTTTCTTTACTCTAGAGTTTCCCCTCCATCTCTTTTCTTCTGCCATTTATCTGTTAAGAAAAAGCGTGTCCGGTGTCCGGGGGCGGGGCGGTGGGGGACGACCGGGTCTGGGCCCTGCTGATTGCAGCCCCCGTGCAGTTTCACAGGCTCCTCTGCCCCCAGGGTGCACACCGGGAGTGGGCTCTACAAGTTTGATAAGACTCAGGCCCCCCCTTTTTTGGCAAGAACGTTTCAGGTGCCTGTTTCTCCCATCAGGGGCCACAGGCTGTCTGATTGCCTCGAGGTGATCACGTCGCTTTAAAATCAATTCTTATCTGGGAAAAACTTCATACCTGCGGAAAGTTGCAAGGATAGTGCAGTGAACGCCCAGGTGCCCTTCACGTTGATTTGCCAGTTTTTGCCACGCTTGCTTTATCGTCACACTCTTTTATCGACTCTAGTCTGTATATTTTAATCATGTGAGACGAGGTTGCAAACATCGAGCCCCTTCACCCTGAAATACTTCCTGTAACCATCTAAGAGAAACATAATTTCTGTTTCCACAGCGCTTCTGACACCGAATGTGCGGGTTTCCCCCTCATCCTGAACGGCTCTCCAGCTCTCCGGACACCACCTGGGTGTCCTACAATTCAGTTCTGACTGTAACTACCCAGTTAGCACAGACCCCACGGGGCCAGCGCCCCGTCCCTCAGATGGTCCCCACTTCAGACGCCAGCGTAAGTTGCAGGTTCTCACCTGGGCTTCTGTCTGACCAGCTGTAAATGGGGGATTCCCAGACCCCCTTCTCAAGTTCCGTAATTTACTGGAAAGGCTCATGGGACACAGGGAAACGCGGTGCTGACGGGGTTATTCTAAAGGCTACAGTGAAGGGTCCAGATGGAAGAGATGCAGAGGGCACAGTGCGGAGGGGCTCCCAGGGGAAGGGCCGTCTCGGGCCCGTTTATCCCTGTCCCTTGTCTATCTGACTGCCCTCACTTCCCCCAGTCCCTCTCTCCTCCCCCAAAGAACTGAGCTGTGCCCAGATCTCCAAACGGTCCAGCTGTTTGGCATCTCCCTGCCTTTGCGCGTGCCCTCCCCAATAGTTCCAGCTCTGCTGGCTGCTCCTCAGGCAGCCTCCTCTGGTGCCCACCCTGTAAGAGCCAACTGAGCCCTTCTCTGGGCACCCCCGCCCCCTGAGCCATCAGGGAGAGCTGGTTCAGTAACACGGCAGTCAGTGTGGTGGACTCTCAAGTCCTCACCGAGCAGGGCTCTGAAAGCCTTGCTGAGTGTTGGCTGAATTGACTGCTTGTGCCTGCATCTCAGAGGAGGAAGGGGTGGTGGGGCAGGGGAGGGGGGGCAGGGCGGGGGTGGTGGCTGCCACAGTGGGCGGGGTGAGGAGACAGGCTTTCTCCCAGGCTCATCCTGGCCCTGGCACTAACCTGAGACCACCTCCTGGGAGGCCCAGGACGCCGGCCAGCCGTTGGGTCTGCGGCTCGGCCCGCTTCCCTGGAGCCTGGTGCCCGCAGCCCTGCCAAGGCCGAGGTAAGCTGAGGACACGCTGGGCTTGAGGGTCAGGCTTCCCGAGGCTGCCACTGAGCGGTGCTCCCGCGGGCTGGCCCCGGGCTCAGCACATGCGTGCCTTGGCCCACGCGATCTCCCAGACGCTGCTATTATTACACCCTCACTTCCCGGAGGAGCTGCCCAGGCCCAGAAAGGGGACTGCCCAGGGACACACAGGGTCAACCCTGTGAGGAGAGACTGTTATTATTTTTACTGAACAGACGGGGAAACCAAGGCACAGAGAGGTTAAGCGACTTGCCCAAGGTCACCCGGGGAGTGAGCGGTGGAGCCAGGGTTCTAACTCAGGCTTTTAGCCCTCCAAGCCTGATGATGATGACGGCGATGAGGAGGAGGGCCAAGACGGTGTTCCCTGCCAGGTCACGGCACCCCAGTTTGCACACCGTTTGCATCCTTGGCACCTGTCCTGCCTTCCCGCCCAGGGGAGACGCAGAGGTCACTACCCCCAGAGGAAGAATGAAGACCTGCTCTAGGTCACTCAGCAAGTTAGGTGCGGGCAGGGCTTGGGCCCCAGGTTCAACACCCAGGCCTGGCCCGCCCTGGCCCTCCGACAGGTAGGGCGCTGGGTGTGGTGTCCTGAGGAAAGGGGCTTTGGGCACTCAGGGGTGTGGATTCTGGGCTGCGAGGCAGGAGCCTGGGCGAGGGCCCAGCTTTGCCTCCGGCTCGCTGTAAAATAAGCGGCCTGGATCTGTGGCGCTCTGGGGGCCCGTCCAGCCTGACTTAGCAGCCCTCGCTCGGGGAGGAGCTTGGGAATGCGGTGTTCTCTGCGTGCCTCATTGCTTTCCCCATTAGCACAGCGAGTGGCCCCATTTCTCCTGCAGCATCTTTTTTCCCACCTGCTCGCGGCCTCCTCCCTCCCATCCGGTGTGGCCGCGGGCCACAGGAAGCTGGGGAAGGTGTGGGCCAAGCCCAGAGCGGCACTCTGTCCTGGAGTCAGGGCCTCCCCCTTAAGCGGCCTCTCTTGGCCCTGTGAGCACTGACTCCATTCTGTTTCTTAGCAGAGCAGCTGGTCATTTGTCTGTCTGTCTGTTGGTTGGTCTGTCTCTCTTTCCGGCAGGACTGTGAGCTCCTTGAGGGCAGAGGTCACATGGAAAGATCAGAGCTCGGTCAGTAGTGAGCTCCCCAGTTCTGGAAACACGTGCGGAGAGGCAGGCTGTGGCCGGGATGGTGAGCAGGGAGAGGAGAGAATACAGGGTGGTGTATGGGGGGTGGGGAGGGCGGAGGGCGGTAGATGGATGAGGGGTCCCAGGCCCCTCCTCTTGGCTCTGAGACCTCATGGCGTGGGACAGGTTTGGGTGTCTCTGCCCTCCGTGTGCAACCAAAATAGAACAAAGAAGCATGAAACTGACTCAGCAAGAATGTGTTTTTGTGACCTTTGAGCAGACGGGGCCTGAGGGTGGATAAACTCAGCGCCCAGGGCATTTGCATGGTGAGCTCTCTGCATGGCTCGCATTGACCACTCACACCAGGGACGCCTCCACGAGAAGGCGCACCCCCCACGTGTGTGCGCGAAGCTTGCAATGTCCTCTGAGGTCTGCTCGCTCCAGGCTCTGGAGCTGACCCACCTGGAAGCACCTGACACCTGCTCCTTCTCCCCTTTCTCACCGCAGCCCTGGCTGTGGCTCCGGACCAGCTCAGTGGGGACCCACACCTCCTCTTGTCACCTCACCCCACCCCAAAAGCCGGCAAGGCCAGGCTATCCTCTCTCAGATAGGGAAACTGAGGCCCCAAGGGTGTGAGTGTGGGGGTGGCAGTCACAGAGCCTGACTGAGGCCCAGTGTCCTCTCCACCCCCTGAGAGTGACGTCTTTACATGCAGACAAAGCCAGGACACGCGGGGCCTGAAGAGGGCACCTGTGGGGAGGCACGGGGTGGGGGAGGGGGATCATTCACAGCAAATATGTCGGGAGCCTGAGCCAGGTCGCTCAGAACCACGGAAACGAGTTCTCAAGGGTTCGGAGGCCAGAAGTCTGACATCAAACGCTGGCAGGGCCGAGCTCCCTCTGCGGGTCCTAGCGGAGGATCCCTCCTGACTCTTGCAGCTTCTGGGGGCTGTCAGCAATCCCTGGCTTCCTGGGCGTGGGGCCCGATCACTCCGACCTCTGGCTCTATCTTCGCATGGCCTTCTCTTCTCCCTTCGTGTGTCTCCGAGATACGGTTCCTTGTCATGGGACTGAGGCCTCTCCCCTCCGAATCCAAGCTGATCTCCTCAACTCAAGAACCTTAAGATCTTTTTTCCGAATAAGGTAAAATTCACAGGTGCTGGGGGTTAGGACATGGTCATATCTGTTTGGGGGCCACCTTTCAACCCACCTGCAGGGTGTCCTGGACCCCTTCCCATGGCAGCTGCAAAGCCTCTTAGGGCCTACGGGCCCAGGCGGCCCAGCACGCCATTTCCACTGCCTGCTATTGGTCAGAGCAGGGCACAGGACACACCCAGATTCCAGGGGAGGGAAATTGTATCCCTGTCTCATGGGAGGTGCGGCGAAGACACAGTGCTGTGGGGAGCCGATATAGGGTTAAGCCTCGGACTGACCTGTGGGCAAAGTCACAAACAATTCCCAGCTTAGAGGGCACAGTCCTTTAGCATAATTAGGCTTGACCTTGTAACACTCCCTAGATCTTATCTGGGAAGCTAAAGGGCTGAGGAAGTGCAGGAAGTATAACCATGGTGTAAACAAGTGAAACTCACAAGAACAGTGTAACTTTGGTAACCACTACCTTGTTTACCTCTCACTATAAAATAAAGGCTCAGCTTGCCTTGGGATCTCTCTCTGTGGCCTCAGCCAGGCACAGGAAGATCCACGGAGACGAAGGAAAGCTAGAGAGTTCTGAACGCTGTCTCTGTGTAAAACATTCTTCGCTGACTCCGTCCACACCTTCGGGAACCCCTGGACCGCTGGGGCTGGACCCCGGCACAGTGCGAGAGGCGTGCGCGTGGGAGGGGCGGCCGAGGCCACGGAAGCAGCCTGTCAGAGTCTGCGTGTGTTTTGATGACAGCCTCTGCCCAGGGCCCCGGATGTGCTCCAGGTGATGGGCTTGCTGATGAGGCCGGGGGGAGAAGTGTTCTGCCTGAGGGGGAGCCCCCAGGCCCAGGCCCTACAGGCCCAGATCAGCCACCAACTCAGAGGGTGACTTCGGCCCAATTTCTCATTCTCTAAACCAGCCAACCGGTGGTCTGAGAGGCTGGGCCGGGGCCATCTAAAGTTGTGACTAATTGGGCCCGAAGCTTCCGGTCAGCTCCCAGAGTCCAGGTTCCAGGCCAGCATCCCAGTCTCTGATCCCGGTGGCAGTCTCAGACCAAGGACCCCCCTTGCTCCTCAAAGGCCCTGCCAGGCCCTGGCTCTGGGAAATGGCGCACCTCCCCTCTGTCCGTTAGATCCTCAGGTCCCCCCATGACCCCAGAACAGACCCGTACCAGCTGCTCCCTCCCCTTTGAACTTGGGTCTACTTGAACCAAAAGAACCCCAGGGACCACCCACGAAGTGCCAGTGTCCCTCAAAGGGCTCAGTCGCTTTGGGGTTAGACACTCCCTCTGTGTGGCCCTGGGTGAGCCCTCACCCTCTTTGAGCCTCACAGGGCGGGGCACAAAGGCAAGGCGCTGGCGTCAGCACAGGGTGAGGTGGCAGCGCCTCTGGGGAGAAGTGGCAGGAAGACCAGCCTCCCAGGGATCTGGGCTGGGCAGGGGGTCCTGCCCCTGGTGCCCCCGCACCACCATTCTGGGAAGCTCTGGGCCGGCCTGACCCCACAGGAGCTGGAGATGCCCAGAGGCGAGTTAGTCATCAGGCAAAGCGTGTACGTCACCTCAGCGCCTTTATTCCTGTGTTCAACCCCAGTGTTGGGAACTGGGTGGGGTGGGGCCAGAGGTGCCAAAGATAACAATCTCTTCCCCCTCCCTGGGCCTCAGTTTCCCCCTCTGTCACAGGGGAGGGAAGGCCTCCCCTGCTTCCATCATCGGGATATTGTAAGGACCGAAGTGACAATATCCGGGCCTGAGCCTGTCAGCCACAGTGTGTGGGCACCGAGGACCACCCAGACCCGCTCCTAGCCCTCAGGGGGCTCAGAGGCTGTGAGGGAGGCCCATGCCCCCCCATCCCCCCCACCCCCACTGCCATCAGCTGGCAGGAAGGAAGGGCAGGAGGGACATGGCCCAGTGACAAGGCAGTTTGGGGAGCCTCTCAGCCGTGGTTCTGGCTTCACCGAGCTCTGTCCTGAAGGTTTGCGACTGGTCTTGTGTGGGCACCAGGGGCGGCGACACCCCCACGTCTGGGCAGGCTTCTAAGGCCCTCCTACATGTCACTGTTGGGAGGGGGGCCTCCGTGACATTCTCCAGAGGGTAGAATCCACCAGGAAGGAACCGAGCTCCCTTCTTCTCCGCCGCGTGGGGGGTCTTCGCTGTGAGGGAGCCTGGGCATGGAAGACCAGAGCCGAGGGCAGCACAGGGCCCTGAGCGAGCAAGTGCCAGGGGCCTCGGGGCCGGGAGAGGAAGGCCAGAGCTGTCCCCGTGAGGAGGCCCCTTCATCCACAGTCCAGCAGGGCCATGAAGAGGTGGGTCAGTAGATAGCGTCGTCTCATCGAGTCCAGCAGGGGCCGCGCGGCTTCCAGCATCCTTAGCTGGTGGTGCCCAGAGGGGGCTGCGGGGAGGCCGGCCTGCTCAGGGTCACGGCGGGGAAGCTGGCCACGAAGCTCTCCCACCGCCTCCTCACCTGCTGGAAGACAGGAGCCGGAAATCAGGACACAGGCCCCAGGGCGGAGTGGTGGGTTTCAGGTGTTGTTCCATCGACAGCCACAAGGTGGTGGTAGACCCCAGAGATAGAAGCACTGGGGTCTACCCCTTCTTCCAAGGCCCCGAGAGCAGCTCCCACCCAGGGCAGCTGGATCCCCCCTTTTCCCGGGAACAGGGAACAGAAGATATAACCCTGGGAAGTTGTATTGGCTGATCTCCTTGCCTCCAGCAAAATCCACCCGTCCATCGCACTGCCAGATTAATCATCTTAAAACAGCTCCAACTATACCACGGGCTAAAACTTTCCGTGACTCCCCAGTGCCTACGGGATAAATTCCAAATGCTGTCAGGGCCTCTGAAATGTGGTTCCTGGATACCTCTCTCTCCAGCCTCATCTCCAAAAGCTGTTGTCTTCTTGGTTCTTGGCACCGTATGTTTCTCTCCCTCTGAGCCTTTGCTGCCCTGGGTCCCACTCCTCAGAGTCCCCACCCTCATAGTGTAACATCCATCCATCCATCCATCCATCCATCCATCCACGCGCCCGTTAGACCTGTTGATATTGCTTCAGCCACCTCCGGCTGCCTCCTTGCTGAGCCTGGATCAGCTGCTCCGTGTCCCCCAGGCCTCCTGGCCGCCGCTCCTGATCAAAGGACGAGTCCAGTCCTTCTGGGCCTCGATCTGAGGGTCTGGACTTCTCACAACCCTCTCTGAGGCTCAGCGCCCGACGCAGTCGGCCTCCCCCGGGCTTCCCCCAAGGCTCCTGGAGCTTGCCATAGGAGGGCCGTGGGCCTCGCAAGGACTGGCTGCGACGCCCTGTCCCCATGGTTTGTACACGCAGGACTGCTCCCGGCCCTCAGCAAGTCACTGGCCTCTGAGATGGCCTGGTGCCTCCACCCAGCTGATGGGAGCTCCCTTGGGGGCAAAGGTTGGTACTGCTGAGGTGGCCATCATAAACCAAAGGGCAAGCCACAGAGGCCAAGCATCTCTGAGTCACCCTCTGCACTCTCTCCACCTAGGGCAAAGGCTGATGCCTCTACTTCCAGGCCACCTTCCCTGACCACACCACCTCTGAAGAGCCTGGCCTCCCCCAACTCCTGCAGCCCTGACTGCCCAAGCTTGTTCTATCGACACTGAAAACAGATGGCTCAACAGAAAAGCAGAGATGAGCTTTCAGAAACAGGACAGCACCTGCCCTGGCCAGTGTGGCTCAGTCGGCTGAGCATTATCCCATGCACCAAAAGGTCACTGGTTCAATTCCCAGTCAGGGAACATGCCTGGGTTGTGGGCTCCATCCCCAATAGAGGGTGGCAGATGGATGTTTCTCTCTCCAAAAATCAATAAAAACATTAAAAACAGACCAAATAAAAGAAAAAAGAAATAGGACAGCTCCAACCTAGAATAGGCAAAAACATAGAGACAGGTCGTGGCATGGTGGTTGCCAGGGGCTGTGGGGAATGGGGAGCTGTTTAGTGGCTATAGGCCCTCAGTTTGGCAGGATGAGAAAGCTCTGGCCCTAGCTGGTTTGGCTCAGTGGATAGAGTGTCGTCTTGTAGACTGAGGAGTCCCAGGGTTGATTCCAGTCAAGGGCACATGACCAGGTTGTGGGGCGTGCAGGAGGCAGCTGATTAATGATTCTCTCTCGTCATTGACGTTTCTATCTCTCTCTTCCTCTCCCTGGCTCTCTGTTAAATTATTTTTTAAAAAAAGTTCTGGAGATTGGTTGCACAGTAGTGTGAATGTAACATTACTGAATTGTACATAAAAATAGCTGGGATGGTGCACTTTATGTTTTTGTATATTTTACCGCAATTAGAAATTTTATAAAAAGAAACAGGCCAGCTCTAGGCTGGGAGTCAGACTTGGACTTTTCCAGGCCTCGCTCTGCCCCTAATTCTCCAGCAGAGAACAGAGGTAAGAGCTCCGGTTCCGAGGAGCAGCTGCCTCTGGGGGAACAGCAGCTCCATCACTGCGGCTGTGCCACCCTGGGCACCTCCTCCCAGCTTCCCCACTTGTAACAGGGACAAGTAACTCAGGGAACTGTTGTGAGGATGTACAGATGTAGAGGTGAACCAACACCATCTCCATCACTTTGTGTTCTTTCGGGAGGTGGCCTTTGACCAACCACCGTCCTTAGTAAGCATATCAAAGCCTTCTGTGCTCCTTAAAACAGAATGTAAATACTTTTGTTAGTAGTGGCCAGGATGACTGTCAGCCTGGTGACAGTTCCACAGGGGCTGCTGCATTCTTTGTCCCTTTGTCTTGTCAACCCATAGTACCTGAGTTATATTATAAAACAGTACAGTAACGGGAGTCTTTATTGGAGAATAATTTGCACAGGAGTGTTTATCCTGTATAATAAAAGCCTAATATGCTAAGTGTCCGGTCATCTGTTCAACCATGCAAAGCGTAATATGCTAATGATATGCTAAGGCCGCTCAATTGCTCACTATGATGTGCACTGACCACCAGGGGGCAGACGCTCTGACTGGTAGGTTAGCTTACTGCTGGGGTCCAGCCGATTGGGATTGAATGGGCCAGACACGCTCTGGAGCCCTCCTGTGGTCCCTCCTGGCTGGCCAACCTCCTGCGTCCCTCCCTGGTGCTAGTCGTGCACTGGTGAGGTCCCTCAGCCTGGCCTGCACTCTCTCGCAATCCAGGACCCCTCAGGGGATCTCAGAGAGCCGGTTTCAGCCTGATCCCACAGGCCAGGCTGAGGGATCCCACTGGTGCACGAATTTGTGCACCGGGCCTCTAGTTGCAGAATAATTTGCATGCTGGGCCTTCTGTCTGCTCTACCCAATTGCCCTGAAAGTAAATTATCCCGTAAAAACATTTTGTTATATTCTATGGAGTTGTTTGCTTCATCTTTCACTCTGAAGAGACCTTCTCCTCATGGTGGCCATTACACCTTTGTCCCACCATCAGACAGGAGATTAAATATGATAATGCTGCACCCACAGGAGCATAGAGGGCACTGAGTAAAAGTGAGTTGGTGAGGCCCTGGCCAGGTAGCTCAGTTGGTTAGAGCATCATCCAACACACCAAGGTTTCAGGTTTGATCCCTGGTCAGTCAGTGCATATACAAGAGTCAACCAATGAATGCACAAATAAATGGAATAACAAATTGATGTTTCTCTTCCTCTCCCTTCCTCCCTCTCTAAAATCAACAAATAAATTTTTTTTAAAAAAGGTGAGTTGGGCTCAGTGATTGAGCATCGACCTATTAACCAGGAGGTCAGAGTTTGATTCCCGGTCAGGGCACCTGCCTGGGTTGTCGGCTTGATATCCAGTGTGGCACGTGCAGGAGGGCAGCCTATCAATGATTCTCTCTCATCATTGATGTTTCTACCTCTTCCTCTCCCTTTCTCTCCCTGAAACCAATAAAAACATTAGTTAATAAATATCTTATCTCGGGCAAATCCCTTCCCCTCTCAGTCAGTCTTGTTATCTGTAAAATGGGTTGTTGTGAAAAATCAAATAAAATCATGAATGGGGGTGTTTCCAAAAGGGAGACTATTAGTAGCCTTTCTTTCTCCCAAGACGGGCACAAGAGAAATGTGCTCGGGCCGCCCAGCAAATCCTCAGAATCATAGAATTTGAGGTCTGAAAGGTACCTCACACATCTGGTCCATACTTCTTTTTGCTTTAACTACTATTTTCTGAGCATTTTTATTGGTTCCTCCATGTATTTCATTTAAATCTCACAAAAGTCCTATGAGGTGGGCATTGTTATCCCTCTTGTATAGATCAGGACACTGGGGCCCAGAGAGATCAGGCACCTGGCCAGAGAGTGTGCCCAGGAGGAGGCAGAGCTGGGACTCCTGCCTGGGTCAGCCTGGCTTTGGAGCCCAATGCTGCAACCACTCTGCCCTCTGCCCGTGTTGGTGGCAGAGGCAGAACTTGAAGCCAGGGGTCCTGCCTCCACTCTGTTTGGGCCGCTGCACAGGGCACCCCTGTCTGGGGCCGGGGAAGTGCTGGCTGCAACTCCTGCCTCATCTCAGACTTCTCCCCGGGTCTGGCCTTGCTCTTTTTCCTCTGTCTCACTCTCTAGGCCAGTGATGGCGAACCTTTTGAGCTCGGCGTGTCAGCATTTTGAAAAACCCTAACTTAACTCTGGTGCCGTGTCACATATAGAAATTTTTTGATATTTGCAACCATAGTAAAACAAAGACATATTTTTGATATTTATTTTATATATTTAAATGCCATTTAACAAAGAAAAGTCAACCAAAAAAATGAGTTTGCATGTCACCCCTGACACGCGTGTCATAGGTTCGCCATCACTGCTCTAGGCCATCCTGGGATGAAAGGGCTCTTAACATCCACCAGGCTCGGTTCCCAGCCAGAAGAGCGAAGACGGAGCCAGTGTGAAGAGGAGAATGGAGAAAGGGGGCCTTGGCTTTCTGCCCCCCCCCCCCCCCCCCCCCCCCCCCCCCGTCCCAAAGGTGGGCTGAGATCCACACCCAGGCCTCTTCATTCCACCCCTGACCACGCCCCTAAAGGCTAAACCCCTGCCTGGTTAAAAAGCAACAAAACCATTACACAATCTCCAGTGCCCTCAGAGCCAAATCAAATCCCCACCGTCCCGAAGTCTGCGCAGGGAGGAGCTTGCTGACTCACACACTTTTAAGAGCCTTGGGGTGAATCATGCTCTTGCGTCAGGCATGTCGCTGCTGCACACCCTCTTGCCAAGTGTGTGATTTTACGACAACTTCCCAAATCTCCGGAGGACAAGGAGAAATGTGTGTTTTCTTTCCCCCCTCCTCCCTGCCTTTCTCACCTGGCAAGTTCTTACTCATCTTTCCAGACCCTGCAGCGTGACACCTCCCCTGGGAGCCCGCCTGACCTTTCAGCTGGGGTCAGGGAGGCAGTTTCCTCTGCAGCCAACCAGATACGCGAAGTAGCAGCAACCACATACTGTGTGTCCCTTAGAGGCCAGGACAACTCTCCTTCCTCCCTCTGTCCCCAGGGCAGGAGAGTCAATACTTGATCTTAAATATTGGAGACTATTACTTGTCCACGGCTGCATAACAAGTTACCCCCAATTCAGTGGCTTAAAGCAGCCTCCTGCATGCCTCCCACTGGGGACCAAGCCAGCAACCCAGGCATGTGCCCTTGACCAGAATTGAACCGGGACCCTCCAGTTTGCAGGCCGACACTCCATCCACAGAGCCAAACCAGCCAGGGCAGGAGCATTATTTTATATACCATCAAGAAAGAATACGGGGGCACGGGGTAAGAGACCAACCAAAGGACTTGTATGCATGCCTATAAGCATAACCAATGGACACAGACAGTAGGGGGCTGAGGGCCTGTGCTGGGGGCGGGTGTGGGCAGTGAGATGTCAATAGGGGGAAAAGGAGACACATGTAATACTTTCAACAATAAAGAATTTAAATAAAATAAAGAATACCCATTGTCCATTTACCAGGAGATCATTTCAGGGGTTAAAATGCAGGGATGGGGCGATGTGTGCTTTGAAATTAATAAAACACACAGTATCCATTTCCTAAGGTGGTTCTGAGATTTACATGGCTGGTGCCACTGAAGGTTGCAGTGAGGCTTAGAGATACAGAAGGCAGCAAACAGGGCAGGCTGCCCAGATGCTCCTTATTAGTGAGCCATTGAAATTAATCCTCGTCTACACACCACAGGCAAGATTTTGTTTCCTTTTTAATCTTTAGTATTTTATTTTATTTTAAAACTAGAGGCACGATGCATGAAATTCATGCAAGGAGCTCAGCCCTCACAGTCCCGGCTGCCTTGGCCCTCACAGCCCCAGCTGCCTCACGGCCCCATGGCCCCATCCACTGGTCATTCTGGAAGGTTGTTCCTCCATACGGTCTAATTAGCATATTAGCTCTTTATTATATAGGATACATTTTTATTGATTTAAGAGAGGAAGGGAGAGGAGAGATAGAAACATCAATGATGAGAATCATTCATTGATCGGCTGCCTCCTGCATGCCCTCTACTGGGGATGGAACCTGCAACTTGGTCATATGCCCTGATCAGGAATTGAACCATGACCTCCTAGTTCATAGGTTGATGCTCAATCACCGAGCACACTGGCCAGACAAGATTTTGTTTCAATGATGCCAAGGAGTGAGGCCAAGGGGGTCAGGTAGAATCTCCATCCCTGACAAAGGAGAAATTCTGATTACGTGAAGGAAGGCACCTTAAAATAGACGCCAAGTGCTGAGGTTGCACAGAAGAGAATGGGAGACCACATCTGGTTTGGGGGTGGGGAGAATACAGGCAGGCTTCCTGGAGGAGGTGGTATTGGAGTTCAGCCTCAAAAGCATGGAGGACTGGTGCAAATAGAGATCGGGGTGGGATCCTGCGGGTGACTAGAGCCTGGGAACACACAGGGTTGTCCTTGGGCTGCAGAAGAACCTAGAAAGACAGACTGAAGCCCACTCTCTGAGGGTTCCAAAGCCAGGAAGCGGAATCTGACTGAACTTGGTAGGCAATGGGGATGGAGTGTGCCCTCTTCTCCAGGAGCCTTACCTTGTGATTGCATTTCACTCTCACACCACTCCGGAGCTTAGCCTCATTTTTTATTTTATTTTATTTTTAAAATATATTTTTATTGATTTCAGAGAGGAAGGGGGAGGGAGAGAGAGAGATAGAAACATCAATGATGAGAGAAAATCATTGATCGGCTGCCTCCTACTGGGGATCAAGCCTGCAATCCGGGCATGTGCCCTTGACAGGAATCAATCCTGGGGCCCTTCGGTCTGCAGTCCGACGCTCTATCTACTGAGCCAAACCAGCTTGGGCTCGCCCATTTTTTAGATGAAATAACAGCAGCTCAGAGAGGTGAAGCAACTTGCCCAAGGACACAGTCAGTAGTGGGCCTTGAGTCCAGCCCCTCAGAGTCAGGCCAGCAAAAAGCCCTCAGCAAATGTGTTCCACCTGCCATGGCTCAGACCTGGGCCTCACACTGACCAGATAGAATTATAAGCCTAATGGTTAAGGTCACTAGAATTTTCCTTGAAGATATCACGCCCAACCAGAAATGAAGTGAGGGGCTGTGCATATAGATACATATTTAATTTAAAACGGTGTATATTTCAACTGATAATTTATCTCTTTGCCTGAGAAACTCTTAAAATACAGTAAGAGAACCAGTTCTGAGCTAGACTCCTGGCCGGGAGACAGAAAGGTCTCCCCTTTCTGTCCTGCCTTGGCTTCCCCTGCATCCTCCTAGGAACACAGGCAAATTTCTCAAGCTTCTCAGATCTCAAAAATCAGTTGGGGCTTGTTAAAAATAAATAAATGAGTAAAAAGATTCCTGGGCCCCACCCTCGACTTACTGGATTGGAATCCACAGGGGTTGGGAGTCCAGGAATCTGTTTTGTTTTAAAGAGCCCCAGAGGGTTTTCATCATCAGGGAAGTCTTGGTAATAACTTCTCTAGGCCTCTCAACACTGACCATTCAAGGAGCATCTAATAAGCAATGCAATGCTTATTTCTGAGGATCCCATTCCTCAAAATGGACTTGAGTGGTATTCTGCTGGTGATTCTAAGATCTGAGTTGGTGGTTAATAAAATGCATAAGAATCATGGGCTGGGGCTCAGGCATCTGTGCTTCCACTGGCACCCTGATCCAAGGAGATTCTATCACTAGTGGTACAGAAGCCCACACTGAGGCATGCTTTTTTCTAGCCACATGAAACTTCCCACCCAGGCTTTCACCAGGAGTGTTTTTGTCGGGGATGGAATACCCCTTCTGGGGAACTCAACCTGGAGGTAGGAGAGCCTGGGTGAAGAGGTGTCTTGTTTCCTAATTTAATGTGAACTAGGTAATGTATGTGCCTGAGCTAACTGTTCAAATTCCATACTGCCTTGGTTTCACAACAGTCCATTTTCTAGTTCTCAATCAGTTTCTTTGTTCAGATCTCCACCTGGTGGTGTTGACCAGGGAGTCACCTGAACCGGGGTGGAGCTACCTGCCCTCTGCTCCAGACCCAGGAGTTCACAAGGACCAGCCAGGACTGAGCCAATGCATCACAGCCCCTGTAGCAGGGCCAGCCCTAGAGCAGGGCCTTGCCTTTCCTGAGTGACACAGGGGCCCACGTCATACACGTGCACAGCAGAGGAGAAGAAATGCGGGCAGGAAGTATTGAAGTCACACACACTAGAAGATTAATAGGGACGAGAAAGTAACAGACTTAATGGCCAACATGTCCAAACCCTTTTATGAGGAAATTCAGTCCAGAGAGGTTGGGCACCTGCCCAAGGTCACACAGCTCTAACTCTTTCCTGCATAAAGAAAGTTGTGAGGTAGAAAGAGTCCTTGGACTTAGACATGTAATAGAATGTTAGCTCTATGACAAGATGGTAGGAACTGTGTCCTTTTCACTACTATGTCCCAGGCATAGCACCAAGCCCATTGTAAAAGGTGTTTGTCAATCAAATGAGTATGCAAATCTGGGGAATTGGGCTTTTAATTCATTTTCCGCTACTAAAATGGCTATGTGGGATTGTCCCAGGTTCGAGTTCAGCCAGATAGATGGAAGGAAGTCTAGGAAATTGGAGAGACAAACACAGCAAGCACAACATAGTCAGAGAAAAGAAAAAGAGAAAAGAAGAAAGAAAAGAACGGAGGTGTATTATCTCTCCGTGCTCAATTAGCAATTTTTAGTTAACAAGATGTTCTCATTGTCCTTAATCCTCCCAACTGTCTGGAAGCAGGTCGGTTTTTTCTCCACGCCCCGATTACCATCTGAAGTACGGTATATTTTATTTGTTTACCGTCTGTGCTATCTCATATATTTTGTTTTGGCCACTCCCCTATCTCCTGGTTGGCACAGAGCCCAGATTATGACTTATGAAGCTTTCCGTTCAACCAAGCCTTCTGGGGCCCTCTAGGTCCTGAGTGGCCTCAACTTGCAGAGTAGGAAACTGGCTCAGAGAGGTGAGGTTGCTGGTCCAAGGTCACACAGAGACGGTCTTCTGCCTACCATCCCCACCCCTACAGTTGCTAAAGGACACAGTCCCGTAAACCCGTGCACCATCTCCTTCCTCCTGCCCTTCGCAAACCCGTTCCTCCGACCTCTTCTCCGTCCGCTGGCAGGTATTTGCATCCAGCCCGGATCCTTGAGCTCCGGTGTGATCTGTTATGCTAGCGGCTTTGGGAGACACGTGCTACTCGGGTGAATGAATCGCACATCCCCACCCCCGCGGACAACCAATCACAGGTGTCCGAGACCGGCCACTTCCGCCTATTGCGGGCTGCGGCCGGGACGAGAGGCCCACGTGGGGCTCTGTAGACGAGGGAGTGGGCGGTGGTGTGCCAGGGACGGGCTCTTCCAGCCTCTCCACCAATCCAGGGACCCGCCGGGGACGCGAGGGGCGGGGCTGACGTGGGGCGCCAAGGCTTAAATGTGACGGGCGGGCGGGCGTAAGGAGGAGTTCTGACCGGGGGAGTGGTGAGTGACGGAGGCCATTGTCCAATAACAGGAGGGGTTGGGCTGCTTGAGCCAATAGGAAGTCCCAAGGCGGGGCGCAGCAAGTTTGGTTGCGCGGAGACCGCAGCTGCTCCCTGTCACTGGAGCTAGCGTCTGTAGCGGCGGCGGCGACGACTTGCGGCGGCGGCGGCGAAGCGGTAAGTGCCCGCCGCGCTGCGCACCTTCCTCTTCCCGCGGCGGGTGGGAGCGGGTGGGCGTGCTGCGGCGCCGCCGCAGGGGACGCTTATATAAGGGTCGTGCGCGCCAAGGCGGAGCGGGCTTCGCGAGTGACGGCTGGGGGAGACAGCTGCGGGCGGTGCGCGAGGCCAGTTGCGCCGCCCCTCCCCTCCCCCTCTTGTGGGGGACGGTCGGCGTGGGTCAGTCCTCTCTCACACCCTCGCTCCCTCGTTCCGGGGACCCCGTTGACCCCGGCCGGTCGCTCCGTGAGCATCCCTCCCTTGCGGGCTCAGCCGGGCCTTGTCCATCCCGCGCCCCTGGCGACCGGCGGCGGCCTTATTCTGGCTTTCGGGCCCATTTTGCAGATGGAGAAACTGACGCCAGGAGCACGAAAATGCCCTGTGCTAGGGCCTTGAGGGAGGGTTCGAACCCGAGTCTGTCTGCATGGGGAGCCCAGGTCTCCGCATCATGCTGGCAGTTGCTCGGTTCTGAGGGGTCTCGCTGGAGTCTCGCGTAGGGTCCGCCTCCTCGTTACCCGGTGGCGTATTCTCGGTCCCATTTAGTTTCAGGTGAAGAAGCTCGAGGAGCCCAGCAGCAGGGATTCGCCCGCGGCTGCTCGGTTAGGAGGTGGGGCTGGGCACAACCGCTACTTTCGCCGCTTTCAGCAGTTTACCGAGTGCACTCGCCGGGGGCGGCGAGGAGTTTTGGACGCAGAAGCCTTGCTTTCAGGACCCGCCACGAAGGTCCCTCCCGGAATGACCTGCTCTCTGCACCTTGAGTCGTTTCCTCTCGGGGGAGCTCCTTTCTCATCTCACCAACGCTGGGGTGAGGCCGGGTCCTAGGACCCTGGCAGCTTTGAACTTAAACGCCTGGTGGCCTGTTCATTCCGTGAGAAAGTGTGCCGGGGGCGCCTGATGCCCATTCTGCAGCTGGGAAAACCGAGTCTCAGGGAGGTGTCCGGACTGTATTAGGCAGATCATAACCGGAGCTACTCGGAAGGCTCTGCCTTTTCCGGTGCTCCCTTACCCGCGGCTGCCATCAGCCCTGGCCTCCCGCGTCACCCTTCCCCTGCCTGTGACGCCAGTACTCCTGCTGGGAGTGCGTGTGCTCAGCACTCTACGAACCCCGAGATGCGGCGGTTCTGTCTGCTTGCTCTCCATCTTAACTCCTGAGTTCTGACTCGCCGCCTTTCGCACACCTACCGTGTTCCGATCTCTAGACTGGGCGCTGAGAGAAGACGTGAGAGATGAAACAGGTCCTTGTCCTAGAAATGCTGACAAACTGATTGAGGGAGAGAAAAAGAAATGGAACTTTTAGCAGCAAGTCGGTGTGTTTGTACAGAGCCCATGCGGGTGAGGGATGGCCCCTGGGAGGGCGTGGGAGAGGAAGTTGAGTAGAGGCCCACAAATCAGGCCAAACCGCATCCTGAGGCCAGGGAGGGGAGAAGTGGACTGGCTGGGGGCTGGACAGGGATGGACGGGAAAGCTCTGTGGGCGGGGAGAGTCGTGAGCTTCCTTTGATACCACTGCAGCCGGCAGTGCAGAAGCAGTGATTGGATGTGAGGAGCCAAGTTTTCATTATGGGGGAGAGGTGAGTTTTACTAGAACCTGCAAGAGCAGTGGTTCTCAACCTTGGCTGCACATTAGAATCACTTGGGAGTCTTTTCAAAATCCTGATTCCTGGTCCTCATCCTCCAGAAATTCTGTTTCTTTGTGATGGGGTGGGGCCACAACATGAGTAACAAAGAAACAGAATTTCCGGAGGATGAGGCCCAGAAATCAGCATTTTAAAAAGATTCCCAGGTGATTCTAATGTGCAGCCAAGGTTGAGAACCGCTGTGCAAGAGGCAGGCTGAGGAAGGTGGACGGGGTGGGGGGGAACGGGGGAGAAGGAGCACTTCTCAGTTGGGTGTGAGACGTCTGCTTGGCCACTGAAGAGGCCTCTACAGGAGGTGTGACAGGTGAGGGCACTTGCGAAGGTGCTGGTAAGGCAGACGTGAGGCTGGGTCCAAAGGCGCCAGGGCGCTTGGTTGGGCTCTGAGGGCCCAGCAGGAGGCCTGAGCAACAGGTTGTATCTGTCTGTGTTCTTTCTAGGAAACCACTTGTGAGCAGGCACCCGGTGCTTCTTAGTGGCTGCCCTGCCCTGAGGAGGGAGCTTTGCTCACTGAGGTTGTTCAATATTGATTTGTTGAATTAGGCTGTCATTCAGAGTTTCCACAGTTTACCGCTAAGTCCCCTACGTGCCTTAGCTCTCTCTCCTGGAGCCTGCTCCAGCGTCATTGACCCTGTCTGTGCCGGGTCTCACCTTGAGGATCACCTACCCCTCGGGGATGCTGGTCCTGGTAGCTGTAGCCTCGGTGGGTCGCTCCTGCCTTGGATGTGCCAGTACAGGCCACTTGCCCTTTTGTCCTCCTCCTTGCTTTCTCTTGTCTCACTTCCAGGAGCCTAGTCCCGGGTCCTGTGCTAGATAGACCCAGCCTGTCCCCATCTGTCTAGCGCTCTTCCACATGAGCTGGGCGCCGTCCCCAGGTAAACGTTTCCCTTGAGGATTAGTGTGGGCCCTCTCTCTGGCTGCCTCCCAGTAGCATCTTACTCTCTTCTGAGCAGCCCCCTGCTCCCTATACCCAGAAAGCATGCTGTTTGTCATCCGTAGACATCCTCTCAGCTGGGGGGCATTGCGCCTGCTCCCTCCGAAACCTCACCTGGGCCTGACTGACCATCCCTTCACCTCTTGGTCTTAGCTGCCCCTAATCTCAGCCGTGAATTCTTTGCTGAACTTCGAAAGGAGGAGGGCCTGATGGTGGGAGATGGGAAATGACACAAAGCCCTTTCCTCTCACCTACTGAGTGAGAAGATATGATCCCACCTATTGGGCTTTTTCTTCGCTTTGACCTAACAGGTACCCTCTTCTGTCTGCCTCAGTCCTCATGCGAGGCCCCAGACCTGCTCTTAGTGTTTGTCCCGCCTCTGCTCTTGTCCCTGGCGCCCTTGTTCTCTGCAGGACTGTTCCTCTTGCCTTATCCTATCAGAGTTGTTCTGCGGGCTTTCCTGCATTAAGCCTTGCCAAATCTATTCTGTTGGACATGGCTCCTCTCTTTTAATAATAATGATATGAAATGATTTATTATTCATAAAAGCCAACCTTTTATTATGTGGTGGCAGGGATCTTGCTAAGCCCCTTACATGTCTTTTTGGATTGACACAACAACCCTATAACAGAGGAACTGTTAGCTCCTCATTTAAAGGTGAGGAGCCATGGGTAGACTAAATCCCTCAGAATCTACACAGCTAGGAGACTGTGTGGCTGGGGTCCCTCCCAGGCCATCAGGCAGAGTCCCTACATGGGTCCCTCTCAACCTACTCTTTGGCATTTTGGGAGCAGAGCCTGTGCCCTCTGACATGGTGCCCATGAAAGGTATAAGCCCAATAAATATTTTATTGAATCGAGTACCCCAGACTTTCATTTTCAGCCTTGACGTAATCTACCAGGGCATCATGGATTCAGTTCCTTTGATGATTTGCTGGTCTGTGTCTCCATTTTGTTGTTGTTTTTTTTAATGTATTTTATTGATTTATTTTTTTTTATTTTTTTTTACAGAGAGGAAGGGAGAGGGATAGAGAGTTAGAAACATTGATGAGAGAGAAACATTGATCAGCTGCCCGCTGCATACCCCCCACTGGGGATGTGCCCGCAACCAAGGTACATGCCCTTGACCAGAATCGAACCTGGGACCCTTGAGTCCGCAGGCTGACACTCTAGCCCAGCCGTGGGCAAACTAAATAAAACTAAAAAAAAAAAAAAAAAAGACCGTACTCTTTTATGTAATGATGTTTACTTTGAATTTATATTAGTTCACATAAACACTCCATCCATGCTTTTTTTCCGGCCCTCCGGTCCAGTTTAAGAACCCATTGTGGCCCTCGAGTCAGAAAGTTTGCCCACCGCTGCTCTATCCACTGAGCCAAACCGGTTAGGGCTCCATTTTGTTCTTGATTTACCAGTGACTAGAGCTGAGTGACAGGTGTGGCCTGTGAACTCCCCAAAGTGGTCACATCCCACCAACGTGGGCTGAGGAAATAGTCGGTTAAATAGGAGACATATCAGCTCTCGGTCACATAAGACAAAAATTAGTGTCAAGTGCACAGGGAGATAGGAAGTGGGCTCGGAGAATCTAATCTGGAGGAGCGCTCAGCTCTGAAGGACTGGAGACAGCTCTGCGGAGAAAGTCGGCCTGGGGCAGGATGGAATTGGACAGGAAGAAAAAGTACTTCAGATAAAACAATAAAGTTTCTAGAACTTCTTGTTCTTGTGCAGTGAGTGCCAGAAAAGGGTTTTACTTAAATGCTTCTTACTAAGCGCATTGGCTAAGGTCTGTGTTCTCCAGCAGGCGTGGTGCCAGGGCTGCGCTTGTGTGACCAGGAATCCTGTGAGATGAGTGTTGTGACTATTCCCATTTCACAGATGAGGAAACAGGCTTTCAGTGGTTACGGGAGTGAGTGGCAGAGCAGCAACGGTGGAGCCCAGGCGTTGGATAGCAGAGCTGGGGTGCTTTCCTGGTGCCTCCCCCCTGCCACCCCCCCCCACACACACACATCCACTCTCCTTGATGGAAGCAAAGTAACAGTCCTCTGGGTTCTGAATCTCTGTTCTTGCTACTCCTAGGTGCTCTTGGAAGTGCTGCAGAAATGAGGGTAACACTTCTCTTTCTTTTACTTTAGATTGCGCCTGCCTCTTTGAGCTGACAAGACCCGAGGGTAAGTCCTGTGCCTGAATCCAGGTCGTGGGGTGGGTGGGTCTCCTTCAGGAGCAGCTATCCAGGTTAGCAGTCCGGGCACGTCAGCTGTCAAGTGCAATACATAATAATGGCCAAGCTCTGATTTTTGGAAAATATAAGCAGTCCTTGTCTGTTCCCAGTCTTTCTTGGTTTTTACTGGAAAATGACATCTGGGTCCCTCGCTGGCCGCAGTTGGCAACTGGTCAGCCTCAGCAGGAAGCCCTACTTCTAGAAGGACGTGACTTGGGACACTGGTCGTGGGGAGGGTGGCAAGGCTCCTCAGGACCCGAGGAAGCATCTTAGGGCCGGGCAGTCTCTGCGCAGACCCCTTGAGTCAGCATGGAAAGCAGGCTGGTGGTGAGGGACTCCGGGAAGCTGTGGCTATTGACTGTCAGCTGGCTGTGAAAACACTTGGCACGGTTCACGCGGACCTCAGTCTTTGCTGTCACAGTGACAGGGTAAAGGTGGACTTGTCCCTTCTTTCTCTCACGGAGTGCTCAGGCCGCATTGCCCGTGTGACCGCCTGCTTTCCAGGTTTCTCCTCACACAGCTTCCCCTGATGCACTGAGCCAGGTACATCTCCTCTGCTGCAAACCAGGGCCCTCGGGCCGGGGTCCACCTGATGATCCAGTTCTGTCTCCTGTGCTGGTCCCAGGGAACATTCCAGCCAGCTCTCTGACTAGCATCGCCCCACCCCCGCCCTCTGCCCGCTGCCCTGGGGACTTTGTTGCTCAAGGACAGCTCTCCCCAGACTCGAGTTCGGGGCTCAGGGTGAAGATTTCTTTGGGGAATTTTTCTTGGGTTTCTACCCAGAGTAGCTATTTTCCTCAGGAGACACTTCTTGACCCAGGAGTTGTTCTTTCTGAGATGTCCCCACAGCTCTCTCTTGGGCCAGCAGCAGCCTCAGTTGAGTTTGCCCTATTCTCTCTGCTTATCTCATCCTCCTGTTCTCCATTGATAGAGTTGAATGTTATTGCTCTTCCTTGCATCCCTGGGAGGAGAGGCGGGGAGTTGGGTGAAGGTCTCTAACCACCGATCTTATGGAGCTGAGAAACGGAGATCCGTCTCCGGAGAAGGCTGATGAGCAGAATTCAATATTCGGATCCCTACCCCCTTGTGTGTCTTCCACCAAATCCATCAGTAGGAAGGGAAAATTGGTGGCGAGAAGGGCTGCCTTCTCCCAGGTCATCTAACTTGTTGAAGTTTGTTTGGTCTTCAGCCTCTAAGTCCCTGCTGAGTCTTGGAGTTTTGCTTAGTTACCACACTAAGACCCTCCAGTGGAAGGTTCTGCTCTGCCCTCCTCCTTTGCTATATCTCCTTGGTGATTCTGAATGTGGGCTTTTTTTTTTTTAATCCTTACCTAAGGAGTGAGGATATTTTTTCCATTGATTCTCAGAGAGTGGAAGGGAGAGGGCAGGGAGAGAGAAAAGAGAGAAACATCGATGTGAAGGAGAAACTTTGATTGGTTGCTTCTTGCACACTTACCCTGACAGGGAGTGGGGATTGAACTTGCAACCCAGGTTCACGCCCTTGACTGGGGATCAAACCTGCGGACCCTCGGGTGCACAGGCTGACACTTTAACCACTAAGCCATGGGGGCCAGGGTGGGCTTTTTTGGGACGGGAGAGCTTATTTTTTTAAATATGCGAGAAGGTATAACCCAGGTCATCCCAGCACCCTGTCATTGCTATTGTCCCTTACTCCTTATCTTTCTTACAGGCCAGAGAAGGGGGTAGGGAGTAGGGAATTCAAAGCTGCTCTTAAGAACATTTCCATCAGCTGTGTGTGAAATGGGGCCAGTCTCCATGTGTAGCAGCTCCTCTCCTGATGACATCCATCCCTGGCTGAAACCTCTGGGAAAATTCCGTGATCTGGCTCTGCTGAGTCATGCTTAGTCTCTGAGAATATGTCATCTTTTGTATGTCTGTCATTGGCCAGCTCAGGGTCTGGGAAAGGCTGCAGTTACTACGGAGTGCTATCATGCTGCTAATCTCTTATATTTGTCCACCACTGTATGCTTCTCCTAGTGCTCTTGCTAACTGATGTGCTGTTTATCAATATTAAACTTTATTAATATTATTAAATCGTCCTATATAATAAAACCCTAATATGCAAATTGACTGAACGGGGGAATGACCAGTCGCTATGACGTGCACTGACCATCAGGGGGCAGACACTCGACACAGGGAGGTGACTGGCAAAGGTGATTGGGGGGCGGGGCCAGCCAGTGAGTGCCCCGCCAGTTGCCTCCAGTCGCCTCCTGCAAACCAGCAGTCGGACATCCCCCGAGGGCACAGGCCAGGCTGAGGGACCCCCCCCCCCCCCACACACACACACACTCTGTGCACAAATTTCATGCACCGGGCCTCTAGTTAATAATAAATGTATAATTTATTCTGGAAAACATTCCTTTCTTATGATGAGGAAACAGATTCAGAGAGATTGACTTGATGAATTTCAGGTGAGTGACATGTTTGGGCAGGGTTTTTTTTTGTCACCACACCCCATCCCTACCCCTGGGTTTTTGTGTAATGCAAAGATTATTCAGAAGTTTCTTTGGATGAAAAAAAAATTGGTTTTCAATTTGTTAAAGTTGAAACCTAGTTCTTAATGGCTAGTCTTCCAAGTTTTGCTTCTAAGTGTAACCTAAAATCTTTCTGTTCTATTTATGATTGTCGAAAATTTTAATCACTTTGAAGGGCCCTTTTGAATAATACTGGATCTCATTTGCAAACTTAACTAATTTGAAAAATTTATATTGAATTTCTAAATTACATTCAACTTCCTTTAATTATTTTAATACTTCCAATTGTCTGATTAACAGACATTCCTAATACTTAAATAATTCCTGTAAATCTAATAAATTAAGTTGGCTCTTAAATTTTCTTAAACATTCCTATATTCCTGTTTTATTTAAAAAAAATTTTAAAGTATATTTTTATTGATTTCAGAGAGGGAGAGAGAGAAATATCAATGATGAGAGAGAATCATTGATCAGCTGCTTCCTGCACACCCACTACTGGGGATCGGGCCCACAACCTGGGCATATGCCCTTAACTGGAATCAAACCCAGGACCCTTCAGTCCGCAGGCCAATGCTCTATCCACTGAGCCAAACCAGCTAGGACTACAATATATAAGTTTTGATGTATATGTATGCACTCGTGAAACCTTAACTATGAAACCATAATTAAGATAGAACACATCCTTCATCTCCAAGTTTCCTTGCGCCCCTTTTTGCAATCCTTTCCTCCCATCTCTCTCCGCTTCCCCCATTCCCAAGTAACCATGGAACTGCTTTCTGTTACTACAGATTAGTTTGCATTTTCTGGTTCACATATGTGGGATCATATAATATGTACCCTTTTTGTCTGGTTTCTATTACGCAGCATCATTTTGAGATTTTTTGGGGGGCATATATCAGTACTTCTTTCCTTTTTTGTTGTTGAGTAGTATTCCATTATGTGGATACCCCACAGTTTGTTTATTCATTCATTCACCTATTAGTCATTTCAGTTGGTTCCAGTTTTGGTGATTGTAAATAAAACTGCTATGAATGTGTACAAGTCTTTGTATGGACATATATTTCTTTTTCTCTTGGGCAAATGTGTGGGAGTTGAGCGACTGGATAATATGGTAGGTGTATGTTTAACTTAAACTGCCCAACTGTTTCCATAGTGGTTGTACCATTTTACATTCCCACCAGCAGTGTAGGAGAGTTCCAGTCCCTCTAAATCCTTACCAACACTGGATAATGGTCAGTCTTTTTAATTTTAGCCATTCTAAAAGGTGTGTAGTGGTGTCTCATGGTTTCAATTTGAATTTCTCTGGTGAGTAATGATATTGAGCTTCTTTTCATGTGTGTATTTGTCATCTGCCAATACTGATTTTAAACTTAGTAACATTCCTACTTAAAATCACAAATCTAAACCAATTACTTAGTGCCCTGGTCAGTGTGGCTCAGTTGGTTTTGTGTCATTCCATGCACCGAAAGGTTGCCAGTTTGATTTCCAGTCAGGGCACATGCCTGGGTTGTGGCTCAATCCCCGGTTAGTGGAGGTAGCTGATAGATGTTTCGTTCTTACATCGATGTTTCTCTCTCCCTCTCCTTTCTCTCTACAAAATCAGTAAAAAAAAAACAAACCCCACCTTTCTTAAAAAACATATAAACCAATTAGTGACATATTTTAATTGGAATCTTGAGAGTGACTTATTACTCTGTATAGTCCAAATTACAGTGAATATTATCTTCTATATATAAAAGCCAAAGCGACCGAACAACCGGTGGACCGGTTGCTATGATGTGCACTGACCACCAGGGGGCAGACACTCTGCAGGAGCTTCCTTCCCCCTGGTGGTCAGTGCGCTCCCACAGTGGGAGCACTTCTCAGCTGACCGACCCGTCCTGGCAGTCTACCAGCCTGGCGGCAGCCACTCACTCCCTTAGTCCTGCAGGCCCAATCTCTGGAGAATGGGCCAGGCACCGACGGACTGGTGCCACTGGCATGATCCTGACAGTGCTGTGGGCCTCTTGGAAGTCAGCCTCAGGCACCACAGCTGCTTCCCCTCCCTAGACACTCTGCAGGGAAGAAACGATGTAAAAGCAGCCATCAGGTGGCTTCTGATAACTGACGCGACCATCAGTGGGATGGATCTGGATTTCGGGCTGGCAAGGGCGTCCCACCGCCTGCCCAGAGGGCCGATCGCATCCCGGTACCCCCACTCCACCCCCCGCCTTGGGATGAGCGCCATATGCAGGGCTCACGGCTGGCAAGTGCCGCCGCAGCAGTGTGAGCCTCTCCCATTCGGGACTGACTGGGTGCAAGCCCAAGGCAGGCGCAGCAGGGCTAGGATGAGTGGGAATGGCAGGCAGGAGCTGCAGGTGGTGTTAGATTACCAGTTTGGCCCCATCCCTGCAGGCCACCCTGAGGGACCCCACCCATGCACAAATTCGTGCACTGGGCCTCTAGTCTCTCTCTATAAAAGCCCAAATGACCAAACGACCAGTCGACCGGTCGCTATGATGTGCACTGACCACCAGGGGGCAGATGCTCCATGCAGGAGCTGCCCCCTGGTGGTCAGTGCGCTCCCACAGCCAACATCCTGTGGCTGGCCAACCTCCTGCGGTCCCTCCTCCTGGCTGGCTGGCCCCAATCGCTGGCCAGACCGAGGGACCCCACCTGTGCACGAATTCATGCACCGGGCCTCTAGTAGTACATAAAGTAACAAATACACACAGATTTCTTAACACAAAGTTATAAAAATTATGGTCTTTATTTTCTTAGTATATTTATTTTGAATGCTATATATCTTTTTGGAATAAAAAAAGCTTACTGAATAAGAAATTAATGATGTGACCTCATACTCTAGTAAATTACTTCCTATGCAGCTTTTGGAATTTCTTTCTCAATTGGATGACGTTTCTTTTTTTAAAAATATATTTTATTGATTTTTTTACAGAGAGGAAGGGAGAGGGCTAGAGAGTTAGAAACATTGATCAGCTGCCTCCTGCACACCCCCTACTGGGAATGTGCCTGCAAGCAAGGTACATGCTCTTGACTGGAATCGAACCCGGGACCCTTCAGTCTGCAGGCCGACGCTCTATCCACTGAGCCAAACCCGTTAGGGCTGGATGATGGTTCTTTATAGTCCAAGATTCCTGTCCATGATGAAACTAGGTCTTGACCTTTGAATCCAACTGCTAGGCAGAACCCTGATTCATTGCCTTTTTGTGCTCAGTGGGGGATGGTCTCACAGCCCATGTGTCCTAGGTGGGGGCATCACATTGTCTACCCTCTTCTCATGGAACTCTGCACCTCTCTCCCCAGGTTGCTCTACCAGGTGCCTGGACTCTATTAATCTATTTAAAGCTTCATTCTTATGCATTATGGCTACAAAACAGGTGGAATTAACATACAAAACAGGTGGGATTTAGATTTTGAATATCTCCCAAGGCTTTGTCTGACCAAGCACTGGTTCTAAAATCATGCCAGTGACAGAGCTGTGCTAGATTTTGAGTTCCAGTCTTCTGAGTCCAGGTCTGGCATTGCTATCCCATATCTTACATCTTTTCAAATTAAGAGAAAGGAGTCTAGTACTTAAGAGTTCTTGGTTTCTAGTCAGGCTTGGTTAACAAGAAATTCTGGCACCTGGAACTCATGCCTTCCTTTTCTCATTCTTTAGTTTACCCCCCCTAACCCCCACCCCCAAAATGGTAAGAACCCTGACTCCTGACCTCCCCCTAACCTCCCAGTGGAGAATTACCAATCTCTTTGGAGGGGCCATTGCCACTAAATTCTTGATAGAGACTTAGGTCTTAGAGGACAAACAGATGTGGACTTGCATCCCTGTCCTGGTCACTGGGTATGCCCTCAGGAAGCTTGTGGGTGGTGAGTGGGAGGGACCTGGTTGAAAATTATTAATGCAGTCTGACCTCTCTCCTGATACCTGATGCCTATGTGGCCCCATGTGGGTAAAGAGGGAAGGTCTGTGGAGTTCCAAAAAAGGATATTTGAGTGGAGGACTGCCTTAGATTCCTACTCTGCAGGAGTTTTAGATACAGTCTTTCCCTTCTTTGGTTCTGAATTCCCCATTCAGGGTGGTGAAGGAGCATTATGTAATAAACAACAAATGATAGTACATTAAATGATGGCAGGGATGTCATTGAATGACAGAATGTCTGTTCAAAAAGAGAGGAAAATGTGCTCCACTACAGTGCAGGACATTAAGCAGCAGGGAGAAATTAAACCTCAAATTTTTTTAAAAAAGGGGGGAAAAAGCATTTGCAAATGCAATTTTAGAAATGCAACTTAAAGTATAATGCGTTTTTATAGCAGAAAATAGGAAAACACCAAAATATACCTCAGAAAAGATTTCTACATATGTAATCTGTTTATGTCATTCTACTCAACTTTAAAAATAGTCCATCAAACTGTAAATAATCAAACTGTCATTTTAACTTTATTACTATAGTATAAGAGCCATGATGCTCCTACATGAGAAAGATACATTATAAAACAGAATATATAACATCTCATTGAGGTTTTTTTGGAATGTTATACCATTTTCCCCCTCCTGGCTGCTGAAATGATAAAGTTATGCATGAAAAAAGTTATTTTCTGTGTCCTTTTAATTTTAAAGAATCATATTTTTTTTTTAAATAAAGAAGGGTGCAATTCATAACACTATTTGGGGCTTAAGATCAGGTGCAGGGTATTTTGCTATCAGAGTTTTTCTCTTTTACCCCTTTTCTTCAAAAACTTATTTTGAGGGGATGATAGCCTCTTTCTAAATGACATATGAGATACAGATTCCTGGGAAGTGGTGGAACAGGATTTCTTAAAAGATGTTCCTCCATAAAAGAAATGAAAAAAGTGGCAAAAATTGTCAAAAACCAACTGTTTTAGAATTCTGGGAATTAACAAAAGGCTTATAGCAACAATCCAATCAGGAACATTTAGTCAAGAGAAATGGTTGAAACTTGTTCTTAACAAAAAAAAGTATGAGCCCTAGCTGGTTTGGCTCAGTGGATAAAGCGTCGGCCTGAGGACTGAAGGGTCCTGGGTTTGATTCCAGTCAAGGGCACATGCCCTGGTTGTGGGCTCCATCCTCAGTGTGGGGCATGCAGCGCAGGAGGCAGTCGATCAGTGATTCTCTGTCATCATTGATGTTTCTATCTTTCTCTTCCTCTCCCTTCCTCTCTGAAAGCAATAAAATAAATAAATAGTTAAAGGAATAGACACATCTTAAAAAACAACAACAAAAAAACAAGTATGAGACAAGAATTGTACATGCATAGGAAAAGAAGCAATCAGTAGAAACTATCCCCAGACATGGGACTTTATAGACAAAACTTTAAATCAACTATTTTAGAAGGTGTCTAAAGAACTAAAGGAAAGTATGAGAACAGTGCCTTATCAAATAGAGATGATTAATAAGTGATAGAAATTTAAAAAAAAGGAATCAAATTCTGGAGTTGTAAAGTACAGTAACTGAAATGAAAAAGTCACTAGAGGGGCTCAATATCAGAGATGAACTGGCAGAAGAAAGAATCAGCAAACTTGTTGATAGGTCAGCTGTTATTATTCGGTTTGTAGAACAGAAAGAAAAAAGAATAAAAGAAAATGAACAGAACCTCAGATCCTGTAGAACACCATCAAGTCTATCAACAAATACATAACGGGAGTCTTAGAAGGAGAAGATAGAGAGAAAGGAGCAGAACAAATAAATATTTGAAAAACTATGCCCAAAACAAATCCCAAATTTGACGAAAAACAATAATTTATGCACCCAAGAAGCTCAGTGCCAAGTGGAATAAACTGAAAGAGAGCTACACCTAGCCCTATCATAATCTTGAAAGCAGCAAGAGATAAGCAACACATTACATACAAGGGATCTTTGATGAGATTAAAAGCTCATTTGTCCTTGGGAACATGGATGCCAGAAGGCAGTGGGATGAAACTAGATGCCATGTGAAACCTTCAACTGCATTTGACCTCTGAGTCTTAGATAGCTCCGATCTCTCACATCTTCAGAAATAACATGTCAAGTCAGTTCCTAAAAAACAATTACTCAGGTTTCTTCTTTTTTTTGCATTTGATTTTAATCTTTAATATCCAACATTTTTGCTTTAGGAAAATTTCCCCCTGAAACAGGAATAGAATACTAATTACATTAAAATACACATATATAAAAAGTAGTCCTGCATTTTCCCAGGAAAAGAACAATAATTTCTAGAATACTCAAGTGTTTTGTTTTAATCATAATTAAAGTCTTGGTCATCTCATTATCTCTGTAACTTACATATTTAAATTAAATATTAGATACCCGTTAACAATTTATAAATGTAAGGTGCCATTATTGAGTAAATAGATTCTTCTGTGAGTGAATGTGTCCCTTCTCCCTCCCACTTATGAAGCAGCAATATGGTTAGTTTAATTTTATGAGTAGAACATCTATTGCTGCAAACGCTAATTCTCCTCTCTCCCCTGTGTTTTTTCGTAAGTGTGAGTTGTTCAGGCAGCTCGGGCAACCTCTCTAGCAATCAACAGCAAGAAGAGCTGGGCTTGGGCTTTCAGTGCAGACTTGACGGTGTCTGTCTGAATCAAGTGATCTCACCTATCCTCAGTAGCAAGCACTCTTTGAACTGCTTCCTCAAATGCTGCTGTGATGTTTGTGGCATCTTTTGCACATTTTTCAGAGTTAGGGTAGTTGCCGTTGTCCCTGCACCGGGCTTGGGTTTCTTCTGCAGACACCTGCTGTTCACTTATGTCAATCTTGTTACCCAAAATGACAAAAGGAAAGCTTTCGGGCTCTTTTTACATCTGCATAATATATGAATTCTTTCTTCCAGTTACTCAAGTTCTGGAAACTTTGAGAATCATCGACACTAAAAGTGAGCAGGCAACAGTCAGAACCTCTGTAAAAGGGCGTCCTCAGGCTTCTGAATCTCTCTTGACCGGCTGTGTCCCAAATCTGCATGGTAACAAACTGTCCATCTACCTCCAAATCTTTACTTAAAAATTTCACACCTATTGTATGGAAGAGCTGGGTATCAAACTTATTAGTCACATATCTGTTCATTAGAGAACTCTTCCCAACTCCACCATCTCCAAGGAGAATTATTTGAAAAAGTGATGATTTTCCTGCCATTATTAATCTCAAGATCTTTGACTTTAGAACCCTTTTCAAGCATCATCATTATCTCTCAGACTCTGGGAAGATTCACTCAGATGTGGACAACAGGGGGAAAGTGATTCACCACTGTGCAGGTTCATCATAGGAGTACAGGTTGTTTCCTGTGGCCACACCGAGGACATCGGAGAGTTCTGGAGAGTTCTATCCGGGGCAATGAGGAAAGCGAGAGGGTTGGAGACCCAGCAGGCTGGACGCGGTGGTGAAGGTGCCGCCCGAGTCCAACTCTCAAGCTTCTTTTATAATTGAGCTGCAGGAAGTCTGTCTTTTACCAAGTTCTTCTCAAGTATTTCTAGAACTATGGAAGGCTTATGATATGTTCTACCAAGGCTGGAACATAGTATAGGCTCAAAAAAAAAATTTTCTAGAAGAACGAACTCTACCTGGGTTGTTTATATCCAACTGTCCATCCACTTTTTCCTGCATGTCACCTAGTTCTCCCTGTCTCAGGGCTCTAGCCTCTCTCTCAGACCATTTTGCCTGAAACATACAAAGAGACCTGTCTCATAACTTCTCAAAACACAGCTTTTAAATTTTTTATTTTAGAGAGAGAGAGAGAGAGAGAAACATGTTCCATTTATTTATGCACTCATTGGTTAATTCTTTTGTATGTGCCCTGACCGGGGATTGTACCCACAACGTTGGTATATCAGGATGATGCTGTAACCAACTGAGCTACCTGGCCAGGGTTCAAAATACAGCTTTAAAAAATATTACCTGATATTTCATAAAATTTTACTGAATACTTGGGGATAGCAGAATGGAATTACAATACAGAAAAAGAAAGTTTTGGCTCCAAAGGTGAATTCAAACTTTACCACCATGTCAATGTAAGAAGCGTACAGACCAGTAGAGAATTTTGATGAGTTTACTAGTGTCCTGGTGCATGGATTCGTGCACATTGAAAGGAAATAAAAGAAATATTTTAATATTGCTATTTGTGTCATGATACTGAAAAGAAAATAGTATTCTACTAGGTCTCCTATCTACTTACTCCAGGACTTCTATGAGGATCAAATGAGATGAGGCCCGGGAAAATGCTTCACAAACATTTGATTAAACTAAAATCTTTGCACCTGGCTATAAAGCAAGTCATGTTCCTGGGCCAGAGAAACTCCAAGGGGGCTATTGGCTCGGGAGAGGAAGCCAGGCGTTGCTATGTGATGTCATTACCCAGCACCCACAGCCACCGTTTCCCCGCTGGGCTGGGCTGTGGGCTGCCTTTTGTGCCATGGGGTCTTGCAGCGTTGGCTGTGATTTGGTGGGGTATTGCTCCAGGGTGGTGGCGGGGCCTGTGTCCCACTTGGGGGAAGCTGAGTGTTAGTTTGTCTGCACCAGGTCTGTGGTGCCGTTTATTTTTAAATGGTCCGTGCACGTCATGGCAGCTCCTGCATTGAGCTTCTGCCCCTTGGTGGTCAGTGCACATCATAGCTACTGGTCAGATGGACGGACACTTAGCCTTTTATATATATATAGATTTGAGCCAAGCTCATGACATATGCCAGGGAGCGAGATCTCAAGTGCCCCAGAGAATAAGTTTTGTAGCTTCTTTTATGCATTTGAAAGTTAGGAAGGAGCTAAGGAAGATTACATGGAAATGGGAGAAAGCAAGATGGAAACTGGATTGTAGGATAGTTAACAAGATTATGTGCTCCCTTGTGGGTGGTTATACCTTCAAGGGATCTGAAAAAGAATTACTCTGGCATTTCAAAAGTGTGTTAACCTAGATGCACAAGAACAATGGGCCGGGCTTGCTTAAGGCAAAGATAAACCTTTTTTTTTTTTTTTTTTTTTTTAATATATTTTATTGATTTTTTACAGAGAGGAAGGGAGAGAGATAGAGAGTTAGAAACATCGATGAGAGAGAAACATCGATCAGCTGCCTCCTGCACATCTCCTACTGAAGATGTGCCCGCAACCCAGGTACATGCCCTTGACCGGAATCGAACCTGGGACCTTTCAGTCCGCAGGCCGACGCTCTATCCACTGAGCCAAACCGGTTTCGGCCAAAGATAAACCTTTTACTAAAGAAGTTACAGGCCTGGAGCATGACGACCCACTATACCTGCCCAGTGAGGAATTTATGATCAAATCACCGTGTGAGGTGACTTTCACTGGTCTTGGCACTTTTACTACCGAACCCCTTTTTCTTCGTATGTGGATAGCACTTTATAGTTTTATCATTTTAGCCGACAGTTCTTACTGTCAATGGTTAAGGTCATGGGTTTGGTGTTTATGGATGATGGAGCAGAGGTTCTAATGGGTTCAATGACTCACCCAGCTCCACCAGTAAGAGGCAATCCGATTCCTGGCCTCGGCTTCTTCCATAGGATATTAGTGTGATGTCTCACGGTCACTGTCATAGGGCTGAAAAGACCGATCTGAAGCTCTCTCTTTCCCATTTAAGTTCATCTCTTAATGGGCATTTGCAGCTTCTATAACTGGAGCCATTTATTGTCACCTGCACTGTGCCTCTCCTCCCTGCTGTGTGGCCCGAGGCCATTTCTGAAGGCTGTGAAGGTTTGCCTCAGCCTTTCTGGATTTTGACTATCCCATTCCAATTGGTTGCAAAACAGCCATTTGTGTTTTTGCTGACCTGGGCCATCTTTTTATCCCTTTTTTACTTCTGATATTCTTAAGAGGCAATTTCAATATTTGGCAGAATAAACTCCCCATGATCTAATTCTGAGTTTTCAACTGACTGGTTTAAGAAGGGCAAAAGTTATGACTGTGCAGCATTCCAAGAAATTGTTCCTTTCTCAAGCATTTACTGTGTATCTGTGGATACAGCTCTTTCCTGGATGCTGTAATAAATGAAATAGAGAATAGAAAAAACAAAATAAAAATCAATAAAACCAGAAGTTGGTTCTTTGAAAAGATCAACAAAATTGGCCAACCTTTAGCTAAATGGACTAAGAGAAAAAGAGAGAAGATTCCAATTACTTAAATCAGAAAAGTGGGAACATTACTGATTCTATAGAAATAAAAAGGTTATGAGACAACTGTGCACAATTATACACCCTCATTTCCCCTCCTTTGCCCACCTCCAGCCAGCCCCAAGACAATTTTGAAAAAGAACAAAACTGGAGACTCACACCTTCTGATTTCAAAACCTACTACAATACTGCAGTCATGCCCTGCTGGTGTGGCTCAGTGGTTGAGCATTGACCTTTAAACCAGGAGAATACGGTCGGATTCCCGGTGGGGTGGGGCATGTGCCCCAGTTGCAGGCTTGATCTCTAGTTGGGGGCATATAGGAGGCAACCAATTGGTGATGCTTTCTCCTCATTGATGTTTCTCTTTCTCCCTCTCCCTTTCTCTTGAAATCAATAAAAATCTTTCTATATATAAAAGGCTAAGTGACTGACTATACGTCCATCCGACCACCTGTCCAACTGGCTGGTACATATGACGTGCACTGGCAACTTAAAAATAAACATTGCCGTGGCCGGTTTGGCTCAGTGGATGGAGCGTCGGCCTGCGGACTGAGGGGGTCCCAGGTTTAATTCCGGTCAAGGGCATGTACCTTGGTTGCGAGCACATCCCCAGTGGGAGATGTGCAGGAGGCAGCTGATCGATGTTTCTCTCTCATCGATGCTTCTAACTCTCTATTTCTCTCCCTTCCTCTCTAAAGAATCAATAGAATATGTTTTTTAAAAAAAATTAAAAAAAAACAAAAACGTTGACTCGTGCATGCACGATACATATAAAGCTCTCACTGACACCAATAGCACACATGTATTTCGATCTGTCATTGTCTATTGTGAATTTGATTGACACTTAGAGAAAGGGCGAACAGTGATAGTAAAATATTTCTTCTAATTAATTTCCTTTCAATGGGCATGAATCTGTGCACCAGGCCACTAGTATATTTATAAAAAAACCTGCAGTCATCAAAACAATGTGGTATTGGCAAAAGACAGACATAGACCAACTCTCGCATATATGGTCAAATGATTTTTGAAAAGAATGCTAAGACCAATGGGGAAAGGACAGTCTTAAAAAAAATAGTGCTGGGAAAACTGGATATTCACATGCCAAAGAATGAAGTTGGACTCGCACCTAACACCATCTATAAAAATTAACTCATAATGGATCAAGGACCTAAATGTAAGACCTAAAACAATAAAACTCTTAGAAGAAAACCTAGGACAAAAGCTTCACGACACCACACTTGGCAATGATTTCTTGGATATGACACCAAAAGCACAGGTGGTAACAACAAAAAGACAAATTGAATTTAATAAATTTTTAAAATGTCCATTAAAAGATATTATTCATAGAGTAAAATGGCAACCCACAGAATGGGAAAAAATACTTGCAAATCATATATCTGGTAAGGGACTAATATCCAAAATATACAGAGAACTCCTAAAACTCCACAACATGAACAACAAAGGAAAAGATTAAAAAATTGGCAAAGAACTTGAGTGGACATTTCTTCAGAGGATATATGAATGACCAATGAGCAGAAGACATAGTATAATGATAGTTGCCAGGGATTGGGGGGAGGGGGGAGGGAAGAATGGGAGTTATTGATAAATGGAGACAGAGTTTCAGTTTTATAAGATGAAAGAGTTACAGACGGGGATGGATGATGGTGGTGATGGTTGGACAACAATGTGAATGTATTTAATACCACTGAACTTTACAGTTAGAAATGGTTAAGATTGTAAATTTTATGTAATGTGTATTCTACCACAATAAGAAAAAAAGGAAAAATAAATAAAATTAAAATAAGGAGCCTTTTGGTATACGGACAACAGAAAAAATATTTAAAAGTTTTGTTTTTTTGTTTTTTAAACAGAAAAACAAGAATCAGGCCAGCCTGAAATTAAAACCTACCAAGATCAACTTGGCAGCAGCAGGATAACAATGGGGTATTCACATAGTCTCCTCAGGAATTCAACAAATGTGAGGGTTATGGGGAATTTCATAAATCAAAAGGGCAAAATGTTCGGAAAAAGAATTATGTGAAAATAAGAATCTGTAACCGGAGATAAGAGGGAAAGGGGACCAGGGTCTGAAATAGGATGTCATTTTTAAATTCCTTAAGACATGTATTGGTAATTGCCTGTGTGCTATTCCTGCTCTCAAAAGCAGCCCTATCTTCATAGTGAATGTTAGAGTGGACCCAAACCCTGGGAAGACGAGCTTGGTACAGATGTGCCAACCACAAGTCTTTAAAAGGGGCACACCTCGTTGGTTCCATCAGAGTCACAAAGTGGCCTTCTGGGGTAAATTAGTGCAATGCTGGTCTACAGTATCGACTCCGTGTCTGTGATGTTCAAAAACAAGCAATATTGCCCTGGCTGGTTTGGTTCAGCTGTTATGAACGTTATATGAAATGTCCAGAATAGGTAAATTCATAGAGACAGAAAGTAGATTGGTGGTTGCCAGGGGCCGGGGGCGGGGAGGGAAGAAATGGGGAGTGACTATTAAGGGTACTGAGTTTTTTAGTAGGGGTGTTTGAAAATTTCCTGGAATTAGATAGTGGTGATATTTGCACAACATTTTGTAAATACTAAAAACCTCTGAATTATGCACTTTAAAATGGTCGAAATGACAGGGCGGGGAGGGGGCGACAAAATTTTTTTAAGTAGCAAACTGAAAGCTTAATAACGTTTCTCCTCTTTGTCAGAGCACCCGTACATTTTGTACATGTTTGTCACCAGAGAATGTGCGCTATTAGGCCCATGTGCCGAGCAATTCTAATTGGTCATGTGCCTAGTCCCTGGCCGTATCAATTTACCATTATCGGATACAATTTTAAAAAATTATACTCCTACCCTATGCCTGGCACTTAAGAAGTACTATAAATATTTATTGAATTGCCTACGCTTGCTATTCCTATTTCATTAGTGTGGCCTGTTGCAGTTTAGCTATAATTGCCTATTGTTTCAGATTGTTTTAGAAAAGATAATGTCCCTTAAATGATGTGCTTTTTAATAAGAGCTCCACATTTTCCATTTGTAAGCTATGTGTGTATATTTTTTCAGATAGAAAATAGCATGCTTACCTTTTCTGATCACAAAGGTAATATTTAATAACTAGAGGCCCGGTGCACGAAATTCATGCACGGGTGTGGTCCCTAGGCCTAGCCAGCGGTCAAAGCGAGAGTGTCTGACCTGGAAGGGTCACCACCACTATCTGACCTCTGGGCCCTGGGCAGCACCTGGGCCTGCATGCCCCTCTCTGCCTGAGTCACAGCAACCAAGTCCCTACGTGGAGGTGCAGTGAGCGTGGCTGGACACCACAGGCCAGGGTGCAGCATGGGCCTCTGGGCTGCCCAGGAGTGCTGCACAGAAGCTGGGCGAGCAGCATGCTCTCTCCCAGCTGGCCTTGTAGACCAGCTCTTGTATGAACCCACTGAGAGCCTGACCAGCCCCTGTGGTCCCACCCGAAAGAGACTGTGCGGGTGTGGGGCGGGCTCCTTGCAGCACCCTGCACCTGAGCGTGGGGGAGCTTCCCCAGTGCGCGAGCCCTAGAGTCCCAAGGGAGGGTAGCAGGGGGAGTGAGAGCAAGCTCGGGGACACCTGCATCCTCACTGCACCTCTGTCCCCATCAGCCCCGCCCCCAGATAGCCGGCGAGAGGTTGCAGTGCATTGCTCGCTGATGCTCGCCCGCCATGTTCCACACCACCCCTTGGTGGTCAGCGCACGTCATAGTGAGCGGTCGAACTCCCGGTTGAACAACTGCCCAAGGGGACAATTTGCATTTTAGGCTTTTATTATATAGGATTTTAAGATATTTTGATAATGGTCTTGCCTGGACTATGGCCTTTAGCTTTTAGAAGCCTCCAAACAATCGCATATCTGCAAAGGAGTTTCTTCTTCTTTGTAATCTCTCTGCCCTGTCCTTCTTTTCATTATCTTCTCTGCCTCTTGAGTTTGCTTGGCTTTCAGCATATTTTTCCAAATAGCGTCTTAGTTGCCTTTTCTCAGATGCTTAGGATGCCATTGTCCTCGTGTCCAAAGATCATGTCTATCTTATTTGCAAATAAGAAGGAAGAATAGAGTGTTTGCCATTTGTTCTGCCAAATCAACACCCTTAATTCCTAACTTCTCTCCCCTCCCATACTCCCCACCTAAAGGAGCAGGGACTCTGAGACTTCTCTCTCTCTCTGTGTGCGGCAGAGATGTGCACAGCCTGCCTTTTTGCTGCTCAGTGGTATCTGGTCCCAGTTCCCTGCTGCGCTCATGACTCAACCACCTCAAAGTGAGAGTTATTTTCCAGGAATGAGGATGATCTCATATCCTCTGTGTCCTTGCCCGAAACCCTCTTTTTACCTGATAGCAAACTTGGGCAAGACAGTTCACCAGAGAGAGGGTGGAGCCCAGAGTGAAACTAACAGGTCTTCTCAGTGATGGAGAGGTCAGTGGCTCTTGGCTTCCTGTGGACAGTAAATGACTCATACCTGTGTCACCTGCGGCCACGTAAGGATGTGGGTCCGAGACAGGAAATGAAAGGGCAGAGCAGAGAATGCACATCCAGTGAGCTGGCAGCCATTGCTTCCTAACTGATGTGACGACAGAGAATGATTGAACCTTAGGATGGAGCAGCTATTTGTTGAATGGTGGTTCATCTGTCTATAGCTCCTCTCCGTCCTTCTTGTTGTTATTCTGTTTGTTTGGATTTCAAGCCTCAAAGCCTATTTCCCACCTTCTTCCCTCTGATTTAAATTAAACCTCTTCTTCGTAAAGTCTCTTCTGGGATTGTGGGTGCTGGGATGCTGGGTGCACTTTATACAGTCAAAGAGGCAGCCAACTTCATTCACAAGAACGGGGAAGTTGTAATTAGGAAGATAGTGGGTCTCCTTTTTCGTGTTTAACCGAGCTGGGTTAGGGAGGGAGCCCTTTGTGAAGGATGTGGGCAGCTGTCTCTGTGTAGAGACCCTTGTCAGTCTAAAATTCCCAGGGAGAGTTCCAAAGTCTGGGGAACTTATAAGATTAGAATTGCAGTGTGGTTTTATATCTGCTGGTTTATTTCTTTTCTGCATTTAGAACTAAATTTATTTAAAAGAATACAACAATGAAATGATAATGACAGCTAAAATTAGTAATGGCAGCTATGTTTATTCTGTTCTTCTGTGACCTCTTCTGGAGGTGTTGTCTTGAGGAAATTTAGGCTGTGTGTGTGTGTGTGTGTGTGTGAAAGAGAGAGAGTCGCCCAGCCATGAGTGGTAGAGCCCGGGTTCAGACTCATCTCTGCCCCGACACCCATGCTCTCACTATGCCCTGTGCCAGGCCACAGCCAACAGAACAAAACGCCCCACTGTCAGGAGGCTGTATGTTTATGTGTTTATTTCTCTGAATGACTCTAGATTTTCTCTGTCATTTCTGTGCTTGTGTCCTTCACAAAGCCTTTTAGCATCCTTTTATTCTTCTTCCCCAGTAACATCTGACATGATGCCTGGGGCCTACGAGCAGGATATTTTGCTCAAAACATCTGTTTCTCATCAGTTTTAGAAAATTATCCTTGACTTCTGTTCTCTTTTTGCTTGTATTTCCTCTCTAGAATGCTTCTTCTTTAAGATTATTGTGTTCCTGCCTAAGGGCTTGGAGAAATGTAGAGAGGTTTTTGAGCAAGCAGTTGAGTTTTCAGCCTGTTTGTTGTCACGCTCAGTTGCCCTAGTGAAAGTGGGTTGTCTCCCTCACGATGCTGAGGAGACGAGTGTATAAATGGATGCATCAGGGCAGTTAAAGCGCTGACCCAGGAAGGCGTACTGTCCTTGGCCACAGTTCCTCTGTCACGTGTGCATTTCTCTGCATTGAACAGATTACGTGAGCCCAGGCCCAGCACCATTCCCTGAGGAGGCTGGAGTTCTGATCCTGGGTCGAAGGAAGAAAGCCAAAGGAGGGAATCCGCTTGGAGGAGGTGCTGTGAAGACGAGAAGTGGCTCTGAATCTTGGGGTTGACAGGAAACCATGGTTCAGGAAACATTGGCCCTTTGCCCTTTCTTTCTTTTTTCCCACTTGACAAATCAGCTTATTAGCATCAAATTTAGGGTTGTAGCCCTTTGCCCCGTCTGAAGCTGCAAACAGGTGCCCAGGAGATAGGCTTTCTGGTCACTGCCACATTGTGCTCCTGATTTCAGGTCCATGCCATTCTCCTGTCCCCCTCCTCTCGTCCCAGCCCCATAATCTGAGATCTCTGGCTGATGCCTGCTGACGAATAGCCTGGCACCTCTGCAGGGTTCCATCTTGTGGGCAGGTGGAGTCTGAGAACACACATGTTCCTTGCTTCTCCCCTCCTTCCTCCTTCTTCCCTTTATGCCCTGGTTAGAGGCATGGTATATTCTGGGTACATGGGAAAACAAACTCACGTGTCCCTGTTTCACATACCCCTCGCTCTGTCTCCAGTAATCTGCTTACTTCAGGTCAAACAGTCTCATTCTGAATCCATTTATCCATATATTCATTCAACAAGGGTTTTGTGCCAGACACTGTGGTAACCTACATGCTCAAGACCATTATCTGATATTATCTGACCAGTATCACTTGCAGAAGTCTGGGTCACGAATGTGCCTTTGACCTCTTACCCACTTTTTAAACTCAGATATTCCTCTTGAGTAATACAGTGTCTCTTCTCCAAAGAGTTGAGGCTGAGGTTTTAATTCTGACCTCGTTCACAGGGGGAGCCTGGAGCAGGCCCCTCCCGGCCAGGCCTCATTCTTTTCTCAGTGATGGAAGTGAGATCTCTTCCCATCCCCACTCCCTTCGGTTCTGCTTGCTATTCCTAGCACATGTGGTCAGGATTGGCTCCTTCCCTGCCGCTGGCCTGGAGCCCATTCACTGTTGTTGTTACTCTGTCCCTCGCGCCCCCCATGGCTTCTCATTCCTTCTCAGCTTAAGCTCCCGGAGACCTCAGGAGAGTCTCTGTTATCAGCCACAGGAAGCCACACCCAAAGACGCTCTTTAAGCGAAGGGAGAATTTGAAAATAGAAACATTTTCTTCCTTTATTTTACCCTCTGAGACTAACCCGATGACTTGGGACGGCCCATTTTGGCCCATGGTGCCAGGATTGTCCAGTCTTTTCTACGGACTCTCCTGAAACCCTCTGATTTGTATGGATACCCAGGCTTGTGGGCTTGGCCTCGCTCCTCTCTGAGCTGCCAGAGTAGAATGACTTCTGGAGAGAAGAGATCTTCAGGGAGGAGTCCCAAGTCTTGCTGTCCTTTCCTCTGGGCCCTCACCACCTAGCAGGCTCTGCTGTGAGGCCAGGATGAGCTGAAGCCTTTAGTTCATTCTCTTATTTCTTCTTTTGTCTCTCATCTTTCCACCCATCTCATCTCCACCCACACCCCCAAAAGAGAATGTTAGAAGTAGAAATGTTAAGAGCAGCGTCGACTCTGTAGACTTCAGACCTAGTGCTTTATCTCTCTTTGACAGGAGCTGCGGGTGGAAGCAAGAATTCTGACTACTTTCACATGAACTTTTCTCAAATGCACAATTCTTGGGGAGGAGGAGAGGATTTCACTTGCTGTTTGCCTTACCACCTAGAGAGCTCAAAGGCTGCAGCCAGGGAAGAGACTTGGGCATTCTGACAAAGATTTTGCAGTGGAGGGTGGGTGCTCCATAAGGGATAAGAAAACGTACTAACTTTAGGAAGTGCTGACAGGCTTCCAGTCTGCCCCGCTCCTGCAGCAGGAGGCCCTCCTGGACCACCAGGCCTGGCAGTCCTTCCCCACAGCCGCCCGGGGCTGAGTGCTGCTGTCCCTGAAGGCGAAGGCCTGGTGCTGAGGCGACTCTTGCCCCAGGCCACTCAGGTTCAGTCCCTTATTGTGGGGGCTAAAAAAATCAAGACTTTCCCTCCAACCTTCTACGTTCTTAGCTGGGTTAATAATCAAATTAGCAGAGACAGTTTAACAGGAGAAAATCAAAGTTTTAATCCGTGTGCATGGGGAATTCACTTAGGAATGGATATTACAAAGACAGGCAGTGTGGAGTATAGAAGACATTTTGTGTAAAGGAGAAAAGGGGGTTGGTGAGGAGATGGGGTATTAGATTTCAGAAGTGAGAGTGGGCATAGTTGAAGAGGGTACATAGATGGCAGGAAAATTCTAGGTGACTGAGTAACCATGGAACACAGTGGGTTCTAGCTAACAGGCCCCTGCCGAAAGCTTCTTACTGACCATACTTAATTCAAACAAGCCTGAGCTGAATACCCTAAGATCTTCCTAAGCAGGTTTTTCTGTCTGAATCTCTGGGGCAGGAAAGAGGGGGAGGGTCAAAGGTTCTTTTTGAGTTTTGTGTATTAATCAACAGCTTAAAGTCAATATCCCAAAAAGGCAGCTTCAGGGTGGCAGAACTTTGGTTCCCTTCAGTATACAGAATGCCAGAAGTTTCCCAGATCCTTCCCCCTCGTCAGGAACCTTCTTATACCCACCACAACAGTTGACATGCGTTCATTTAGGTCTGGCTGAGGCAAGGCACCTCCATACTAGACAGAGCCTGAGAACCATGTGCAAAGCAGCAAACACACACCCACTGTGAAATATGATCAGTCCTCCAGGACCAGTTCCAGTTTTCCTGGGAGCTTAGTTCTGGAATTTCAGACCTGACCTCCATTCTTAGCTTATCAATTCTCCATGCCCTTGGCTCCTTTCTCCCAGGTAGGAAAAGGAGCGGGGCCATCTCGGGAAACCTATACACACCAGCCCTTTACAGTGAGCAAGGACTTTCACATACATGCCCGAGGCGTTCGGGGTATCATTTTGCAGATGAGTTGCCTGAGGTCATGAAGAACCCTGCCTGGGATCTAGGTGTTCTGCTACCAAATGTCCTGCACATTCTGTGTGGCCATGTCTCCCTTTAAGGTTTATTCGTTCCTTAAACATTGACTCGGTGCCTCCTTGGTCCGCTGCTCAGTCAGATGTGGGACACCAACATGAATAAGCCACGGTCTCGGGCCTGGCAATGGGGTGAGCTGCTTCGCTGCCTCTAGCCAACTATGTCGCTTGGGAGGTAAGGCTCTTTAACCTCATTAGGAGCACAGACTACACGTGTAAAGCTGCTTGGCAGCCAGCAGAACAGGCATTCTGTCCACAGCCATGAACCTGACCTACCCATGAACCTGGCTTACCCATTGCCAAGGTAAGACAGTGGTCTGGGCAAAATGGTGGGGTCACTCAGTCAGGACTGATTTGGCTGAGGTGAATGGGGGAGCCGGGCCCACACACAGAGCCTGGGGATGCAGAGCAGAGCCGGGTAGAGCCGGGTGGAGGTCTGGGCCCCTGCGTACAGAGGTCATTTGTTCTTGCCAGTCCCACCAGCAGTAGACTCTATTGGCGGCTAAAAGAAATGCAGGTTGTGTGTTTGTTTGGGGGCGGGGGGAGGGGGGGCGAGGAGGAGGGGCCTGGGGGAGGTAGCAGCAGGAAGAGCATTGAGGAAGAGACTGAGTTAGTGCAGGGAGAAACCCTAGTTAGCATTAAGCATGAGATGCTAAAAGTTGGGAGCAAATAGCTTAGCCGAGGACCCAGAAAGAAGTGGGGGCTTGCTCTGTGGCCAGGACCTCTACCTGATCACCCTCGTTAGGGTTCCCAGACCCAATTACAACATGAGGGCAAGGGAGTTCCCCCGGCACCAAACAAACTCAATTCTGACACAATCCGAGGGGTGGAGAACATCTGGCCTGCGGGCTGGGCTGTATGAGGCCCATGAAATCATTTGTTCTGGCCCTGCCAACGCATTAGGGGTGAATTAATTAAATGTTTGACCACATACAGCAGGCTAATTTTTAAGTTGATAATTTTGTATGGCCCTCAAATGATGCTATACATATCCAAATGGCCCCGGGCAAAAAAAGTTTCCCCACCCCTGCTCTACTCAAAGACAGCCTCAGATCCCACAGGTTAAGGGCTCAGTCCTGCAAGATGCCTCCCCTCCAACCGTCACCCCCCGCCTCTCTCTTTCTCTCTCAGCCAAATTCTTACCTGTGCTCTGACCAACCTGTTATAGATTGGGCAAGATATGTGGGAATGGGCACAGAGCTCCCAGTCCCTCCAGGTGCCCTGCTCTCCCCAAGTCTCCACATGCTCACACTCCCGGAGCTCTCTGAACTCATCCTCGTGGGTTTTTGGAGGCTTCATTACACAGGCACTGTTGATTCAATCACTGTCAATTGATTCAACCTCAGCCCCTCTCTCCTCCCTGGAGGAGGTTGGAGATGGGCATGGTTAGCTATGGGAAGTGGGGAAGGAACAGAAAGTTCTAACCCTGAGGGCCACTGGGTTGGCTTCATTGGCAACCAGCCCATCCTGAGGTGCTTCCCGAAAGTCACTTTATTGCTCTAACAACACACCTCTTTCACTCTCAACACTTGGGAAATTTACATATGTATACGGAGGTATATTTCCTGAATGACCAAATAATTTCTTACAAATTACAACATTGCACCCTCCATTCATTTAGCACAAAACTTCAGGATATTTGTCTCAGAACCTAGCACACTGTCTCCGGAGGAATCACTTCCCATGAGTGAGGCTCCAGGAGGCCTGTTGCCCTTCTCCCAGTAGCTGCATCACCCCTGCAACCTTTGGTCTCTGCATGGTCACTGAGCTTCAGGGGGCTGGGTGGCTGAGAGAGACTTGTATTTGCTCCACAACTGTTTAAGCACTCACCGAGTCCTAAGTGCTGGAGACACAGCAGGGAACCAGAAAGTCTAAGCCTGAACTCCCATCCTTGGGGGAAAAGGACAGAAGGCATCACTGTTTAATTACAGTGGTGGTAAGTGCTGCAAGGAGAGCACGGAGGGTAAGGAGCAGGCCTTCACCTGGTGGGTGGACCAGGGGCAGCCTGCCCCTGAGCTTTATCTGCCTCCCCAGCTGACAGTGGCTGGGTGTGGATCTTGGCAGAATACCGGGAACCTTAGACAGGTTTCAGCAACTCAAACTCTGTGAAACAGAGTGGAGGTGTTACCAGTAATGTGGACTCTCCGTTCTTGACTTTGTGCAGGAAAGATTTCACAATACAAGTCCAGGTGTTTATTAGAGTATGTTTATTAAAGCTGGGGACAGTGAAACAAAGGAAGGGCTTAGGATAGAAGAGGCAAGATCATGCAACAGGAGTGAGCCTAGGTGGAACTGCTTTAGCCCTTTATAAAGAAAGTCACAGAGCCCTAGCTGGTTTGGCTCAGTGGATAGAGCGTCAGCCTGCAGACTGAAGGGTCCCAGGTTCAACTCCGGTCAAGGGCACATGCCCAGATTGTGGGCTTGATCCCCAGTAGGGGCCATGCAGGAGGCAGCTGACCAATGATTCTCTCTCATCATGGATGTTTCTATCTCTCCCTTCCTCTCTGAAATCAATAAAAATATATTTTAAAAAAAGAAAAAAGAAAGAAAGTCACAGAGACAGAAGAAGTGAGCCAGCTGGGCTGTGTGGACTCAGGAAACAAGTTGCTGAGGGACCATTGAAGAAAGCAAGCAGTGTGCCTTAGGGAAGAAAGGTGGGGGGTGGGGGGCAGGGAGAGCAGGTTAGCTCCGGCTGCATAGCTTAGTTAGAGCCTTGTCCTGATATGCCAAGATTGCAGATTTGATTCCTGGTCAGGGCACATACAAGAGTCAACCAATCAATGCATAAATAAGTGGAACAACAAATTGATGTTTCTCTCTCCCTTTCTAAAAATCAATAATTTCTTTTTTAAATGTGGGGGCGATGCACAGACATGCTCTAGAGCAGCGGTTCTCAACCTGTAGGTCGCGACCCCTTTGGGGTCGAACGACCCTTTCACAGGGGTCGCCTAAGATCATGGGAAAACACACATATAATTACATATTGTTTTTGTGATTAATCACTATGCTTTACTTATGTTCAATTTGTAACAATGAAAATACATCCTGCATATCAGATATTTACATTACGATTCCTAACAGTAGCAAAATTACAGTTACAAAGTAGCAACGAAGATAATTTTATGGTTGGGGGCCACCACAACATGAGGAACTGTATTAAAGGGTCACGGCATTAGGAAGGTTGAGAACCACTGCTCTAGAGGGACAGAGCACATGCTGTGTCTTTAGTCTTAAGGGCCTTTATGTTTTCTAAAGGCAGGGATTTTAGGGGAGGATCGCCATAGAATATTCATAAGCTATTAAGGTGTGTCCCGTCAGGGTCATGGTCTCCACTGATGGGCTGGTGCTAGGAGAGGAGGTCATGGGTCATTGCACTGGTCTTTTTGTTGTTGTTACTCCTCACCTGAGGATATTTTTCCATTGATTTTTCGAGTGGACTGGTGGGCTGACTTCAACACCCTGTAACTGACAGCTCTAGGGCCTAGTTTGACTGAACGGACTGCTTCCTGTAGTTTCAAATCTAACCAGCTCTCTGCTTGTTTTCTCTCTGCCCCCACACCTTCCCACTGTTTGATCTCAAAAGAGGCACCTTCAATTCTTTGGATTGTTTTCCTGCTTCCACACTGGAGAAGGATATGTGGTGAGAGTATGGTTGAGGAAAGAGAGCAAAAAAGGCAGAAAATACAAGGAGGAGGCCAGCAAATACCATCATCTTACCCTGCTCAGGCTGTTGTTCACTTAGGGGTGGAGGGTGTGGGGAAGCTTGCCCACCAGTTCTCTGTATTCCCACCACATTCCCTTCCTGCCAATTCAGAGCTGGCCTAGATTCCTGCCAATTAGCCCCTTGGTTCAATGTTAACAAAGGAGCTTTTTCTTTTTCTCCTTCCACAGCGAAGGTCTCTGCATAGGGAAGGCCCCCTTCGATGAATTCTTACCCAGGATCATTTACCCAGAGCTTGTACCTTTTCCCAGATAGCCTCAGACTTTCCTTCTTAGACCTGGACCAGGGTAATCTGTTTCCTAAACTCGTGTCCAGAGGCTTTCACCTCTCCTCCCAAGGGGATTAATGTCCCTACGCTGGCTCTTCCCAGAGGTGTAGGGAGATGGAGGTAAGGTATGGAAAAGCGCCTGAAAAAAAACAGACTAGATCTCATGCTGTAGAAATGGCCCTCAGACTATTCTTGCTCCTGAATGAGGCTGAGGCCTAATTGCCGGCCCCTGTAGCTCACCCACCCAGCAGGATACCAACCAGATGGCCAGTCTCAAAGCAGATGTGGTAGTCAGTGGCACCTCTCCGCCTCCAGTAGGGAAAAAGCACCGGGTGCCTGTCCTGATGTGGGGAGCTCAGAAGGCGGAGCGCCCCAAGCAGGGAGTCTGCTGGCTGTCACCTCAGTATTCCAGCCAACCCTCTTCCCTTGCTAACCCCGGGAGGCGCCTCCAGTGGGTGTTGCTGTCCTCATCTTCCAGAATCTCTGCTGTGACTTGTGCGTTAAAGAGGAAGCAGAAAGCTGATTGTTGTCAGCTCTGGAGAAAGATGGAGGAGAGGTGGAATCAGAAGTACCTGTGTGGGTCAGCATCCTGGACCCGAGAGAAGCGAACAAGTTCCCTCCCAACTGCGTTTTCCTTTAACTCCTGGGTCTCCCGGACACGCCTGTGCCTTCCGACCTCGCCTGACTTAGGCCCTCTGCCCCGTTCACATTTCATTGGCAGGCTCAGCCCACGCACTTCTCTGGATGCCATCTGCCCTGTCAGGCAGTGAGCTCTGAACCAGGGAGGCCCTCTCTGACCAGTTAACCTTGGGTTCAGGAAGCCAAGCAAAGACAGAACAGCGAGCTATGGACTGGGCTTTCTCCAAGAACTCCTATCGGAGCTCAGCCTGGTTTGTGCTCTGTTTTTGCGATAGTGGAGTGGCACCCAGTGGGTGGGAACTCTATTCCCGTCTTGACTGGCGTGGTTGTTGGGATAACACCACGTTAAACGAATTGATCTGGGCGGGTTTAATAGTATGTTCAAGCATTGAAACACCTTGCTAACGAAGTCAGACTGTTACCGGTGAGGAGAGCGCTACGTCTCCGCCTGTTGCTAGTGGGAGTGCGCTTCTTGCAATATCCTGAGCAAAAGAGTTTTCTGAGATTTGCACGGGAGGATGAGACACTGTAAAAAGCTTTATTTCTTTGGAATCAAACCCCTGAGTTTCCAAGATCCTATTTCCCTGATCCCACCATAGAAGTCCCATTTTGCCTCCAGTCGAGCTAAAATCAAAGCCGGTGTCCAGCGTTCCTGCTCTGTGCTGGGACAGTCCGATCTAGCATCAGGCTAGCTTAGTATTCCCAGCTGTAGCCCTTTTGTTCATGGTGTGAGGGGTCCATATGGCCCATGGAGAGAGCTCCTTTGTTTGGGGGGTTATGTATCCCCACATTTTCACAAGCTTGCAATGGCCCTGCTTACTCTAGCCAATCCATGATTCCCAGGCTTGACTGACAGGCACTTTCCCTGTGTCACTCCCATTCATTGCCATCTTCCCTTTTGTTGGACCCCTTTCTGGTGAACTTCAGGGAATGGGCCGGTGGCTCCCTGGGGAGTGTGGAATTTCAGCTTCCTGGAGAATGCTTATAATGTCTGGCCTCCCTTTTGCTCCTTTCCTGTTATTAATAACTAGAGGTCTGGTGCACGAAATTTTGTGCACTGGGGGGCAGGGGGTCCCTCAGCCTGGCCTGTGCCCTCTCGCAGTCCGGGACTCCTCACTCCTTACCGCCAGCCTGCAGTGGAGGCGGGAGAGGCTTCCACCATGCTGCGGCACTTGCCAGCTGTGAACCCTCAGCCAGAAGCTGTGGTGGCTGGAGTCTCTCTTGCCTCCGAGGCATCACTAAGGAGCAGGGAGCCTGGCTTCTGGCTGAGTAGAACTCCCCCTGTGGGAACGCACTGACCACCAGGGGGCAGCTCCTGTGTTGAGCGTCTGCCCCCTGGTGATCAGTGCACGTCATAGCAACCGGTTGTTCTGCCATTCGGTCTATTTGCATATTAGGTTTTTATTATATAGGACTAGCTAATTACAGTGGTATCAAGACCAGGCCAGTGGCTCACAAGAGCCACTAGGTAACATGTCCCCTCATGAGGAATCTAGTCTTCCGGCCCTGTGGAGAGAAAGGACCATGATGTCACCAGCTCCAGGGGGACATCCTCAGGCACAGCCAGGTCTCCGCAGGAAGAGGAAGACTTGTAATTAGCTAGGACCCTCTGCTCCTTTCTTAGGTCGGAAGCCCTCTCTCCTGGCTGGCTCTCCCTCCCTGGGCCTGGCCCCTCTTCCTTTGTAAAACCCAAATGCCACTGCCTGTAACTGTCCGCCAGAATCCATAGGCGGTGGCTTTTGACCCTCCCCTCCAGCTCACCCTTGACCTGGTTTTGTTTTTTATTCTTCCCTCACACAGTCTGTTCAAGGTCTACTCCTGAGCAGAGATTGGCTCACGAGCAGCCTCTGTCCTCTGAGCTGTAGGGGAGAGGGCAGTTCTGGAAAGTCATTGACAGAGGCCTGAGTAAAACATCAGTTATAAACAAGCAGCAGGCAGAGGGCCCAGATTTGGGTGTCCCAGCACCAGGAACAGTGTGGCCTCCTTAGAGCTGTGCAGACCGCTGCCCGGTAAGAGGACCACCTTTCAGAGGCCTCTAGAAGCACACCGTCCAGGCGGGAGTTGCAAGCACGGTGGCCATTGTTTCTCTTCCCTCTGGAACTTGGCAGCCTTCTAGTATTTTGGGAAGGAGAGGGCAGAAGGATTCTGGGAATGTCCTCAGAGACAGGAATCCAGGGGAGGGGTGGGGTGGGCTGGATCGATGCTCACAGGCCTGTGGGGCTGGTTCTGGTCAGGGATGGGAAAGCCTAGCAGCCCAAGGTAGCAAATTCTACTGGGCAGTGAAAATGGGTCCTGCCTGCGACGTTCAGGCAGAGGAAGTTGGGCCATGGTTCCCAGAGCTCTGGCCCAGAATGCCTTGGGGTGGTGGTGACAGTAGGGGGAAAGGTCACATGGTTCCCTCAACTGGGGTCTCATGGAAATGTTGAAGCTGCCAGGGAAGGGTCTGCTCTGAGTCTAGCACCAGGCTAGGGCCCAGCCCCTCCCTCCCCCTCAGCTCCTTGGCCAACCTGGGCCTTGAGGAAATGCTCTGGAGCTGAGAACTGGAAGGCCTGTCCTTGTCTGGCGTGGTTGTTGGGTAGCACCACATTAAATGAATTGATCTCGGTGGGTTTAATAGTATGTTCGAGCATTTAAAAACCTTGCTAAGGAAGTCATACCAGGCCAGTGGCTTACAAAAGCCACCAGGTAATGTGCCTTTGTAAGGAATCTGGGAAATTGAAGGGCCATGATCAGCTCTCCCCAAGAGGTGAGTTTGTGATTAGATCCTAGACAGCAGTGAAGGGGAAGCCGGGAACTGCCTGCCTTGTGGGAGAACGAATTCCTGGCGTTTGAGCAGGACTCGCTGTTAGATCTGAAAGAAGAGAACTTCCCCTTCACTTAAAAGAAAACCTTTCCCTCAGTTCAAGGGGAGGAGAAGCTGATAAGGGCCCAAATGGCTTCTGGCTCTTATCTTCAACTGCAAACAGGCCAGGCTCTCTCCCAAGTCACGGGATAGGAGTTCGAGAAGGAAGAAGCTGGCATGTACGTGGTTCCAGGCACAGTGAGAGGGAGGGACATGCATTTCCCTCCACTTTGTTCCAGATGTTGGTAAATCTGTGCCTTTTGTCCCCCGTGTTCTGGACCAGGGACGGAGGGATGTGGCTCCTGTGGCTGTTCCTTGTCACATCTCTAAGTGACAGCTGTCCTCAGCAGGGGGTCTGAGCACGGAGACAATCCGCACTTATAATCTGACGGGTCTGGAATATCTTGGTTTTGCACTCGGTCTCCTGACTAGTTTTGTCAGGGCAGGAACCTCTTCTCTCTTGTTCAGGCGTATCTCCAGTGCCTAACAGGACCCGGCACATTGGAAAGACCCAATCAGTATTGAACGAATGAATGAATGAACGCTTTTTCTTTGCTTATCATTTCACTAAACCTCTCTAACTTCACCTTCTATTGGTTCTTTACCAGACTTCTCATCTGACCAGCATCTGCTTTGTGCCACCCGACCCTGACCTCACCCCGTCAGGCTAGACCGTGCTGCAGGGAGAGGACCGTTGACCCCTGCTGTTCCCTCTCACCGCCTGCCCACTCGCTGAGCAGGTGCTGACACCCATGTGCCAGGCTCCTTCCTCTGAGCCCCGGTCAACTCCCCTCCATAACTTTGACTGGGCTCTCCTCAGTTGCTTACTTCCCCATTTCCTTTTCCTCGTAAAGCAGTTTCTTGGAATGGAGTAGGCACTCACTATTCCTATGCCTGGGCTGAGCTGATCTTGTCTCCTCACCAGATGAAACGTTTCTTGAAGACAGAGGCCATGCTTCCTATCATCCTCTGTCCCTCAGTGTGTGCTGTGGGCCACCGGTGCTCAGTGAACACTTGGTGGCTCCCGTGTGAAACCTCATCATTGTCCTTTGAGTATGTTTTGTGTTTACAGTTGATGAAACTGAAGGGACAGCCTGCAGTTTCCCTTCTGTGCTGGAGGATAAAGACATTTTATAGATGGGCTAACAGATTCGTAACTTTTTTACTCATAATACTTCTGACATCAAATATGTGACCTTTTCCCTCACACCAACCAATTATCCCATTCTCTGCAGATCCCGATGGGGTGTCCTACAATCCGTTCAGTTCTGACACTCACTACCCAGAGTTGGTGCAGGCCCCACAGGTGGAGGGCCCCGCCCCGCAGACCGCCCCCACTGCAGATGCCAGCTGCAAGTCCCGGCCTCCCTCCCAGCCTCTGACCAGTCAGCTCTACTAGTAAATCAGAGATTCATTCCCATGATCCCCTCCTCAGTTCTGACAATTTGCTGGAACCGTTCACAGAACTCAGAAAGTGTTTAGCTTACTATTACCAGTTTATTACAAAGGATGCGGATGAACGGCCAGGTGAAAAGGGGCCTGGGCGAGGTCCGGGAGGGTCCGTGCAAGAGCTTCTGTCCTTGTGGAGTTGGGGTGCACTACCCTCCCAGCACATGGATGCGTTCACCACCCTGGGAGCTCTGAACCCCTTCATTTAGAGTTCTTATGGAGGCTCCATTATGTAGGCAAGATTGGCCATTGGTGATTAACAAAGTCTCCAGCCCGTCTCTCTCCTCCCCTTCCCTCCCCAATCTCAAGGTTGGTTCACCTGTCAACCAGACCCCATCATAAAGCTACTCAGGGACCCACCAGAGTCATCTCATTAACATAAACTCAGATGTGGTTGAAAGGGGCTTATTATGAATAAAAAAAGATGCTCCCCTCAGGAAATTACAAGGGTTTTAGGCACTTTGAGCCAGGAACTAGGAACAAAATCCAAGTTATATATTTATTATATATCACAATATCACACTGGTGCAGAGAGGTAGAGTGATCCCAAGATCATGGGACCAGGTGATGGCAAAGGTGGAGTTTGAACCCGACTTTTCTGATTCTAGGGCCTTGCCCTTTCCATGGAATCACAGCGGCACAGGGACACATGGCCCCACCTCCTCTTCAAAGCTCCTCCCGCACTCCGTGGCTCCCATCATCCCGCCCCCCGGGGCCCTGGCTGCTTTTCCCTTCATCCTTCCTTTTATCAGAAAGTGGTGCTGGGGCGTGGGGGGCGCAGATGGGGCTGGAAAGCCCACTTTCCTTTTCTGTACGATGAAGATAATCCTGCCCGTCCTGCTGGTCAGTGGTGCTGGTTAGTAGCATATGAGAGCGGCTGTTCAAGGACTTTATAAACGACAGAGAGCCTAAGGATCTTGCTAAGTATACTTACAGTGTGCAGGTTACAGCTCAGTAGGACTGTCATGTGGAATTATACCGCCTGACAAGTGTTGGTGGGATGACCTGGGTGGTGCCTTGTCCAGGGCCTGGCACTTAGCAGACACTTATGGCTTTTATTAATTATTGTTTTTGCAATTATTATAAGACAACCTCCTCCTCCAGATGTGGGCAGGTGGCACTGGGAAGGCGACCTGTTGTAGGTGCCCTTGGGTTTGGGACTGAGACGATAGGAAAGGCAATTTGTCCTCTGGGGCTTTCATAGTTCACTCACTACCTCGTCGGTTCTGAAGTCCTCAGCTGGTGCTCCTTCCTCCCCAGGGAACCCTCAGCACTCTGACTTCTCCCAGTTGGGGAGAAACTATTCTAAAAGTGAGTCCTGCCAGTCAGAGCCTGCCCAGGGCTGCTGCCAGAGCTCCTGGCAGGTCACCCAGCTCCTCTCCCCTCCTGGGTGTGCACTTCAGGGCAAAGGCCAGTGGGTCCCGGCGCCTCTGATGGGTTCGGCTGAATTCCAGAACACCGCAGGGGAAGTTCTGCCCCACTCAGCACGCAGCGGAGTGCTCAGTCAGCCTCCCTCAGGAGGGGCCGCCTAACCATGAGGAGGAAGACTCTAGTGGTGAGGGGACAAGACGGGGTGTGACTGATCCAGCTGGAGGGAGAGGGAGCCCAGGAGTGGCCCCGGAAGCTGGATGGTTGGAGAGGAGCAGTTGGAGGTTGGCAGGCAAAGAAGGGAGGGTGTGATGGGGTGATTGATGTTGAATTACCCACAGGCGGTTCCTGGGAAGCAGGATGTTAGGTGTCTAAGGCCCAGTTTGGGACCGTGGCCTGAACAGAATATGAGTGCCTTCAAGCTTTGAGACTGTGGCCAAGCTGTTTATCCTGAGTTTCTGTTTACTTACTTACAAAGCGGTGACCATAACACCTGCCTTACAAAGTTTCCGATGATTAAATGAGATAATGTGACTTAAAGCAGTTACTGGCCCTCAGTAGAAAGCCCAGACAAACGCTGTCAGTGGTTTGAAAACTGCTCTGTGTGGCTATTAGGATCAAAACCAGCCATTGTGGGTGCCTAGAGTGCCATCTCTGGGAAGCCCCTGGCCCAGGCCTGCCCTCCTCAAATCCAGCATCCTCAGAACGGCCACGATGGTCCCTCTAACTGCAAAGCTTTTCTCCCTGCCTGGTTTCCTCGGTCCCATCCCTGACGTTCCGGGTACAGTCCTTGCATGCAGCTCCCTCCCTGAAGACTCGGTGTCTAGCCTCCGGCCTCGGTGGGCTTCACCAGGCGGTTCGCTCCTTTATCCCCAGGCCTGAGCCGCCTTCCTGCTGAGCCCACAGGCTCTCCCTGCGCTCATCTGCTGGTGCTGGCACGTGCTTGTGTTTGCTGCCACCCACCCGGCCTTCGCTGGTCTGGAGGGGACCCGATCACCCTTCTGTTTAGTTCCACCTGCTCTGAAAGCCACACTGTGGCCTGCATCAGGATGAGCAGATGAGAGAAGGGGAAATTTCTAGCACCCTGTGCTCCCCAGCCCCTGATTTCAGGGTCTCTGAGCTCTGGTCATTTGTGGGAAAACTAGGTCTGTTCATTCCCCAAGGCTGCCATAGCAGAGTCCCAAATGGGGTGGCTGGCAGCAATAGAGGTTTATTGACCGCAGTCTGAAGGCCAGAAATCCAAAATCAAGGTGCTGGCAGGGCACGGCCCCTCCGACAGCTCTTGGGGCAGGTCCTTCTTTATCTCTTCCCGTTCTGGCGTTTTCCAGCAGCCCTTGGCCTGGGCACACAGCCTCTTTCCCGCGTCTTCACACTGGCTCCCCTCTGTGCGCCTGTCTCTGCGTTCACATTTCCCCTTCTTTTAAGGACACCAAGCCTATTGGATGGGGGCCTACCCTAGCGACCTCATGTTCACTGGTCACCTCTATGAAGACTCTAACTGAGCTCAGGGTCTGAGATCCTGGGGGTGGGATTCCACATGTTTCCGGAGCACACAATTCAGTCATACACTGGCATCCACTTTCCTGTCCCCTTGGAACTGGTGTGAACTGGCTGACCCTCCAGCTGAGGCGGTGGGCTGTGAGGGGCCAAGGAGCTTTCTGGACCACCAGTATGTCTGCTGTGCTCTGGTGTCCGGCTTCTGCAGAGCATTGTCTAGCTGTGTTTAAAATGGAGGCTTCAGCGCCTGTCACCTCATTCAGTCCAGAAAGGCCTTCCTGGTTCCCCAGTTCAATCGTTTTGCAGTGCTTTTTGCTGATCTTGCCCTTTTGACCTTCTTTGTCAGCACTCTGGGCTCTAATCTATGTGTGAGGGATTCTTGTATGTCCCACTAGGTTGTGGGTGCTGTTCACAGGAAGGGTCATGACTTATTCATCTTTGTCTAAGAGTTCCATAGCACTGTGGACTCTCACTGCTCTGCAAATTCATTGTGTGACCTGGAGTCCACCCATCCTTTCATCCATCCCTCCATCCACTCATTTGTTTATTCGTTCATTCCCAGACATTTAATTCAGTGTCAGGTACTGTACAGAGTGCTAGGGAGACATTGAGGGGGTGGGGAGCAGTGGTAGAGAAATAGATGGAGGTGTGGTCCCCCAGGTCCTCACAGTGTCCCACTGAGACAGGTTATTGAGTGCTCCTTCCTGAGGACACAGACATGACCTTACGGAAAGCCCTCAGGCAGGAAGACAGTGGGCTGTGTCCAGGACAATGACAGAGGCCAATGGCTGTCCCAGGGAGGATATCTGAGCCAGCCATGGAGGTGGGAGTGTCCAGCCAGGCCTTCCTGCGTGAGCTGAAAGGATGTGGAGAAATTAAGGCAAGTGGCCTTCCCACTGTGGGTCAGGATCTGGGCAGGCATGTGCGGGTCCGCAGTAGCGCTCCTTTTGCACCAGGGGGCAGTGTTCGGCCTGAAAGTCTTCCTGCCCTGGAATGAGGCTGGGACTGGGCTGTCACTTTAATGCCAGCTGGCCCTCTCCTTGCCCCTGTACTTCCCTGTCATTCCCTGCAGGCCTTGATCATCCTCCACTCGCCTCCTTTCTTGGAGCCTCCTCCACTCCCCAGTCCACAAATCCCCCTGCCCCATGCAGTCCTAAGTGTCTCCGCTGTCACTGTGCCGCCCTGTCCTCTCTGCCTGCTGCCTGAGGTCCAGGGCTTCCAGGGGTGGCGTGGAGCCTCGCTGGCGCAGTTCTGAACCACTGTGGGCCTCTCAGGGCAGGAGCCGCTGGACTATGCTGTCCTAGGACCCCAGGCTATTTCTACTTCGTGCCTTTACCTGTCTTTGGTATCCTCGTTCTCTTTTCTTCCTTCCTCTGCCACCTTCATTGTTTCTGTGTTCCCCACCCAGAAATCTCAGCTTAGCCCGTCCTCCTTGGGCACTTTGATAGCCGTGGTTGCAGCCCTGAAAGTCAGGTGGTCTTTTCCGTTGGCTGCTGGATCTGGGGCCCTTGTGGGACATGGTTAGGATGGTGCAGAGGTGCCTGGAGGGAAGGGCCTCTAGAGCAGTGGTTCTCAACCCTCCTAACGCCGCGACCCTTTAATACAGTTCCTCATGTGGTGGTGACCCCCAACCATAAAATTATTTTCGTTGCTACTTCATAACTGTAAGTTTGCTACTGTTAGGAATCGTCATGTAAATATCTGATATGCAGGATGTATTTTCATTGTTACAAATTGAACATAATTAAAGCATAGTGATTAATCACAAAAACAATATGTAATTATATATGTGTTTTCCGATGGTCTTAGGCGACCCCTGTGAAAGGGTCGTTCAACCCCCAAAGGGGTCGCGACCCACAGGTTGAGAACCGCTGCTCTGGAGGGACAGGGAGAGCAGCCCCATCCATCAGGGGCTCACTTCTGCCACAGCATGGAGTCCTCTGCAAAGAAATCTTTCTTTCTGGTTCTGACCTGCTTTTGCTGGCAGCCGTGGAGGCGGCTGGGGCCGGGAACAGAGCCTGGTGCGGTGCTGGTGGTGCTGGGGGGAGTAGGGAGAGATGTATAGGAACCTCACTCATTAATCTGGAGCCTATTTCTGACCCATTCTCCCATGTGCGGAGGGACTTAGTCCACACTGTGAGCTTCCAAAACTGACCCTCTGCCCAGCCTCCCCTGCAGCAGGGCCCTGGCTTTCCCTTCCTCTGTGCCCCCTGCCCACAGCCGCCCACGAAGGCTGCAGGAGGTGCGAGGTGAAGAACAGGGAAGTTCAGGGTAGAAGCAGTACAAACCCTGGAAGGAATATTCCAGGGCCATTCGGGTGGATGCTCTACCTGATCCCAGCAAGGCTGCTCTGGCTGAGAGCATGTCCACCCTGAACACGGTGGCCATGCTATCTGGTCCACACTTGGACGACGATGGCCTGACTGGTTACAAGAGGCAGCCTGGGCGGTACGTTAGGTCTGAAGAAGTGGGATTTCTAGTGCCATTTTGATGATTTATTGGACAAACTAAAACTGCCCTAGCTTATCGGGGCCTCAGCTTGGGCCAAGGACAGAGTGCCTGCTGCTGGTGGCCCTGCTGAAATCCAGGCCAGCGACACAGTTTTTATCAGGAGTCGAGTTTTTGGTTTCCACTGTGCTTCTGATGAAAGCCACAGCTTATTCCTTTATTAGTGGTGACTCCGTGTGCCCTGATGTCTCAGAGCTTGTGCTCTGGAGGGAGGCATACAAATCGGGCTCAAATCTGGCCCTGCCGGGTGACCTTGGGTGTCACTTAATCCCATTGCGCCTGGTCCCTTTTCTGTAAAAGGGAGTGATACGGAGGTTGGAGAGTTACCTGACTTAGTGTTTGTAGTGTAGCCGGTGCTTGGTGGGAGTGTCGCCTGCCAGCACGGCCGGGCATGCAGGCGGAGCTTGTGAGTGTTGGATGTTGTAGGCGTCACGCGGCAGATCACTGGGACTGCACTGACGACATTGAGACCTTGCCCCTGACTCGCTCCAGGGGGCGATGCAGGCCCCTTCCTGATGGGCTGGGAGGGGAACACCCAGCTGATCCATCCAGTGTCTGGGGAGAAGATTGAAGCTGGAAGACAGGGAGACCCTGTCTGTGATTCATGCTGAGAGGCGGGGCAGGTGTCCTAGACACTCATGGCGTCAGTGCCTCATCCTGCTGGCAAGGCGTTGTTTACATGTCCCAAGTGAGAGTCAGAGCCCTCCATCCCATCCCTAATGCACAGTCCGAGGCCGAGGAAAGGGACCTGTCAGCTGGCCTTTGCGAAAATAGCAAACAGGCCTCTGGGGCTGCCTGGGGTGTTGGCTCTGTGTCAGAGAGGGAACGGGGTGGATCTTGGGGTGATGTGGTTGCTTTCCTCTCACTCATCTCCCCGTCCCTGAGGGCAGAGAAGCAGACTTTTGCTCGAGTGCATCACCATCACCCAGCGCGGAGCCAGTCAGCAGAGGCTCGCTGCGTCTGGCAGCCTCTCCGGCAGGGAATTCCCGCCACGGACAGGTGCTGCCCAGAGAGGCTCAGCCGATGCGGCAGAGCACGAGGGTTTTCCTAGGGGCCCGGTTTGGTGAACAAGGCCAGCAGGGTTTTTAAGAAGATTCTTAGCCACACTGTCTCACGTCCAGCCTGTAGGTTTTCTCCCAGCCAGAGTTGATTCTGGAAAGGCCTAAGCAAGCACCAGGCAGCCGGACTCTCTGGTTTCACGCTCGGGAGGGAAGTGGGGTGGGGTGAGGGGAGGGCTGGGTGCTGGATTAGCCATGCTCTGAGGAGGCTGGGGGTGCTCTGGGAGGAGGCAGTGTTTGTATTCATCTTTGTGTCTGGGGTCCCCAGCCTGGCGTGGCAGGGGGTGACTGTATGACTGAGCCGTGAACTGAGTTGCAGGGCTGTGTGGCTCTGAGCAGCAGTGTGACGACCTGTGCCCTCTTCAGCCACAGGAGCCCCTCGTGACCAGCCGCTCCAGACCCCACTCTGCCTGCTGGTGATGTCTCTGTGCCTTTAACGTCAGTGGCAGCAAGAAATCTACTGTCCCTCTCCTCCCTGGTGTCCTGCCTGGGACCACCTGCTGCCTGTGTGCCCCAACCCCCCTGCCTGTCCTTCTGGGCCCCAGAGCGGCAGGAGGCCGGAAGTTGCTCCACTGCAGGCCACCCCTTCCCCTGATTTCAGCCTTGGCTGCCGCCCAGGCCTCCAACGATCTGGTGCCGAGAACTTTGTATTCTGGGGCCAGTGACTTCAGGCTGAGCGACTGGCTGCCTGCAGGCTCCATTGGCAGAAGCTGCGCTGGGCTCCTGGTGCGGGGTGAGTGCTCTGGGAAGGGCACAGCCAGGTCTCCCGGTGCCTGAGTTGGGTGTGGGTCTCAGGTGAGCGCTGTCCATGAGTGCAGGCGCTGCGTGTGCTGGCCGCTGGTCCCAGGAGGCCCACTGAGTCCCCTGCTCTGGCAGGTGCTGGGTGGGCGGGGGGAGGGGTGAGAGCAGTGCTGCGGGCAGGGGTCTGAGGGTGGGGGCGTGTGGCTGTGTTGGGACAAGGATCCCGGTTGTCCCCTGCGCTCAGCTGGGAAGAAAGGCCCGTGGGAGGATGGTGAGAGCAGCTTGGGCTTATCGCTCCGTGGTTCCCAGGGCGACCAGCCAAGGTTGGGGGTGATGGCACCTGATTTTACAGATGAGATGAGGCCTCGGGTGCCCAACTGGGGAAGGCAGAGCCTGGGGCACACCCAGGCGGGCTGATTCCAGCCTCGGGCTGGGCTGTCCTCTGTCCCACTTTCCCCACTGCCTGACTTCAGCCCAGGGGCCTTGACCTTTCCCTTTCTCTGCACCCAACGCCTGATTGCTCGGGTCACAAGTCCAGCTGCCTTCTCCCTTGGCAGCAACACAGGGTATTTCCGTGGGTTGGTGCTGACCCAGCCAAGGCGAATAAATACTTTGCAGCGGTTCTCAACCTTCCTAACGCCGCGACCCTTTCATACGGCTCCTCATGTTGTGACCCAACCATAAACTTATTTTTGTTGCTACTTCTTAACTGTAATGTTGCTACTGTTATGAATCGTCATGTAAATATCTCATACGCAGGATGTATTTTCATTGTTCGAGACCCACAGGTTGAGAACCGCTGTAGGCTCTGGTGAGGCTTTGCAAAGGCTTCCGGGAGCTGCCGCTCTGACATCCAGACACGCCTTCTGGGCCTGCCTCTGGTAGGCTTCCCAGCGCTGAATTTGGTTGTGTCCAGCCCCGTTGCTAAGTTAATAAGCAAAAGTGGCCCCTGACCGTTCTCTTTGGACCGTGATGATTTCTCGTGAGGCGGACCTGTTCATGGTTTTGCGCCCCTTGTATTTCCTGTCCTGCTGCTGTGTGGTCCTGAAGGAGCCCTTTGCCTCTTCTTGTCTTTGCTGAGGTGGTGGTTTGGGCTCTTTCTTCTCTGCCCTGTCCCTACAGGCCCGCCTGCGGGCCAACGCGGAGCAGGCACTTGGTGCCCAGGATGAGGGTGAGATTTGCACCCCATACCTGCTCTCTGTTGTGTGTGCCATCGACTGCCAGGCCTGCCAGCCCCCAGCTGCTGGGCCAGAAAAGAATCTCCCTCCCGGTGGGCAGAGCTCAGGGTCAGGCCAGCTGCTAGTTGGCCTGTGAGGGGGAGATAACAGGGTAGCATCTGCGGTTCTCTGGGATTTAAGTGAGGGGTGAGGTCGATGTTTCCAGCCCTGAACACCTACTGTGCGCAGGCGCTGCTCCCACGCTTACCTCCTCCATCCGTGTCTTTTTCACTTCTTATTTTGAAATAATTTCGGACTTACAGAAAAGTTGCAAAAGCAGTACAAACAAATCTCTTCCACCCCTTACCCAAACCCCCGATACGAATATTTACCATATTTGTTTCATTATTCTATTTTCCCCTGAACCATTTGAGTGTAAGTTGCAGACATGATGCTCCTAAACCTCTAAACCAGGGGTCCTCAAACTTTTTAAACAGGGGGCCAGTTCACTGTCCCTCAGACCGTTGGAGGGCCGGACTATAGTTTAAAAATAAAACTATGAACAAATTCCTATGCACATAGCGGCAGCAAAAACACCCGGCGGGCCGGATAAATGTTTTCGGCGGGCCGCATGTGGCCCGCGGGCCGTAGTTTGAGGACCCCTGCTCTAAACACTGAAGTATTTTTTTTTCTAAGAATGAGGATATTCTCTCACATAACCACGGCACAGCAACTAGGAAATGAACATCGACACAGACCTTATTTAAAGTTTGTCAGGTGTCCAAGGTCCAATCCAGGATCACACATGTGTTTCTGTGTTGTCTCTTAGTCTCCTTGAACCTGGGAGTTCTTTAGTCTTTATCTCTCATGACCTTTGACGTTTATTTTGTGGAATGTCCCTTAGTCTGGGTTTGCCTCATGTTGTGTCCTTGTTCATTCAGACTGTGGCCTGCAGAAACGCCCTGCAGGTCCTCCTTGGCCTCCTCCCAGGAGGCACGAGATGTCCATTTCATGCTAGTGATGTTCACCTAGATCACTGGGCTACTGTGGTGTCCGCCAGCTCAGTCCACTGTGAAATGCATAAGTAAGCACAGTATCCCTCATTTCAGAAGGTGAGCGAGAGCCCAGCAAGCTGGCCTCCTGTCTGAGCAGCTGGGTGTGACCCGGGCCCGGCCTCCCCGTCCAGGGCTTGTCTGGCCTTGAGCAGTGGCCCTGCGCCGCCCTTGCCTCGCTCTGCCTCTCGGAGCTAACGGGTCTCCAGAGCACATGCCTCCTGGCTCTCCTTCCTCTGGGGCAGCCCTTCCATCTCTTTTGTTGGTTCACCTCCTCACCCAGACTCGGTGTTGAAGGACCAGGGTACCCCCTACCTCTCTAGTCTGTTCTCTCCTGGCCGATCTACTCCAGGTCCATGGCCTCAAACACCGTCCAGTTGCCAATCACATCCAGGTCTCTTGCCTGCTCTGACCTCTCCTGGGGCTCCATCCCACTCCCAGCGGGGCCTGGTTCTCTAGTCCTGCTGTTACAGGGAAGGGCATTCCTACCCTCCCAACATGGATTCTCCCTTTCCCTCCGCTTCCCCAGCTTTGCCCATTTTCCCTTGCTCCCACCCAGCTCAGAGGCACCGTGTCTCCCTCTCCTCTTTCAGCCCTCGCTGCTCTAATCCAGAGATCTTCCCAGAGTGCAGCAGGGTACGCCCCCTCCTCCCCCCCACGGTGCTCGGAGGAAAATGATGAGAGGCCGAGAGCCAGCTGAGACCTGTGGGCACCTTCAGCTTCACCTCACCCCTAGGCACCCCCCGGCCCTTGGCCCTGGATCTGGCGCACGTCCAGCTCATTGTTCCTTCGGGCTGGGCCATCACCGTTCCTTCTTCTGGGCTTTCCCCCAGACTGTGTGTGGCCTCCTGTTCCGTTTCTCCCGCTCAGATGCCCTCGTGTGTGCCCTCTTCAGAAAGGCTCGCTTTCCTATCCAGCCCCAGTGAGCTCCCGTAATCCCACCCCTCACCAGGTAATGCACAAAACATCACCTTCGAGGCTCCAATCCTGATCTGAAAGGACCTTATTTCTGCCCCCCCCCCCCTTCCCTGCTCCTTTCTCTGGTACCTGCTGGGAGAGCAGAGGCCTTCACTGTCCTGTCCCGCCCTGGGCCTGGGCCTGGGCCTGAGCCTGGCACCGAGCCGTCGCTCGGCCCCCGTCCTGTCTCCCTGGTCTGACGGCTCCCCTCTTCTGCTTTAGTTTTCATGTATTTTCTTCTTTCCTTTCTATTTGGTCTTTATTCCCCCTTCTCCATTCATTGGCCATGATCAGACACTGAGGTTTTTGCAATATCTATTTTGTTTATTAAATATATTTGTATGTTCCCTACTTAGAACAAATGGTGAGTCAAGCATTTTAAACTTTACTAAGAAATAAATCACATGGTTAGCTAGACACAGGCCGGCGGGAGGGCCAAGGCCTGAATGCAGGCTGGTGGACAGCGGGGTGACTTTGGATACATCTTTCTAAACTTGTCTGGGCCTTGGTTTTCTTCATTTGTAAAACCAGAGGGTGGCTGACCTCCCAAGATGTTCTCATTCTGGGGCATACATTGCCTTAGCTGGTTTCTTAAAACTCCTTTTTATTGTGGTAAAATATATATAACAGAATTTGCCATATTAATCATCTGTAAGTGTACAGTTCGATGGCATTAAGTTCGTTCTCACTGTTGTGCAACTATCACCACCATCCATCTCCAGAGCTTTGTCATCACCTCCAACATAAACTTTGTCCCCATGAAACCCTAACTCCCCACCTGCTCCCCAGCCCCTGTCACCAGCCCTCCACTGTCTCTGTATGAATTTGACACTGATGCTTCATACGAGTGGATCATGTGGATTTGTCCCTTTGTGACTGGCCCGGCTTACTTGTCCTCGCTGGCTTTCGTTGCTGATGTGATGTATTCAGAAGCCCTGGGGGAAGGCAGGTTTCTGTAGCAGTTTAAAGAAATCCGTGCTTTAACTGAGCAGAGGCTTTGCTTCCTGCGGGAGCACATTGTTACCCTCGCTGTCCAGCCAGATGGAGCCCTGCGGGAGGAACCACACAGCCAGGTTCTCAAATCTGGGCTGCTGCAGCCGCGAGAGCACTGAAAGGGACACTGCCCATACCCACGCGCGCACACATGCACGCCGCGGTCACGCGGGGCCTCTGGCTGGCCTTGAAGCTACTTTAAGAGCTTGGCATGTTGTAAACCCTACAGTGAGTTAGGGTGAGCTTGGGCTCCATTGGGTTTGAATTTGCTCCCCTCCCTATGGCCAGTCAGCCCTTCAGGGAATGAGGAGGGTGATGGTGCTGGCTTTCACCTGGGGCTGCAGTGGGCTGCGGTGGGACCTTCACTCCGCCTGGGGCCCTTCCACTCGGAGGCTGCTCTACTCTGGCTCTGACTTCCCTCCCCAGATGCTGAGGTTCAGAACCATGTGTGGGGGCCTGAAGCTCCTGGGCCTCCGCCGAACCTCCACCGCCCCCGCTGCCTCCCCGAATGTCCGGCGCCTGGAGTACAAGCCCATCAAGAAAGTCATGGTGGCCAACAGAGGTGAGCACCGTAGGGCAGGGAGAGGAACCTCCTCCACCCACTCCCCACCTCACGTGACATCTGCTTCTCTTAGGACCCAGGAATCTAACTTCTCCCCCGTGCCCCCACCCCCAGGTGAGATTGCCATCCGTGTGTTCCGGGCCTGCACGGAGCTGGGCATCCGCACTGTGGCTGTGTACTCGGAGCAGGACACGGGCCAGATGCACCGGCAGAAAGCAGATGAAGCCTACCTCATCGGCCGTGGCCTCGCCCCAGTGCAGGCCTATCTGCACATCCCAGACATCATCAAGGTGGCCAAGGTGAGCCAGGCCAGGGCAGGCCGGGGCCTCTTAAGGGCCAGGGCTGGGTCCTGTGCCGTCCCCATGCTGTGCCCCATCCCCACACCAGCCAGCAGTTAAGTGTCTGGATGGGTGGGTGGGTGGATGATGAATGGATTAATGAATGAATGGAGCAAGTGAGGTGGGAGGCACAAGAGCCACAGGGTTTGGTCGGAGACGCTGTGAAGGAATTTGAGGGGCACAGCACTCTTCTGCCCCCAGGAAAACAACGTGGATGCGATACACCCTGGCTATGGGTTCCTGTCGGAGCGTGCGGACTTTGCGCAAGCTTGCCAGGATGCCGGGGTCCGGTTCATTGGACCGAGCCCAGAGGTGGTCCGAAAGATGGGAGATAAGGTGGAGGCCCGGGCCATCGCCATCGCCGCAGGTGATGTGGCCAGCAAGCCGCGGGGCCCTGCAGCTCCTCGGGGAGGGGGCTGGCGGGTTTTGCAGGGATTCCAGTTTGTGACAAAGGCCCCACATGCCTGTTTCTCAACAGGTGTCCCCGTGGTCCCTGGCACTAACGCCCCTATCACTTCCCTGCACGAGGCCCAGGAGTTCTCCAACATCTACGGCTTCCCCATCATCTTCAAGGCCGCCTATGGGGGCGGGGGGCGTGGCATGAGGGTAGTGCACAGCTACGAGGTGAGCAGGAGCCAGGGCTGGGAGGCCGCCGCACAGCCTGCGGGCTCCGGGGGTGGGTCGGGGTCACGCAGAGGGGCCCAGTGTCTGCTCAGCCTCCACTCGCCCCCAGGATCTGGAGGAAAACTACACCCGGGCCTTCTCAGAGGCCCTGGCTGCCTTCGGGAACGGGGCGCTGTTTGTGGAGAAGTTCATCGAGAGGCCACGCCACATCGAGGTGCAGATCCTGGGTGAGTGGGGTGTTCCTGGGCCGCAGCGCAGCGGTGGCAGGAGCCAGCAGGCCTGGCAGGGGCCTGGGCCCAGGGCCTCGGGCGGCCGGTTCTCTCCTGGCTGCCCAGCACTGGAGCGGGCGCTGATGGGCCACCTCGATGTGTAAGGTTGTCAGGCCTGTCGGAGTGTTTGCCTCCCTCTGCAGGGGACCAGTACGGCAACATTCTGCACCTCTACGAGCGAGACTGCTCCATCCAGCGGCGGCACCAGAAGGTGGTGGAGATCGCCCCTGCGGCCCACCTGGACCCTCAGCTTCGGACCCGGCTCACCAGCGACTCAGTCAAACTTGCTAAGCAGGTGAAGTGTGGGGGCTCCTGGGACAGTTGCCCACAGAGAGACAGGAGCCTGTTCCTGCAGGCTCGCTCCTGGCTGGTGGCCACTGGGGTCTAGGTGGACAGTCTGCTGGGAGCAGGGAGGCCCGGGTGACAGCTCTGGGAGGGGAGGGGTTCTGCTGGAGGATAGAGGCCAATGAGGAGTCAGTGGGGTGTCAGAGGGCAGGCCCAGAGACCAAGCCTGGGGTCAGCAAGTAGGAGGAGGGAGAGAGGCCGTGGACCAGCCCTCAGCACCCTGTGCCCAGATCGAACTTCTGCGTGGCACCAGCGAACCCCTGGACTGCAGGAATGAGGTTCAGTGGATTCTGTCAGGATCAAGAAACATTACTGAGGCATTTCTTCCGCACTTACCCGTCCCCTACATCACATTTCTTGCAACCCTTTTCTCCTAAGGCCCTCTGCTAGTCTTGGCTCTGCTGGGTCATGGGCGGGGAATGGCTCCCCAGCAGTGGCCTGACCCGGGGCCTGGCTCGAGAGAGCACCTGCCATGGCCAGACCACCCGCAGCAGTCCTGCTCTCTGTTCTTCTGGGCCCTCCTGACCCCACCCCCTCTGGAGTCCAGGCATCCTGCCCCCAGATCTGCCTCCTCTTCCAGAGCCCTGGGCCAGAGCATCGTTTCAGATCTGCCCTCCCAGCCCCATGCGGGCCCTGGTCCTGCTCTCCTCCAGGGCCACGCTCCCTCAGGCCTCAGGCAGCTGGACCCAGAGCCGGACGGCAGGTGGTCTGTCACCTTCCCCAGACCGAAAGCAGTGAGGCTTTAGCCACAGTGAATGTGAGGCAGTGATTTAAGAGGAGAGGTTTTGGTTATTTTGCAAGAGGCATGTCTTTACCTTGATTTATTATTATTATTATTATTATTATTATTATTATTATTATTATTATTCTCATTCCTGAACAGATTTGAGGGAGCTTACTGAAGTCTAGTTTGTGGTCTTGGGAAGACAAGAGTGAAAGGAATCAGGGTTGAATTTTGAGTAGAGTCATCACTGGTGGATTTCCCTCAAATGGCATCTCTTTGGGCAGTGCCCGGAGGGGATGACCGAGCGAAGAATGAGGAGGGCCCAGGAGAGGCCAGGGTACCCATGGGTGGGGCCTGTGCCCGAGAGCAGAGGAGGCTGCAGGGGAGAGGGCAGAGGGCGCCACGCCTGGGGTAATGGGAGCTGTTGATGTCTCGCCCAGATAGTGTGAGTGCAGCCACCTGAGGGTGCTGGTGGCTCTCGGGGAGGCGTCCAGGCAGGAGCCCAGCCGGGGGCTTTGGGAGCTCCCCTCCCCAGCGGCAGGCTGGTGGGCTACCGTCTGGTGGGGCAGGGTGTGCTGCAGTCTGTCTTTTTATGGAACCAAATGGCAAGGGCTCTCATCACTACGCCTGCTTACTTACGTGGCCCCCACAGGTGGGCTACGAGAACGCGGGCACCGTGGAGTTCCTGGTGGACAAGCACGGCAAGCACTACTTCATCGAGGTCAATTCCCGCCTGCAGGTGGAGCACACGGTCACCGAGGAGATCACCGAGTGAGCAGGGGCTGGGCCAGGGCCCAGGGGCCAGGGCAGGGGTGTTCTCTGGGTTTCGTGTAAAATCCACTCCGGTGGCTCCTGGGAGCAGGTGGCAGGGAGCTCAGCTCACTCTGCATGGGGTAGGAAGCAGTTGGGAATCTAGTTACTTTTTACAAAAATTATAATAAAAGCATCACGGGGTTATTGTATTAGTACAAAGCAGCAAATACAAACGATCTAGAGCCCCACCTAGGACTGGATGCTGAGGGGGCTCCCAAGCTGTAAGACACAGCCACACGGGAGGGAAGTGTCGATCACCCTCATTGTTCAGACAAGTGGTTCTCAACCTTGGCTGCACATTAGAATCACCTGGGAATCTTTTCAAAATCCTGATTTCTGGGCCTCATCTTCCGGAAATTCTGTTTCTTTGTTATGGGGTGGGGCCACAACATTAGTAACAAAGAAACCGAATTTCTGGAGGATGAGGCCCAGAAATCAGGATTTTAAAGATTCCCAGGTGATTCTAATGTGCAGCCAAGGTTGGGAACCACTGGTTTAGAGGAAGCTGAGGCTCAGAGAGGTTAAGAGAGTTGCCCAAGGTCACACAGCTGAGACTGGAAACCCAGGCTCAAGTCTGTTAGAAATAATTGGTGTCTTTCCATCGTTATTTCCTTTACTATGTAAGTAGTTTGACACAATGGCAATGTTTTGTATAGAAGTTTTATTCTACTTTTTAAATTCAGTATTTTCGAAGACATTTCCCCAGACCATTGGACTTTCTGAATACTTGTAGTGGCTGCATACTATTCCAACACCTGTGTAAGTCGTAACTTATTTGCACAGTCCTCTGTTACTAGTGAGGTGTTTCCAGCTTTGTGGTTAAGGGTGTGTCAGTCAGCCTTTGTGCTGAAATCTCTGCCTACCTCTCTGAAGAGGTCTGAGGATTGACACCTTTAGTGGCATTACCTGAGCAAAGGTTAAGCAACATCCGGCCTAATTAGCTTTCTCGATTGCTTGTCCAATTTGTTTGCCCACAAGCATTGAGTATAGACATTTTAAAAACTTGTCCATTTTATAAACAACTAAAATAACCTTTCATTGTTTCAAGATACAGATTTTGAGCCATTTAAGTGTTAAGGCTGGCTTGGCGCCAGGCCATCTCACCATGGAACTTTCCTGACAGTTTCTTCTCCGAACCCTGCCCCCACCTGAGGTTGAGGAAGCTGTGTGAGGGGGGGAGAGGGGCGCCTGCCTTTGCCCAGGGGGTGCACAGAGACCCCCAGACTCCGTGCTCTCTGGAGAGAAAGACTGAATGGAGATGGACGCTCCAGGCTCAGACTCTGGCCCCACACAACTTCCCCATCGTGCTGCTGTAACATTGTCGACCGGGAGCCGGCCGCAGGCCTGCTCTGCCAGGAGGGAAATCTTCGCTTGCCTGGCAGCGGGGGTTTGTGTCAGACAGACACGGGCTGGTGCAGGTTCCTCCCAGCTCACTAGCTGCATGGAACTCGGGTGAGCTGCAGGCTCTCTCACCCTCGGCCTCCTCCTCTGATAACAATGATGGGGACGCTCAGAGCATTATTGTGGAGATAAAGCTGAAGAGCGCGCACCAGCCCCTCTGCATGCAGATGTGGGGATACATGTGACCATCATCACGCTGTGGGGTGATTGAGCCGGAAACACAACGCTGGGAGCATCTGCCAGGGTAGTTCCCAGGCTGTCCTCACCGCAGCCTCAGGGACAATGTAAACACCGAGGTTTTAAACTGTTCCACGTGGACTCCTTGCTGTGCTCAGCATAGCAGTCAGTGAGGCCGAGTCATCCCTGCGCTCGGAGAGCTCTGTGCTCTCAGATCAGGAGCGGAGGATGGCGTCCCGACCACAGCGCCCACCTGTGTGGACCCTCTTGCAGCTGTGGTCCCATCTCAAGGAGCCCGGCCTCCTCGACCCCGTTCTCTCACAGCTGCCCCCCAGCACACCCACACAGAGGACTCCACGAGCAGGGTGTCTGAGGCTTCAAATCCAGGCTTGACCAAGGGGGAGTTTGGGGGCAGCAGGAGCACCGAGAGACCCAGGGAGAAAGAGGGCAGTACACGGGGAGGGACAGTTTGCGGGGATGCAAGAACAGGTGGATGCAAAGAGTTCAGCTGCCCCTCCAGCTGCCTGTTCTCCTTATTCAGAATGTGCAGAGTCACCGGGCACAGGGCAGGGGTGCTGAGCAGGCAGGAGGAGCCACTGCTCAGGCTGGAGAAGCGTCTGCAGGAGCTGGGTGGGCTGCGTCTGTGCACGGACTGCCGCCTTGTCCATCCCTGCCTCATGTTCTCCTCTTGGTTCTGTGTCCTTTCCCTGCAGTGTGGACCTGGTCCACGCCCAGATCCACGTGACCGAGGGCCGGAGCCTGCCCGACCTGGGGCTACGGCAGGAGAATATCCGCATCAACGGCTGTGCCATTCAGTGCCGGGTCACCACCGAGGACCCCGCCCGCAGCTTCCAGCCAGACACCGGCCGCATCGAGGTAGCGTCCGCATTCTGACGTTCCAGCTGAGCGGCCGCGGGGCTCTGCCTGTGTAAGGACTCTCGGGCCAGACTGCTTCTGCGGGGCACGAAGTGAGGGAGGACCCTCTCTTGGGCTGAATCTGGCTGAGAGTACATGGCAGCCAGGCCCGGTCAGAGGAAGGGAGGCGCACCCTGGGCAGGGGCTGCCATGTACACAGGCTGGTAAGCCAGTGGGCAGATCATCAGAACAGGGAGCAGAGCGGCTGGTAGAGCCAAAGGTGGGGTCCCCAGAAAGGAGGCCCAGGTCCTGGATTCTAAGAGCCCAAAGACAGGAGGGTGCTGCTGGCCACTGTCCTGCCTTCAGAGGGGTGTGGCTGGCAAGACACCACTCGGGGTGCCGTGAAGGATTGGGGCCCTGAAGTCCCAGTGGAGGGGCCAGGCTGAGCAAGGGGACCTCAAGGATAAATGAGAGAGGTGGGGAAGTGGTGGACGGCAGGGAGGAGGCCGAGAGGCAGGCTCATGGTGGGAGGTTGAGGAGGGCCCAGGCAGGCACCCCACATCTGGACCTGCGCCTCCTCCAGGGATACTTCCTGCACCTTCTCTTTCTCCTCACATAGAAAGCCATCTCTCACCCCTCCCCTGCTGGCCCCCATTCCCTGGCTGAGGGCAGGAGCCCTCTGGCCTGCTCGGTGCCTGTCCCCTGTCCCCGCTCATGCTGACTACGAAGACCTCTGGATCCTGGTGCCAGCGCATGTCGCTGGCTCTGCTGCTGTATGGCACCCCATCTGGCCTGTGCAGCGCCCCCCCCCCCCCCGGCAGGGCAGGAGCTCAGACTCTGCTCTGGGTGCAGGGAGTGGGGTGGGGGGCAAGTCTGAGATACTGGGCTTCTGAAGGCAAGTGGCAGGGCAGGGCGCTGTCTGGATTCTGGAAGTTGCATAGAACTGGTAGGCTCAAGGCCAGAGCGCGGTCCAGACTGCTCTGCCCTCGGCCAGGAAAGGGCAGCCCTGCCCTGGACGCTGCCTTCCTCCACCTCCCCTTCCCAGGCCTGGCTCCTCCGAGCCTGGTTTACCACAGAATATTTTTAGCTCCCAGTTCCTGCTCACAGCTGAGTGTTCACCTTTAAATATTTTATTAAGTTCCTTTTTTATCAAACACAGGCCCCTGTCCCTTAGAAGTGGCAGCATGGTGCAGTGGGTGCAGCGGGGCTCCCTCCCACTCCTCGTCTTCCTGCATGTGCCTCACAGGGTGCCCCCACCCCGATCGTGGACTTCATGTGTGTGCTGCAGTTACTCCAGACACCCCAAACCTCTGTCCCCCACCCTGTGTCCCCTACCCATTAGGCTGTGTTTGGAGCCCCTGTCTGTGTCCCCAGGTCTGCCTCTGACCCTGTGCTCTTCCCCTGCTTCCCTCTGTGGGCACCGGCAGAAATGAAGCAGAACTTCACAAGCCAGAGCTGGGATCCCTCGTGCATCCTGTGCAGCTGGGGCTGAGGCTGCCTCCGACTCTGGCTTCTGACCCAGTTCCTGAGCCCACCCTTCCCTCCCCACAGGTGTTCCGGAGCGGAGAGGGCATGGGCATCCGCCTGGATAATGCTTCCGCCTTCCAGGGAGCTGTCATCTCCCCCCATTATGACTCCCTGCTGGTCAAGGTCATCGCCCACGCCAAAGACCACCTCACAGCCGCCACCAAGATGAGCAGAGCCCTGGCTGAGTTCCGAGTCCGAGGCGTGAAGGTGAGAGGCTGCAGGCCCTGTCTCCCTCCGCTCGCTCCCATCCGTCTCCGCCCCTCCTGTCCTGCATGTGGACGCTCCTGGCCGCGCTTGGTCACTGCTGCTGCCGGCCCCTCAGCGTCCCTGGGAGTCGGGAGTCGGCCCTGCTCTGTGGACCCCACACGTCTCGTGCCCGTCCGGGGTGAGATCACCTGGCGGTGTGTGAGTCCGCATTCTCCCTGGCCTCCCTTCGGGAAATCCTGATCCCACATGTTTGGGTAGGGACCTCGGAGCCTGTGTTTTGAGCGGCGTTGGGTGCCTCGGACAGCCGAGAAGGGAGGCTGCAGCCGGAGGAGTGAGCACAGGGCAGGAGGCGGCCGGGGGCTGCCCTGAGGCGGCTCACCCTGGGTGGCCAGGCAAGGGCCCGAAATGCCTGTTGGCCTGTTGGTCGGATCCGTTACCGAGTCTGTAGCTGGAGATGAAGTGACAGCCATGTGCTGTCCCGAGGCCAGACGCTGCCACCAGGACAAGGCTCTGCCCGAGCAGATCTCGCCTAGTCTCACTGTGAGGGGCGCCCAGACAGCTCCACTCACCCTCTTCTGGGGGCTCCAAGATGGTCACTCATAGCAGAGGGCGCCCGCCCTGCCTGCTGCGCACGAGGGGAGCAGGGGTCCTGGGTGCTGGCTGGGCCCTCAGCTTCGCGTCCCCTCAGCTGCTCCCAGCCTCCCTGTGGTCCAGGTGGGTCGGCGCGTGTGGGCGGTGCTGTCCTCGCAGCGCCCTGCGTCACTTCTCACCTTTGGGGAAAAGCACGCAGGAGGGAAGGGGGCGGCGAGTCTGTGCCTGGCGTCTCGTCTGTGCCTGGCGTCTCCTCAGCTGACAGCAAACAGGTTCCCCAGGTGCTGGGGAGGGGCTCTGTGCTTTTCCGTGAGGTGCCTCAGGGTTCGGGGTCAAAGGGCCGTTTCATGACATCGTGTGCCCACTTTCTCACCGAGGGCATGTCCTGGGGCTGCCTCCGGTTCCAGGTGGCCAGTGCACCCCGTGACCCCAGTGGGTGACCCAGCTACCCCATCCCTCACCTGCCTGGGCTGTAGGACCGCCTGTACCTGAGAGCCCTGGAGGTGAAGCGGGAAGACCAGGGCCGTGAGAGCCACAAGAAGGCGGGAGGCCAGTGCAGGACACGGGTTTCTGGTTCCTGGGGGCACCAGTGTCTTCAGATGTGCACCAAGACCTGGCCACTGGCTCCTGTCACACCTCGAGCCTCCGCCAACCCTGCACTCGCGGCCCTGCCTCCGCTGCTCTGCGCCGCCCGTCTCTGTCCAGGCCTCGCGGGGCTCACGCTCCCTTCTCTTCTCTGCTGAGAACCTTGTTTCGTTTACTTAAACCAGGGTCGCTCTCGGGATACATCCAGGTATGTGTCTGGGCTGGGAGGGCAGGCACGTGTGTGTCACCACTGCGCAACCCACAACTGTGTGAGCTTGGCCTGCACACGTGTGTGTACACACCTTATTATGCCAACTCTTACCAGGCTGCTCATCAGAAACACCATGGGTCTCACACAGAAACGGGCACATACCCCCAGGCGCCAGTGCAGGTCCTGGGTGCCAGCGCCCGCCTTTTGTGGTGGAGCCCGGGCACCTGCCCCTTCTTGAAGCATCTGGGTACGCCTGGCGCGGGGTGCAGCAGCACAGGTGCCTGCGAGTATGTGTGTTGGGAGCACTGTTCCTCCCAGCTGACGCCCAGGAGCAGTGACTGTTCGGATGGCTGGCAGGGCTGTGCCTGGGGCCAGAGGAAGCAAAACAAGGCAGCCTCCGGTGCCTCCGGTGGACTGTGGCTCCTCAGCATGGGGGCTAGCGCAGGGCGTGGCCCGGCAGGTAGGGGGCACCCGTGTCCCCGAGGGAGGTTTGACTCAGTCCCTCCAGCCCAGCCCAAAACCTGGGGTGTCAATGGAGCAACTGGGGGCCGGCTCAGGGCCTGTAGCACTGGCAGGAACCTTCCAGAGGGTTGTGGGCAGTGAGATTCCAAACCCGTCCCCGTCCCTTTAGGATGACGTGCTACAAATCCCTGGGAGATGGTGAATAAGATTGTCACAGGCGCAGGGACTTTCTTACTGAGCTGTGTAAGCAATGATGCGAGCCCAAGTCCCTGTGCCCTAAAGGGCTGTGCCATCTCCCACCTGCTCCTGTGGCCACTCTGTGCCCTGTAACACCCCTGCCACCATGAGGACGTCACATCCTGTCCACAGTCTGCCAGGAAGGGTGTGCTCTGTGCTTACAGCTGCAGGCACAGCAGAGGGCTCAGGCGTCCAGTCCGCAGGGCGCCAGGGGCCGGACCTGGGCTCACCCGTTAGAGCCGCCAGCCTGGAACACTTGGCCCTCAGGGGGAAGAGGAGGCTGAGGGCACCCAGATCCACGTAGGCCACCTCCATGGGACTGGCAGTCCCAGCCCTGTCCTGTCTGTGCCTCCACTGGCCCACATGTCCCTCTCCCTCCGGCAGGATGACACTAGAGACTAGCACTGAGGTGTCCCCAACAATTTTATTATAAAGAAAAACAAGACTCCCACTTGGTGGCTGCAGCCCCTGCCTCGGTGGCTGTGAGCACCTGTCAGAGGGGCTGACCCCTTATGCCTGTCAGTGGGCCAGAACCAGGGAAAGGGCCCCCTGTCCTGCCAAGCACAAGGGGGCCTGAGGTACCGAGGGTAAGAGGGAGGGACTCCCAGGCAGTGCTGACCCACCCAGGCCAGGTGGCTGCCTGCCCCCCACCCTCCACCCCGGGCTGACTCCCTTCCCATCATACCACGCTCTCTTCCAGCCGTTCTGCACTGCCCCCCACCCCCTGGCACCCGGCCCCAAACAGTCCCCCGTGCACAGAGTGGCTCCGTCGGGCCCAGGCCCCACCCAGGCGCCTGGCATAACCATAGCACCCGCCCGTGTCTCCCAGGTCCAGGGAGCAGCTGCGCTGGGGGCGCGGTGGGGGGCTCCGTGGCGGGTGGGTCTTCGGTGTGGGGCTGGGGCCTCCGTTGGTCTGGGATTGGACGTGGCTGAGCTTCAGGGGGAGGCGGCCATTCCCAGCCCCCCGGCCCCGAACCAGCAAGGCCACAGTGAAGACCAGTAAGGCAGCCACAAGGACACCCCCCACGGCCACAGTCAGGGTCCCGCCCAGCATGTGGGCCTGTGGGGCGTGGCACAGGGGCATGGCCGGCAGCGTTGAGAAGTGGGCACAGCCCAGCAGCTTGGTGGACGTGAGGTCAGAAGGCCCAGCGGCAGGTGACAGGGCCAGCAGGCAGAGGTCATAGTCGGCACCAGGGACCAGGTGCTTCAGCAGGAAGTGGTGGCTGGAGGCGGGGATGATCCTGCAGGCAAGGTCTGGAGGTCAGAGCCGGGCCTCGGGGTCCAGGCCCCAGCCCCACCCACATGGCTTGAAGCCCCCGTCACAGCCCTTCCCCACCACCCTGGGTCCCAGGTCCCAGCTCTGAACACCCTCTTCTCCTGGGACCACAAAGGCCTCGTGGGTTCACTCAAGAAGATGGAGAAACCAAGACAGGCATGCAGGGATATGCGTGTGTGTGTGTGCACTAGAGGCAGTGCAGGAGGACAGATAGGTATGTGCCCTGACACACAGGCCCAGCACAGGCGAAGGACAGGCGAAGAATCACATCACCAGAGATAAGTCATGTGTGTGGGGCTGGCCGCGTGCTTAATCACACACCAGCCTGGAGGCCGCCTGTGGCTCAGACACATGGGAGAGACCTGAGGGGCACTGCCCACCTCCCCCCAGCATTTCCCACCTCTTCTTCCTGGTACCTGACCCGCCCCTCCCCCTAGCTCAAGATCCCCAGGCAGCTCAGAAGCTGAGGAGGGGTGTGTGGAAGCCCCAAGGACAGAGAAGGAGCCAAGAATGGCCCAGCCCTGGACGGGTAGGGCCGAGGCGCTGCAAGGTGCATCCTCACCGGTAGATAAGGGTCTCATCCTCGCTGCTGTTGTACTGGATTTGGAACATCCACACGGGGTCTGCTGGCCGCCCAGGCCCCCAGCTCACCAGCCCTGAGGTGGCCGTCACCTCTGTCACCTGCACAGCTGGCTCAGTCTCTAGTGTCCCCTCGCCCTCAGCAGCAGTGCGGGCTGAGGCAGCAATGTCCGAGGGCCCGGGGCGGCCCCCCTCCGCACTGCCATTCCCACCGTGAGGCAAGGCCAGCACCCGCAGTTCTACATGGGCTGTGGATTCACCAGCAGGGTTGGTAGCAATGCAGGTGTAGTCCCCTGCGTCCCCAGAGCCCGTCACCCCAATCTCCAGGGTCCCATTGGGGAAAGCCCAGGTTCGGGAGGAGTTGCCGACCAGCCGGTCATCAGGGCCAACCCAGTGCATGGTGGGCGCAGGGTCCCCGAGGGCCCGGCACCGCAGTGTGGCCCGCTGACCCTCCAGCACCCAGAGGCGCTGTGTGTGGCGGGCGATGAGGGGCGGCTCACAGGAGAACTCGCCTTCGGGCACTGCCCAGAAGTAGCGGCCAGCCAGGCCTGGCGGGGAGGCGCAAGTCTCCAGGTCGTCGGGCCGGGCCAGCCGCCGCAGCCACAGCAGCTCACAGTTGCAGTGCAGGGGGTTCCCACTGAAGCTCAGCACCAGGGGGGCAGGCGAGGCCTCGGAGTCGCGCCCCCGGGAGAAGAGTGGGTCAGGTGCCAATGTGGCCAGGCGGTTGGAGGTGAGGTCAAGGCGGGAGAGCTGGCTAAGTTGGGCAAAGGCGCCCGGAGGCAGCACGTCAATGACGTTGTGGTCCAGGTTGAGGGTGTGCAGGGCAGGCATGGCACCGATGCCAGCCCAGGGCACCTGCCGCAGGTTGTTGTAGGACAAGTCCAAGTCCTCCAGGCTGTCCAGGAAGTCGTCGAAGGCCCCTGGGGCTATGCGGCCCAGCTGATTGCCACTCAGGATGAGGTGCTGCAGGTTGACGGGGCCCCGCAGGCTGCCAGTGCCCAGCTCCACCAGCCTGTTGCCATCCAAGTGCAGGGAGCGCAAGCTCTCCAGGTCCCCAAAGGCGCGGGCCCCGATGCGGGTGATGGCATTGCGGGACAGCGTCAGGTCCACCAGCCCGGTCATGTTGCGGAAGTCTGGTGGCCCCAAAGCCTGGATGAAGTTATCAGCCAGCCGCAGCTCCACTGTCCGCCGGTCCACATTGGGCGGCACGAACAGCAGGCCTCGGTGGGCACAGAGGGTGCTGAGCGACTCGGACAGGTTCTGGCAGACGCAGGGCAGTGGGCAGGCGGCCGCTCCACTGGCCAGCAGCAGCAGCAGGAGCGGTGGGGCCATGGTGAGTGCCCTGTGGGGAAGGGCCAAGGCCCAGGCACAGGTGGGGCTGGTACAGGTGCCCAGGCCCAGTCCCAGGAGCCAGCTTCCAGAGCCTGGCCTGGGGGCGGGGAGAGTCAGCCAAAGGCCCAAGGGGCCCCTCGGGGAGGAGGGAAGGCTGGGGCCTGCAGGGCCAGCCTCCTAGAGTACAGGTCACATCTCCCAGGCAGTTGCGGGGAGTACAGGCTCTGGGACACGGTGAGGCCTGAGGCAGGAAGCAGAGGTGGGCATGAGAACAGGGAGGATCCCTGAACTTCCTTTCCCTGGCGTCCCTGGAATCGTCAGCACCCCCACCATCCCGCCATGTCCTCCCCTACCAGGGAAGCCACCCCCAAAATCCCTCCCAGGTGCACTTCCCTCCCAAGCCAGCCCCCACGCTGTGCCCGGAGGAGGGGGTGCTCACCTGGTATCTGTAGTTCAGGGGGCACGGGCCGGCATCCCCGCAGGTCTGGCCGGCCTCGAACTCCAGGCAGCTCTCCCGCGGGGGTAAGGCCTGGGGCTGACCAGCCGTCCACCGCTCGCCCTCCGGCCCATGGCGCTTGGGCCCGGCCGGCTCAATCGGTTCCCGGTACCTTTTCCCCGGCTATGCTCGTGGTGGTGGCGACCAGCAGGCGAGTGCGCGCTGGCGAGTGCGCGCGCCGCGGACATGCACATGGAAGGCGGACAGGGAGGGGTGCGCAGGGATCCACCCTGGGCTGGCTCCCGAGGTCACGGGGACACGCGCCCACGGGTGGCCCCAGGTCACAGCCGAGGCCCAGGCCAGCTCCGGCCTTCCGCACAGCTCTCTAGTCCTGCCGCAGCGCACTCACCCTGGCACAGGCACGCGCGCCCCCGGACACCCTGGCGCCCCGGCATCCTGCACCGCACGGGCGCCCGCTGCCGCTGCCGCTGCTGCTGCTGCTGCGCACACCGTCACTCTGCAGCCAGACAAAGCGCCAGCTCGTGGGCCCCTTCACCATCTCCCAGAGACAGCGCCGGGAGCCTTTGTTAATGTCGCTGGGCACCCTCCCCAACACACCCACACATGCCGACACATCCACGTCCCCGCACCCACAGGCAGGGCCGGGCGCAAACCCGCGCTGTTACTGGGACCCTCGCATTCACAGATACACGCTGAAGGTCATAGCCGTTCTGCATCACCAAGTCACGTGGAGGGTCCCCAACGCACGGGGCCCTGGAGCGGGGGTTGGGGCGACGCCCCCGCCAGGGCTGCTTCGGGGTGGGGCCGAGGGCTTGGTCTCCCAGCTGGCGCCGCACCCCGTTGCCTGCCCTTCCCTCCCTCCCTCTTCCCAGGCTCCCCGCCTGCCCAGCAAGCTAGGGAGCCAACCGGTCTCCGCCTCTGGTCCGATTGGTCGGCGTGGCTAGGTTTCCCAGCAGGCAGGCGGAGGCACGCTGTTTGAAGCTGTGCGTCAATGGTCCTTGCTGGGCCCTCAGCCCCTCCCTCCCCTTTTGGCCCCTGCCGGACCGTTTCCCTAGGTCCTAGGCCCTAGCAGAACGACCTCGGTCCCCTAGGAATCACGTCTGGAGGGAAGGGAAGGGGCAGGGGGACCCAGGTTGCCTGAGGACTAGGAGATACAGGGATGGGGTATTTCCTGGTGGGTGAACCACTACAGAGGACCAGGGTGCTGGACCTGATTCGACCCCTCCATCCTCCTGCCCAAGCTTGGCTATCAAGGGCTAGGAGCTGGGGTCTCCCCACCCCCAAACAGGACCCCCTTTCTAGGCTAAGCCAAGTTAGTCCCAGGGAGCGTGAACTGTCTAGGGCTCAGTGACAGCCCTGAAGACTCCATCCTGCAGGAGCGAAAGGAGCCCCCAGTGGCGACTAGGGAGGAGGGCAAGATGTCTTGGGAGCCCAGGAGAGAACGTCCAAGTAGAGCTGTTAGCAAGAGCAGGATGGGAAAGCGCCCACTGGGTTTACCCACAAAGAGGGACCTTAATGAGAACATCACTGGGAGGGGTGTCTGTCGAAGGGAGGAACCTTTCCAGAAGCCCGACTGGGAGGGCAGGAGGGTGGCTGCTTCATGCCCCCCCCCCCCCCCGCTGTGGGAGGTGCTTGTCTTCCTGAGGAGGAGGAGGTGGGAGTCCGCACTTGCTCTGGGGGTGAGCAAGGAGGGAGGAGTGGGCTCAGCCCCCTGCAGCTTAGGGGACCCTGCCAGACGGTGGGTGGGGGTGAGGAGATGGGGAAATGCCACTCCACAGGGCGCATGGTATCCTAGGGAACTAGGGGCCATCCTTGGTGGCCCCTTCAGCTAGCTTCTTTCCCCGCCATGACAAATGGTGACGCCCTCCCACCCACCTCTGTTCTGCAGACCAACATCCCCTTCCTGCAGAACGTGCTCAACAACCAGCAGTTCCTCGGAGGCACCGTGGACACCCAGTTCATTGACGAGAACCCGGAGCTATTCCAGCTGCGGCCCGCACAGAACCGGGCCCAGAAGCTGCTGTACTACCTCGGTCCGGCCCCAAGACTGCCCTGCTCTCCTCTCCTCTCTGATGCCTTGCTCCTGGCCTCCTGCCCAGAGCTTCCTAGCACCCCTGCCCTCAGCCTGGTCCTTCTCCTTTCCTTTGCCTTCCTACCCAACCTCCTTGCTCATGAACTTATAGACACCCCCCCCCCTTTTCTATCTGCATGGTCCTCAATCCGTCCTCACTGCCTGGACCCAGGAGGGCCTGGCTTTGGAGAGGACAAGGACCAGCTGGAGGGCTGGGGATCCTGGAGGAATCCCTCCATCCCCAATCCCACCTACTTTCACTCCTACCCTCAACTCAGACTCTGCCCAACCTGCCCTGAACCACTGCCCACTCTCTCTACAGGACATGTCATGGTGAATGGCCCGACCACCCCAATCCCCGTTAAGGCCGACCCCAGCTCCACGGACCCCATTGTCCCTGTGGTGCCCATAGGTAAGTGAGATCAATTTTGCCAACTCATGGGGAGACAAGAGGATGCCACCTGCAGGATGGGTACTAATGCCTGGTCTGCCCTAGGCCCGCCCCCGGCTGGTTTCAGAGATATCCTGCTGCGAGAGGGGCCTGAGGGCTTTGCTCGAGCCGTGCGGAACCACCAGGGGTTGCTGCTGATGGACACAACCTTCAGGGATGCCCACCAGTCACTGCTGGCCACTCGTGTGCGAACCCACGACCTCAAAAAGATTTCCCCCTATGTTGCCCACAACTTCAGCAAGCTCTTCAGCATAGAGAACTGGGGAGGTAGGCTGGCATATGGTACGGAACCTGACAGGAATTGGGCACCCACAGTGTAGCCAGGCCATTGGAGCCTCTCAAGAGAAGCTAGCGACAGTAACATTGAGAGAACCAGTGAGAACTGAACAAGGCACAGCGTATGTTTGTTCAGCAGTGACTGGTGCCCAAGGCCTGAGGTCAGAGCTGTGGGGAAATGTTGATTATAGCAGAGATTTGGGTAGAGACTGCCGAAGGAAGGACACAGCCTGAACTTCTCTGAGATCACTGAAGGGAAAAGTGTGAGGGTCTTGGTGGGAGCAGGAGGGACTCTGAAGGAGGGGCTGGCATTGGGGCCAGAGCATCAGAGCTGCAAGGCGTGGTGGGGTCCCCAGGACATGGGCTGACCTGGGGCTCTCGGTCCCCGTGCAGGAGCCACGTTTGATGTTGCAATGCGCTTCCTGTACGAGTGCCCTTGGCGGCGTCTGCAGGAGCTCCGGGAGCTCATCCCCAACATCCCGTTCCAGATGCTGCTGCGGGGGGCCAATGCCGTGGGCTACACCAACTATCCTGACAATGTGGTCTTCAAGTGAGCCTGGGGTGGGTGGGTAGACACTGCATGACGTGGCCCAGCACGTGCCAGGCCACACTGCAACGGCCTGCACTCCCCACAGCAGACTCCCAACCAAGACTCCCAGTAGCTGCACCCAGTAAGGCCTGCTGTTTGGAAATGTTGTGAAATGTAGAATTATAGTTGGAGACCTGGACGGGCTTCTAGGTCATGGCACAGTGGAGACCCCAAGCCGGCAGGGGACTTGTCCCAGGCCGTGTGGTGTCGAGCTGGGCTGTTCAGTGCTTTCTCCCTTAGCCTGCCACTCCTTTGCAGAGAATCCCCAGCTAATCCTTTGACCTGGGCACTAGTGTAGGGCACCTTTGCTTGGTGCCAGATGCCTCTGGGACAACGCTGCCCAGACCAGGCTTCCCTGGAGGCCTTATCCAGTGTGGTGCCCACTCCTGCTCTGTGGGGGCCAGGCCCTCTGCCAGGCCTGACTCTGACTCATTCCCCAGGGCCCATACTGGGCCACGAACCAGAGAAAGAAGTGAGGGGTGAGGGAAAAGCAGGATGTGGCTAACCCCTGGACTCGTCTACGCACTCAGGTTCTGTGAGGTGGCCAAGGAGAATGGCATGGATGTCTTCCGGGTCTTTGACTCCCTCAACTACCTGCCCAATCTGCTGCTGGGCATGGAGGCAGTGGGCAGTGCCGGTGGTGTGGTAGAAGCCGCCATCTCTTACACTGGTGACGTGGCCGACCCCAGCCGCACCAAATACTCACTGCAGTACTACATGGATTTGGCTGAAGAGCTGGTGCGAGCTGGCACCCACATACTGTGCATTAAGGTGCCTGGGCCCAGCCCACCTACAGCAGTCTCCCCAATTTCCCATCTCCCCTGCCTCCTTACCACGTTTCCCAACTCCCCCATCATGCACACATCGTGCCCACTTACCATCATTTCCTCCTCTTCCCCAGGACATGGCAGGGCTGCTGAAGCCAGCGGCCTGCACCATGCTGGTCGGCTCTCTCCGGGACCGCTTCCCTGACCTCCCGCTGCATATCCATACCCACGACACGTCAGGGGCAGGTGTGGCAGCCATGCTGGCCTGTGCCCAGGCTGGGGCTGATGTGGTGGACGTGGCATCTGATTCCATGTCAGGGATGACTTCACAGCCCAGTATGGGGGCTCTGGTGGCCTGTACCCGAGGGACTCCCCTGGACACAGGTAGGAACAGCAGCAGCCCATGGCCATTCCCCTCTCAAAGCCATAGCCTACACCAGTCCCAGTAGCCTGACCTCTCCTAGACCAGTGGTGGCGAACCTATGACATGTGTGTCAGAGGTGACACGCGAACTCATTTTTTTGGTTGATTTTTCTTTGTTAAATGGCATTTAAATATATATAAAAAAATATCAAAAATGTAAGTCTTTGTTTTACTATGGTTGCAAATATCAAAAAATTTCTGTATGTGACACGGCACCAGAGTTAAGTTAGGGTTTTTCAAAATGCTGACACGCCGAGCTCCAAAGGTTCGCCATCACTGACCTAGACTCCAGATGTTCTTCCCTGGCCTTGCTGTCCGTCACTCCATTCTGAGTGGGACCTGAGCTGGTCCTGGGGTCCTGGGAGGAGCACCTGGGAGCTTAGCACATTTCCAACCCCTCCCCTGCCTCTGGCTCCCTGCAGGGGTACCCCTGGAGCGCGTGTTTGACTACAGTGAGTACTGGGAGGGGGCCCGGGGACTGTATGCGGCCTTTGACTGCACGGCTACCATGAAGTCTGGCAACTCGGATGTGTATGAGAATGAGATTCCAGGGGGTCAGTACACCAACCTGCACTTCCAGGCACACAGCATGGGGCTCGGCTCCAAGTTCAAGGAAGTCAAGAAGGCCTACGTGGAGGCCAACCAGATGCTAGGTGACCTCATCAAGGTAAGCCAGGCCGTGTCCTTACCTGTGCTTCTGGGCTTCCATAAGGGGCCTGGCACTCTGATCCAAGGGCCTTTCTCCTCAGGTGACACCCTCCTCCAAAATTGTGGGGGATCTGGCCCAGTTCATGGTGCAGAATGGGTTAAGCCGGGCAGAGGCCGAGGCCCAAGCGGAAGAGCTGTCCTTCCCCCGCTCTGTGGTGGAGTTCCTGCAGGGCTACATCGGCATCCCCCATGGGGGATTCCCTGAGCCCCTTCGTTCCAAGGTAGGGAAGACCCAGCACAATGGGAGGTGGGATTGGGTACGAGAATTAGGTCTGATCCTCTGCTGTGCTCCCCAGGTGTTAAAGGACCTGCCAAGGGTGGAGGGGCGGCCTGGAGCCTCTCTCCCTCCCCTGGATCTGCAGGCACTGGAGAAGGAACTGATAGAGCGGCATGGGGACGAGGTGACCCCAGAGGATGTGCTCTCAGCGGCCATGTACCCCGATGTCTTCACTCAGTTCAAGGACTTCACTTCCACCTTTGGGCCTGTGGATAGCCTCAACACCCGCCTCTTCCTGCAGGGTCCCAAAATTGCAGAGGAATTTGAGGTCTGTGGCTCTGGCATCTTTGTACACTCCAGCCCGGGAGCCTGCCCCCCCCCCCCCCCCCCCCCCGCCCGGAACATCTAGAGTGCCAGACTGGCCTGGCTATCACTGGGCCTTGAGAGCTATGAGTACACAAAGTACCCATAGGAGACCAGGGAGCTAGGCCTTTGTTAGTAAGGAGCTGAGACTCAAGGTGGGGACTTGCCTAGGGCTGTGTTAGGGGGCTGCTCTCCCCATACTTGCCCCTTCAGCTGAGCTTCCACATCCTCCCTGCAGGTGGAACTGGAGAGGGGCAAGACACTGCACATCAAAGCCCTGGCCGTAAGTGACCTGAACTGGGCTGGCCAGAGGCAGGTCTTCTTCGAGCTCAATGGGCAGCTGCGGTCCATTCTGGTCAAGGACACTCAGGCCATGAAGGTAAGGCCCCCCTGTGCCAGCTAGGCGGTGGGGATGGGCAGGGCCTGGTGTTTCATGTCTCCTCTGCCACCTGCAGGAGATGCACTTCCACCCCAAGGCCCTGAAGGATGTGAAGGGCCAGATCGGGGCACCTATGCCTGGGAAGATGATAGACATCAAGGTGGCAGCAGGGGACAAGGTGGTCAAAGGCCAGCCCCTGTGTGTGCTCAGCGCCATGAAGATGGAGACTGTGGTGACCTCACCCATGGAAGGCACTGTCCGCAAGGTCCATGTAACCACAGACATGACACTGGAAGGTGATGACCTTATCCTGGAAATTGAGTGATCTTGCCTGACTTGCAACCTGGCCATCCCCAGCCCAAGCCTTCTATAGACACTGTGCTGCCAGGGCAGGCCCAGGCCAGCCAGTGCTGAGTGCAAGAAGGTTTGGCCCTGGAGCTCCTGGCCTCAGCTGCTTATCGCAGGAGACAGTGCCTGCAGTGGCCCATCCCCCTTCTCCAGCCATCTGTCCTTTCCCTGTTGGTGGACAGCAGCTCACATATTCACCTCTTGCCAAATGAGGGTCCTATCCTTGCTGGAGACTAGAGGTGGTGGCACAGGTGGGCCTAGGATCCAAGAGAGCAGATTTGGGGGGGGGGGGGGGTCCTACCTTGGAAAGGGGGTTAGGAACTTGGGCCCCAGGTCTTGAGAACTTTGCTCAATAAAACTGACTTTCACCTGCCCTCCATCGTGGGTCCTTTGCAGCCCACCCCACATGCCATTCACAGAGGGCAGAGCTGCCCCTTTGACTTCCCAGGCAAGCTGTATCTTCTTCCTTGGAGGGTAGTGAGGATAGCAGTAGTGGCCTTGATTTAAGCTACCACTGAGTACCTACTGTATACACACCCAAAAATTACTGAGAGCTTGGGGTGGGTGGAGGAAGTGGCTCAGGTAATCAACCTTTCCCCGTTTTATGGACACAGATGGAGTCATAGGAAGGACCCCACAGCTGGTAAGAGGCAGAGGGTTCAAACCTAGGCTGCCAGTAAACTTGCTTCCCAACCAAACTGCTTTACATTCTAAACCCTGGGCCAACCTCGCACCCCATTGTTTTAGGACTGGATGCAAACAGGCACCAGTTCTGGGAAGCAGGCGAGACCCTCAGTATAGGAACCTCCAGGTATGAGAATTTTGGTGGGAGGCTGGGAGCACTCGATGGAGATTCTTGGGATCTAATCCAGCCCCCCCCCCCCCCCATTATTAGCTCTCAGGAGACTCCTATCCTGAGCCCGTTCCCCACCAGCAGGGTGAAACAGTAACCCTGCCTGCACCACTGTACTGCTGCCACTGCATAGGGAGGTGAGGATGGTGGGGGTGGGGGGACATTTCCTGAGAAGGAATGAGAGGAAGAGGAGGGGCAGAGCCTAGATACCCTGATTCCCAGGGATCCATCCTAGCACCCTGCCAGCTCAGTGCTCCCAGGGTATTATAACCTAATCTTTGGTGTGGGCCTGGGCGTCCTCCTCTTTGGTCTCCAAGATCCCAAAGGTACCCTCTGAACAGATCTATGCTCACCCCTTCTGCCTCCAACAGCTGCTGCACCGAGCTCTCCACAAGGTAGGTGTGTGACAGCCACAGCCAGCCTGAGGGCGCCATGAGTAGTGACTGCACACCCGTTTCCTTTCCTTCCACCACCAGCCTCAGAGAATGGGACTCAGAACACCCTCCTAGAGTCTGGAATGGGACCTGAAAACCATTCTAAAAATAAGAGGAAGAGCAGGTTCTAAGAACCTTGAGTTACAGCGCTCTCTTCAAGGCCTTTGTTCCGGGTTCCTCCAGGGACAGACAAGCAGCATGGTGGCAGAGATCCAAGCTGGAGACAACTAGAGCAGCCTCTACTTCCATGTAACCTGAACTGGTTCTTCTAACGTTTTGGTCTAGTTGCTCTTACATAATTCGAGGCTGGTAGACTTTGGGGAGATCCTGGTGGAGGCTACCCTCCCCCCACTCAGGAGACATAAGTTGGAGGCTCTATCACTGGGGTCAGGGTGCTGGGTTCCACTTCCTGGTGGCCAAGTCACAGGCCCTAAAATGAGTGGGCCCACACCTGGTACCTACAGTCCCAGATCCACCTCTGCTAGGACTTGGAGCCTGGCTCAGTAAGAAGGAAGC